>NC_071638.1:4667996-4983245 GCF_014839835.1 Dryobates pubescens | reverse complement strand
ATGGATTTATAAGTCTAATCACTTCAGAAGAAACAACTTTGGCCATAAGCAGGCTGTTTCTGCAAACTGTCCAATTGCCAGCCAAATGTACTGACTATTCAATGACACATATTTGAGGACTGCTCTCCTAAGACATCAGCATCATATAGTCTCGAATATCCCTCTAGTAAGTTGGAGTAAACGATTTTAGCTGTGCTCCCTCTGAAATTCTTCTGCACCCCTAGTCTACTTACCGGTGGGTAGTGTGAGAACCAGAATAAAAAGGCCTTGATGATGTATAAGCATTTGTGGTAGTTTTAGGCTATGCCTTTAAAATTTAGCTGCAGATTTCAAGCAGAAAAGTGGAAAAATAGAAATAAATCACTATTGAGTGTAAAAAGGAAAACAAAGGATTATTCTAAACAAATTCATTGGATAAATGTCTGGGATAAGAGAAGTTGTATCATAACAATTCTTCACATTTCATTCCTTTTCTCCTCTCCTCTGATCTTGGCTGTTCTGCTTTGTCTGGGAAAAGATAACATTTCTGGCTGACCTTGCAATAAGCCTAACCCACTGCTTTTCTCTTAGCTTCTCTCTCTCTCTCTTGGTGCAAGGGGGTCTGGGAGGTTTGGGGAGGGGCAGTGGAGCAGCTTGCTTGGTTTTATTGATGAGGGGTTGGGGGTGTTGTGTTGTTTGCTAATTGTAAATATCTGTATAATGTTGTAAATCCTGTGTATTTTGTACATATTCATTGCATTCCATTGTAGAGTGTAGTTTTTACTCGTAAACACAGCTGCATTTGCTTCTAACTGAGTTAGTCTGGCTAAAAGTTAGTACTGGGGGAAACTTCAACCCACCACAGCATTGTTCAGCAATAGCTTAAAAATCAGTATGTTATCAACATTGTTTTGATCACATATACAAACCACAGCTTCATAGAAAGAGTGATTGGCCATTGGAATGGGCTGCCAAGGGAGGTGGTGGAGTCATCATCACTGGAGGTGTTTAAGAAGAGACTGGACGGGGTGCTTGGTGCCATGGTTTAGTTGATAAGATAGTTTCAGACGATAGGTTGGACTTGATGATTTCAAAGGTCTCTTCCAACCTGGTTAATTGCATTCTATACAAGCTATTGTTGTGGAAAAAATAAACTCTACCTCAGATAAAACCAGCACACCCAGCAGTACACTGTAACAAGGTGAATGACTAGAGAGCTCTAGCGTAATAGTTTCCGTAAAGTGCTCCCTGATGACTGGGTACTTGTGATAAATATTGATGCTTTTGTTACAATCTGCAGTCATTTTTTTTTATCATTAGCGTTGTCATATCACCTTTTCCTGCACTAGTTTCTGTATGCATAGCAAGCTTGTACCTTGTCCTTATGTACTCTGTGTACATTTCGAATAATTATGCAAAGTCTGACAACTAAATAATAATCACAACCTCCATTACCTTGAAACTATTCCTATGCCAAATACTGTGTGAAAAAAATACATATATTTGTGGGGCCTTGAGAGTACAGGGTCTGGTCTCCTTTTCACTATTGGCATTCAAATTTGCACATTCAAATTTGCAGGTACCACTGCTACTTACATCAAGTACTACATACGGTGCACTTCTTGCCATTAGTGTCTATCATTTTATACTTTTTGCCATTCACATGCAAATTCCAGTTTGCCATCACATGCACCAACAAGATGTATCAAAGCCTTTCTCTAAATCATTTGCTAACTTTTATGTTACCAATGTTACTTTCTCGTACAGAATCATAGAATTGATAAGGTTGGAAAAGACCTCAGAGATCATCAGGTCCAACCTGCCACCACAGACCTCATGACTACTAAACCATGGTACCAAGTGCCCCATCCAATACCCTCTTGAACACCTCCAGGGATGGTGACTCCAACACCTTCAGCAGCACATTCCAATGGCTAACAACTCTCTCTGTGAAGAAATTTTTCCTCACCTCAAGCCTAAACTTCCCCTGGTGCAGCTTGAGGCTGTGTCCTCTTGTTCTGGTGCTGATTGCCTGGGAGAAGAGACCAATCCCCTCCTGGCTACAACCTCCCTTCAAGTAGTCAGCAACAGCAATAAGGTCTCAAGTGAACCTCCTCTTCTCCAGGCTAAACAACAGCAGCCCCCTCAGCCTCTCCTCGTAGGCCTTGTGCTGGAGGCCTCTCCCCAGCCTCGTTGCCCTTCTCTGGACACGTTCAAGAGTCTCAATGTCCTCCTTACATTGAGGGCCCCAGAACTGGACACAGGACTCAATGTGTGGCCTAGCCTGTGCTGAGTACAGGGGCACAATGGCTTTTGTCATTAGAGAGGGCTCAGACTCAGAAGCCACTTTTCCCTTCCATGCTTCATTGCACTTGAAGCCATGGTTTAGTTAGTCATGAGGTGTTCGGTGATAGGTTGGACTTGATCTCTGAGGTCTTTTCCAACCTTGTTGATTCAATGATTCTATGATTTCCTAGAATCTTAGCTATTGTGTGTACCATTTTGACTTGAAGTTTCAGCAGATGCTGCTTCTGTATAATTTGCACTAATGGGGCCACATTTTAAAATGTGAACTCCGGTAACTGCAAAATTTGCAATTCCAGATGCAGAAAATCTACATAAGCAATTCACTGATATTCCTCTGAAAATGAATGTGCAAAGCCTTGGGTGATTATTTGCAGATATATCAGCATAACTTAGATGCAAATATTAAACATGGAACTCAATCTTAGGAAAAAAAAACAACTTGCTAACTGATGAGAATTGCAATTTTGGAACGGTTTGTGTGAATGACTTCTCCCTGTCAAAGTATTGGCCTTATGTGATTAGGATCATAGCACAAAAGAGACATCAGCTTCAAAGGACACTGGCAGAGACTGGATTAGCATATTAGGGAAATCAATACCACCTACCCCATCATAAGCCAGATAATACAGCAGAACTGGGAAAAGGGACTCATCTAATGTGACAAAATTATAGATTTCTGTAGTGGGATGACCTTGGCTGATTGCCAGGTGTCCATCAGGGCGTTTTCACTCTCTGTCCTCAGCAGGACTGAGGGAGAAAATGAAACAGAAAAGCTTGTGGTTTGAGATAAGGACAGGAAGTTTACACATCAATCACCATAACAGGCAAAACATACACAACTCGCAGAAGATTAATTTAGTTTATTCCATGGCCTGCAGGGGAACAACCATGGTGTCTGCACAGGTGGAAGGGAATCTCTGCTCTGGTGTCTGGAGAAGCTTCTCCTCTTCTTCACTGACTTTAGTGCCTGCAGGGCTAATTCTCACATATTTCTTGCTCCTCTCTCTCACAGCTGCTGTGCAGTGTGTTCTACTCTTTATCATACACATATTTTTCTGAGGCACTGTTATTGTTGCTTCTGGGTTCAGCTTTGGCTGGCAGTGGGTCTGTTTTGGAGCCAGCTGGAATTGGTTCTGTTTGACAAGTAGGCTGCTCCTAGTGTCTTACAGAGGCCACATCCAAGGCCCTTCCCCTGCCAAAACTTTGCCACATAAACAAAATACATCTAACTACATTGCACTGCAAACTAAGGAGTTACCTCATTTCTGGTCATATTCATGGCAGCAGATGCTTTATGCAATAGAACCAAAGAGTAAACTGTCATTCTAACCATCAATAAATGATAATTTTAGAGTTGAAGATTAGAGTCCTTATTCCTGTGAGCAGTTTCTCCTTTTTGATTTCATCCAAAGATCTAAAGATATATAAATTTACTTGTAGAGTAAATGTTAGCCAGGTTGATCCCAGATATATTTCAGATACAAGATCACTATGAAATGCTCTTTTAAGCTCAGTGCAGTGAGAGTTTCACTCATGAGATTAAAGAATAGTTGAAAACATCTTTTTATTCATGTTCTAAGTCAGAGTTTTCCATGCAAACTTTGTATTCAGTTTCTAAGTCAGAGTTTTCCATGCAAACTTTCCTAATATAGTTCTTAATTGCTGGAAGACCAGGTAAGATGGAATTAAGTATGACATAAATAAAAGCAGGAAGGGGGAGTAAGACTGTAGCCTTGAGCTTGTTCATCTCTTATAAAGAGAGCTGAAACAATTTAACTTGCTTCAGTACTGATGTGGAAACTGGTCTGGAATAGATGTTTCTCCAGACTCTAATTAGAAAAGGAAAAAAAGAAAGAAAGGAAGCAATGAAGGTCATTGCTGAAAAGGCATGCTCTTATTGACAGCAATATAATTTTTAGATGCTTTCAGACTAAAGTATTCTTAAATAGCTAATTAAAACATCCAAATAAACACTTTTAGAGTAAAAACCTTTCCTTCATGTAGACACATTTCTCAGGGATGTCTTTAACACTGACTGTTCTTCAGGGACTTCGTGTTTAAACAGTTAGATGATTAACAATCTGTCTAAATATAGATGATTAACAATCTGTCAAAATATGCCTGATTTCTGCTATGCTTAGTTTCTCATTAGCTTTAATCTTTATCATTGCTTCATGTCCATATTTAATACCCTGGCCTCATGTCCATATTTAATACCCCGTGGAACTCTCTTGAAATGCATTGCTACAAAATTGTCTCTCAGCAAATATGGCAACAAAATAAGTACCAATATTTATTTGAATTTAAACCAGATAGTGCTTTAAAATAAATATTTGAACAACTGTCTTTTCACTCGTACACATTTTTTAATCCTAAATAGATTTGTATACACTAAGTATATATACACTTGTACAAGTGTAAATGCCTTAGTTTTATCACTAGCTGCTCTAGAGGACACAGTCTCAAACTGCACCAGGGGAAGTTTAGGCTTGAACTGAGGAGAAAGTTCTTCACAGCTAGAGTTGTTAGCCATTGGAATGTGCTGCTGTGGTAGTTTAGGCTGGGTGCCTTCTGCTGCTACCACACAAGATAAACCTTTGGTTCCCTGGGTGTCCAGCCCCGTGGGTGGACACAGAAAGCTGCATATTTCATACCCATAATATCCTGCTCCCTATAAATCCATCTGCAAGGTCTCACACTTTCTCTTTCTTCCATTGCTGCATCCGTGAGAGATGCTCCCTACCTGGTAATGGAAGGGGAGTTATCTCAAGGCTTCTTAGGCCTGGCTAGGCCTAATGCCAAGAGGAGAAGGGGGAAGGGCAATCTCAGATCTGGCCAGCTGAGATTAGCCTAACAGTGGAGGGGGGGAAGAAAGAGCCCTGGGGGTTTTGGGTATACCCACAGGTGGGGAGAGGGGAGTGCTGGGAGGCTTCTGGGTATGCTTTGGGATCTCTTTTGTCACTGTGCTTGTGGTTCTCTGTAAAACACTTCACTGCTTTTCCATTTAAACTTTCCATCACTTCTGCAATCCTTTTGTTTGAGTCTTGTTTTTTTCTGCCCTGGTAGGAGGCAAGGAAGGATCTGCCTTCAAACTGGGACAGCTGCCCAGGGAGGTGGTGGAGTTACCATCCCTGGAGGTGTTCAAAAAGGGATTGGATGTGGCACTTGGCACTTGGTGCCATGGTTTAGTAGTCATGAGGTTTGTGGTGACAGGTTGGACCTGATGATCCTTCAGGTCTTTTCCAAACTTATTGATTCTATGATTCCATGACATCATATGGTATTATAATTTGCCCCCTTTTATTAAGCATTAGGAATAATACAACATATACAAATCCTAGAAATTAAAAGAACAAGACAAGTCCAAGACCATTCGTTCAAAACAAATTGTAAATGGTAACGTGTCTGCAGGTGTTGCTTAGTGTGTTTAGGACATGTATTTATGAAAAATATGAAAAAATGAAATGTATTTATGAGAAAGAACATAGTTCTGAAAGTAAGATTTGGTTTATGCAGATACATTTATTTGTCGATTTATTTGTAGTCAGTAAATACAGTTTACTTCGATACTTGACGTGTAGTTTTTAAATCAAAAGAGCTGAAAAAATGGATGTGGTCTTCTAAATAATTGAATAATTTAGTTACTCTAAGTTTTCTCCTATCTTCCATTATCTACTGCACTGATGGTTTTGTTAGGTGAGGTATTCGCACAATTCAGTTTTAGACATCCACCTTCCACAGCCAGTGGTGCCCTTATGAACAGATGGCAGAAACTGATGCTGTTAGCATCAGGCCACCCATTAAAGGCTGGTGAGACCTTAGGAGCCAATTCTGCACTCATCCCTACAAAACATTACTTCTCAATGCACTCATTTAACCATGAACAGGAGAAATTTGCCTTCCCTCTCTGCCTTGATAATTTGAGCTTTGGATATTCTGGAGGACTCTACTACCCACCCACTGCACTGGTACACTGGTACACTGGTACACTGCACTGGTTAGGCCGCACCTTGAGTACTGTGTCCAGTTCTGGGCCCCTCAGTCTAGGAAGGATGTTGTCTTGCTGGAGCGTGTCCAGAAAAGGGCAACAAGGTTGGTGAGGGGCTTGGAGCACAAGCCCTATGAGGAGAGATTGAGGGAGCTGGGGTTGCTTAGTCTGGAGAAGAGGAGACTCAGGGGTGACCTTATTGCTTTCTACAACTACCTGAAGGGGGGTTGTAGTGAGGTGGGGGTTTGTCTCTTCTCCCAGGCAACCAGTCCCAGAACAAGAGGACACAGTCTCAGGCTGCATCAGGGGAGGTTTAGGCTGGAGGTTAGGAGGAAGTTTTACACAGAGAGAGTGATTGCCCACTGGAATGGGCTGCCTGAGGAGGTGGTGGGGTTGCCGTCACTGGGGGTGTTCAGGGCGAGGCTTGACAGGATGCTTGGTTGCATGGTTTAGTTGATTAGGTGGTGTCGGATGATAGGTTGGACATGATGATCTCGAAGGTCTCTTCCAACCTGGTTAATTCTATTCTATTCTATTCTATTCTATTCTATTCTATTCTATTCTATTCTGTTCATAGAAAGGAAGAATTCAGTCTGATCTGAGAACTTAAGAAGGGCCTAACATTATATTAAAGGATTAAATAAATACACTATCCACTCAGAGAATAAAAGCTTTGTTGTTGAATGGTATATTTGGAGGTAGTTGAGGTCCTTTACCTGGTTTCCAGTAGAAAAGGCAGACCAATGGCTTTAAGAAGAAACGCATAACTTGTGGTGGCCACTGCCAAAGCATGCGATTAGGAAATGAAAACATTGCTTATTCACTTCCTCCTCCCCCCTTTTTATTTCTTTCATTTCTGCATGCCTCTGCACCTTGAGTTCCACGTCTTCTCTCAACTGTCATTTATTCTACAACACAGCTGGTGTAAAATCCTGCTGCCAGGGAGCTGGTCCACAGCAAGTTAATCATGCTCATTATACTATTGCTACACTCTGACCCTGTCTGCTTTTCCACCTTGTCAAAAGCGATTTAAAATTTCACCTTACAGATCCCAGCAGTTTGGCTTGATTTCCTTGCAGAAGTTTTATTCGTATCTGGTCATTCCCAGTCGCTGCATATTTGTTTAATGCTTCCTTGGCATATGGATTAGCTCCCAAACTGACAAGCTCTTTAGCACTCGTGGTCTGCTTTAGAGATTTCGTTGCCAAAAATATTTCAAAACACTGACTCCTCCTTATCCCGAGGAGGAAATGCACTTGCTGCCATGGTTTAGTCATGAGGTCTGCAGTGACAGGTTAGACTTGATGATCCTTGAGGTCTCTCCCAACCTTGGTGATTCTGTGATTCCACAAGTCCCATTTACATTGTCTTTAGCTGCATGCTCTTGGTATATTTTGAAACACGATGTTTTATCTAATAGTATGTTGTCTAACTTGGTTTTGACAGCATCTATAAGGAAAAATGATGGGAGATACTTTAAAAGGAACAGACTGTGTTGTAGAGAACTTTCACACAATATGTTGTGTACTGTGGCATGCATGCCACTGAATCCTGAGCAAGCTAGAAGAATGTGACTGAAATAAAAAAAAATATTTATGAACATTTCTTTAGAGAAGTGAATGTGAATGAAGAGAATGAGCACTTTGCCACATTGAACAGACTGTGATTCACATACAGGATAAAGTGGCAATCAGTACTCACAAGTGCACTTGATTCTATAGCCACTTCTTAATGAAATCTTCTGCAGGAAGTCAGGCTAGGAAATAGTTAGCATTTAGTGTATTTATTAAAGAAATGAGTTTCTGGTGTCAGCTTACACACACATATTGAAGAAACTAAACTGCTTCCTACAGGCTTATTGAGGTCAAGTGGGGAGAAAACTTCCAGGAGAAAGCTTTATCCTGCTTCTTACAGGATAAATGAGACTGCTTTAACAAAAAATAGAGCTTCTTTCTGCAGGACTCTACGTATGTCAGGGTGTGTGTAACCATCCAAGCTGCTGATGTCTGTAATAGGGCTATTGGGCCATGTTACCCATTGCTCTGGACTTGTGTGCCTGGGTTTCTTTTACTTAGAAGAGAAGAAAGGTGTGTAGGAAGCACAGAAAGAAAGATTATGACAACGGTGCATGCTAGATCTTGC
This sequence comes from Dryobates pubescens, assembly GCF_014839835.1. Classification (NCBI taxonomy): domain Eukaryota; kingdom Metazoa; phylum Chordata; class Aves; order Piciformes; family Picidae; genus Dryobates; species Dryobates pubescens. The sequence goes on along the minus strand of NC_071638.1, from coordinate 4,974,829 downwards.
CCTGTTGTGGAACTGGGACAGAGCTGAGAAGCCTTGTCAACAGTCATCTGACTATGGTCTTGCACTCTCTTAATGGTTCTCAATTTGATTAGACAACCTTGTAAATAGTAATTTAATCAACAAAAAGGTAGCATCTTTTATCTATATTGCAGTAATAGTCCTATTTTGTGAAACCGAGGGAATTCTGTAGAATCACATAAGAGGTAGCTCCAAATATGCTCTTCAGGTATTGTATTGATTTAAACTGATTGGCCCCACTAGGAGGGATGGGTGTGTGTGTATGTAGGGGTGTGTGACAACAGATGTGTTAACCTAGGACAGAGACCTCTGTTATTCATAGAATGGTGCTGCTGCTGAATGTGAAATGCCCCTGTGCCTCAAAAACATCCACAAGTTTCTGTGGACATATGAAAGAGATTTTGCTTGAAAACAATTATATCATTTAGCTGCTTCATGTGTTACAGAATTTTCTGCAAAGACTATAAAGAACAAAACTTCTAGCTATATGAGCATGTCCTCGTCAGTCTGTGACTTTTCTTATGATCTCAGTAAAAAGAAGACCCCAGTTCAAATCTCTACATTATTTGATAACTAGCAGTGACCAGGCTAATCATGGAATCATACAATTAATAAGGTTGGAAAAGACCTCAAAGATCATCAAGTCCAACCTGTCACCGATTATGGATTATGGAACAGGTCATCTTGTGTGCAATCACACAGCACTTACAGGATGGCCAAGGGATCAGGCCCAGCCAGCATGGGTTTAGGAAGGGTAGGTCCTCCCTGACCAACCTGATCTACTTCTATGATCAGGTGACCCGCCTGGTGGATTCTGCCCATCTGTCCAGATGCCACATCCAGCTGGCAGCCAGTCACTAGTGGTGTGCCCCAGGGATCAGTGCTGGGCCCCGTGCTCTTTAACATCTTTATTGATGATCTGGATGAGGGCATTGAGTCATCATCAGTAAATTTGTGGACAACACCAAGCTGGGGGCAGGAGTTGATCTGCTGGAGGGTAGAGAGGCTCTGCAGAGGGACCTGGACAGGCTGGACAGATGGGCAGAGTCCAACGGCATGAGATTGAACACATCCAAGTGCCAGGTTCTGCACATTGGCCACAACAACCCCATGCAGCGCTACAGGCTGGGGTCAGAGTGGCTGGAGAGCAGCCAGGCAGAGAGGGACCTGGGGGTACTGGTCGATGGTAGGCTGAACATGAGGCAGCAGTGTGCCCAGGCAGCCAGGAGGGCCAATGGCATCCTGGCCTGCATCAGGAACAGTGTGGCCAGCAGGAGCAGGGAGGTCATTCTGCCCCTGTACACTGCACTGGTTAGGCCACACCTAGAGTCCTGTGTGCAGTTCTGGGTCCCCCAGTTTAGGAAGGAGGTTGACTTGCTGGAGTGTGTCCAGAGAAGGGCAACAAAGTTGATGAGAGGCTTGGAACACAGCCCTGTGAGGAGAGACTGAGGGAGCTGGGATTGCTTAGTCTGGAGAAGAGGAGACTCAGGGGTGACCTTATTGCTGTCTACAACTACCTGAAGGGGGGTTGTAGACAGGCAGAGGTTGGTCTCTTCTCCCAGGCAACCATCACCAGAACAAGAGGACACAGTGTCAGGCTGCGCCAGGGGAGATTTAGGCTGGAGGTTAAGAGGAAGTTTTACACAGAGTGATTGCCCATTGGAATGGGATGCCCTAGGAGGTGGTGGAGTCACCATCACTGGAGGTGTTCAGGAGGAGACTTGATAGGGTGCTAGGTTGCATGGTTTAGTTGGTTGGGTGGTGTTGGATGATAGGTTGGATACAATGATCTTGAAGTTCTCTTCCAACCTGGTCTATTCTATTCCATTCCATTCTATTCCATTCTATTCCATTCCATTCTATTCCATTCTATTCTATTCTATTCTATTCTATTCTATTCTATTCTATTCTATTCTATTCCATTCCATTCCATTCCATTCCATTCCATTCCATTCCATTCCATTCCATTCCATTCTATTCTACACCGGGGCCCAGCACTGTCAGAAGCATCTGGTGATTTTGCATTAACTGGTTATTATTTTTGTTTAATGTGGCAGCCGAAGCATATGTGGAAATGTCTAAATGTGGTGAGGAACAAAATGTGTGTTGCTCAAAATAAGACTGGCAATTGTCACAGCGTATCCGATGTGTTGATGTGCAAATGATTTGCTGTGAACTGCAGATAAAACACAAGTCCTTTAATACTGGAGCAAAGAAGAAAGACATAAGAGATACAATGTGAACATCTGGAGTTTGTTTTACTAAGATGAAACCTAGCTCTGCCTGCGGTCCTCACACCTAATGTTACTTCAGACTGGCAATCTAAAAATAAGTAACACATGTAAAGCCTCACTGCTCTCTCCCTATTCACTGAGTTTAACAAATACCATTAGATAACAGTATACAGAAAACACTATTTGAAACATAGAAAGGGCTGGATACAGGTGATGATACTTCACTAGTAAAAATGATCTGCTGCTGCTTAGCTTTGATGACACGTCACAAGTTTCGTACGTCTCTTCATGGGGAAAGTATTCTTCAGAACAAGGAAGCAGATTGTTAAACTATGGACTTATAATTGAATATAGAATAAAGAGAAGAGAAAAAGAATATTGGAATATTAGACATTCCTTCAGTGCAGTAAAAAATATTATTATTTAATTTTATACAACTCCTTTTTTTTCTATATCTATGGGAAGCAACTCTTATCTGAAGTCATCATGCCTTGCTGTTGAGAGCTAAAATGACTATTTCCATATAAATGTCTAAAACTAGGTAGGGGGAAAGATTTTATCCTCTTTTGCCATTCTTAGGTTGTTTCTGTAGCTCTGTTTTCTCTCAGTCCAGCATTTTTTCGTGTAATGTCCCTCAGAAGACTTCATATTTTCTAAACACTTTAAATCTTAGTGGTTTAAAGACTGCATGTTGATAGATGACTCTCTGAAATCTCTTTAGTCTTTCTCTGCTTTGTAGTGGTAAGCCACTCTTCATGATAAAACCCCCAAAAGCAGCTCTGTATAAGTGGTAGCCTGACAAGATCGGTGTACTCACCAAGAGGAGACTAATATCCCTTTATATACTTTGGTCATTTGACAAGGGTGAGGTGGGGGTGGAAGTGGGTAATAAGAGAACTCTTATCTGAAAATGGTATACTGAAACCTTTTCCAGATAATGACTAGTAAATATGTAACAGAACAGCATCTCACTTCCAGAGATTTAATACATAGAATACATATAATACATAGAATAAACCAGGTTGGAAGACACCTTCAAGATCATCGCATATGACAGCACCTGCCATATTTCTTGTTCATCTTGAAATGTTGAGAACATCTGTCATTTTTTTGACAGGCAGCTTTCACCAGAACAGCTCAAAAAATCTAGAGAGCAACCCATCCTTGTTACCTGTTTGTTGAATTCAGCCATATCTGGGGGTGGGCGAAATTAAGATGCAATGAATAACATTCAAATGAGACACAGAAAAAGCAGTTTGTAGTTCCCAGCAGAATCTTTCCTTTTTGTTCTCAAGGGACACATTTGATTCCTTTGTGTTATTTTCCTGTTCAGCTATGAAACTGGGAGTGCTTTCGTCCTATGCATGCATTTTACATCAATAAGAGCTTTAGACTAGACTAGAATAGACTAGATCAGGTTGGAAGAGATCTTTGAGGTCATCGAGTCCAACCCATCATCCAACACCATCTAATCAACTAAACCATGGCACCAAGTGCCCTGTCCAGTCTCTTCTTAAACACCTCCAGTGATGGCAACTCCACCACCTCCTCAGGCAGCCCATTCCAATGGGCAATCTCTCTTTCTGTGAAGAACTTCTTCCTAACATCCAGCCTAAACCTTCCCTAGTGCAGCTTGAGACTGTGTCCTCCTGTTCTGGTGCTGGTTGCCTGAGAGAAGAGACCAGCCCCCGCCTGTCTACAACGTCCCTACAGGTAGCTGTAGACAGCAATAAGATCTCCCCTCAGCCTCCTCTTCTCCAGGCTAATGCTGTAGGGATTCAAGTTGAAAGAGGAATTCTTTTACAGTGTACCTTGATGTGGGAGAGGGACTAGATATGTTAGCTTATCTATTGTTTTCAAGAGCATTTAGGGAGGGAATAAATGAATATTCAGAAAAATATTTAAGTTGTATAGGGTATTTAGATTTCAGTCTCTATGTGGGTTTGACTTTATGAGTGTGGCAACGGATTTCAATAGTTTAATGTGAATTATCTAATTTTCATGCTTAACTTTAAAGAAGGCTGCCAAGTCTAGATGTATGCTTCCATAGTTTGTAAATAAAGGTAAATACATCCTTCTGTTGATGCTTTATGCTCATATGCTTTGTGCTCATATGCTATGGTAAAGTTATACTTCTAAACAGTGTCTGAGCTTTACAATCTAGCTGCTAAAAAGTGTGCATGAAAAGAAGCAGGATACAAAGCCAAATTCTGAGAGATATACTAAAAGTCCTTACAGGTAGGGATTCTAATTTTAAAACTTGGAACCTAAGTTTTCCTCTCACTCAGGCTTATTTCTACATTCTTATTTGTGAAGCTGAATTGACTAAATTCACTTTGATTATTGACGCGGCATGCATAAATACAGTAAAAACTTACTGATGATTAATTCTCTGATGACAATATTCTCAACAAATAAGAAATTTGTATGCACTAAGTTCTGTGATTAGTTACATCCAGGAGCAATGATTGATCATATAAAGCTGTGAAAGCAGAAACATTTCAGGAACAGAGAATTATACCCCTAAGGGGAATTTAAAACTATAGTTTTGCCAATGTGTTCTCAAAGTGCCAGTAGCTGTGGATTGTGGCTGGACTAAGCCTAGGTGTGAAAGGAATGTGTAATACTGAAAACTGCCTGAGATGCGAGTTTGGTGCCCTTGTACAAGGCATAGCAAGAGAAATGTATCCAAAATGGGAATTCAGTAAGATGGTTTAAACCAGACAGGGAACCTTATAAATTCATGAGGAGGAACACAATGATTTATATCCCTTTTCAAAACCTGTTAAATATATTGATCCTTCCAAGAGAGTGTTTGTAGAAATGCCATGCTGAATCTGATCCATTTGGTACAAATAAATACTTTATTTCTTTGTTTGTTTTTCCTTATTTGCTTTTGGTTTGTTTGTTTGGGATTTGTTTTATTTTGTTGATGCTTGTTTTGTTGTGGCTTTTTTTTCCTTTTAAGTAGAGACTTTAAATGGACTCTATATCCACATAAATGCTCTACCCATTGCAGTCTGGAAGAACATTTTACTAATAGAATAGCATAGCATAGCATAGCATAGAATAGGCTAGGTTGGAAGAGACCTTTGAGATCATAGAAATGAATATGATCTCTATATATTCAAGCCTCTTTAGCAGTGAAAATGCAAAGGCACACATCAGAGCACTTTGTATTGAGAAAATATGTGCCATCTGGGATCAGTGCTGGGCCCCATCCTGTTCAATATCTTTATTGATGATCTAGGTGAGGGGATTGAGTCAGTCATCAGTAAATTTGCAGATGACACCAAGTTGGGAGCAGTGTTCATCAGTTAGAGGGTGGAAGGGCTCACCAGGGGGACCTTGGCAGGCTGGACAGATGGGCAGAATCCAACACGATGTCATTCAACAAGTCCAAGTGCCAGGTTCTGCACACTGGCCACAAAAACCCCATGCAGCACTACAGGCTGGGGTCAGAGTGGCTGGAGAGCAGCCAGACAGAAAGGGACCTGGGGGTACTGATTGACAGCTGGCTGAACATGAGCCAGCAGTGTGCCCAGGTGGCTAAGAAGTCCAATGGCATCCTGGCCTGCATCAGAAATAGTGTGGCCAGAAGGAGCAGGGAAGTTGTCGTGCCCCTGTACTCAGCACTGGTTAGGCCACACCTTGAGTCCTGTGTCCAGTTCTCTGTCCCTCAATTTAAGAAGGGCATTGAGACTCTTGAACATGTCCAGAGAAGGACAATGAGGCTGGGGAGAGGCCTCCAGCACAGCCCTGTGAGGAGAGGCTGAGGGAGCTGGGATTGTTTAGCCTGGAGAAGAGGAGGCTCAGAGGAGACCTTATTGCTCTCTACAATTACCTGAAGGGAGGTTGTAGCCAGGAGAGGGTTGGTCTCTTCTCCCAGGCAACCAGCACCAGAACTAGAGGACACAGCCCCAAGCTGCACCAGGGGAAGTTTAGGCTTGAGGTGAGGAGAAAGTTCATCACAGAGAGAGTTGTTAGCCATTGGAATGTGCTGCCCAGGGAGGTGGTGGAGTCACCATCCCTGGAGGTGTTCAAGAGGGGATTGGATGTGACACTTGGTGCCATGGTTTAGTAGTCATGATGTCTTGGGTGACAGGTTGGACTTGACCTTTGAGGTCTTTTCCAACCTTATTGATTCTATGAATTCTATGAATTCTTCCTAGTAATTTTTCAGCATTTTTTCAATTTCTGATATTGAAATGTAAATAACATATACTGTAAATAAAAGGAATTGTTCTACCTACTGCATGAGGTAGTTATTAACCTCAGAAGTCATTCCCTCCTGTTGTATTTGTGTATTGGCCATTGCACAAAAATAAAGTATGCCTGAATATTCCAACACATTGAGCTGTGATTCCATGGCCTACGTCAGAAAGGCACTGAATTTGAGTATTCAGTTTCTTATTCTAGGTATACTCTGCTTGAACTTGAATCCTGAAACAAGAAGCAAACTATACAGTAATATTTGCATTCTTTGAATTCTTTGCATTATTCTTTAATTTTCAGCAAGGAAATTTTAAAAGTGCTCAGTTTCACAAGAGCAATGAACAAGGTAAAGGCAATATTTGAATGCCAATACTCCCTAAAGCTGTCACTAAGAAAGCAGCTTAGCAGCTAAGATGCTGCTATTCTGCTAGAAAACTTGAATTCTTTTAAGAAGCATTGAGAAATCACAAAAAAGCACATTAATAAATGTTAAAGGTGCACCTGAAATTTTGTCTAAACTATGGCATTTATTTATTTATTTATTTATGACCTTATTGCTGTCTGCAACTACCTGAAGGGAGGTTGTTGCCAGGTGGGGGGTTCGTCTCTTCTCCCAGGCAACCAGCACCAAAAGAAGAGGACACAGTCTCAAACTGTGCCAGGGGAGGTTTAGACTGGATGTTAGGAAGAAGTTCTCCATAAAGAGACTTATTGGCCATTGGAATGTGCTGCCTGGGGAGGTGGTGAAGTAGCCGTCACTGGAGCTGTTTAGGAAGAGACTTGATGGGATGCTTGGTTGCATGGTTTAGTTGATTTGATGGTGTTGGATGAGGGGTTGGGTGTGATGATCTCAAAGGTCTCTTCCGACCTGGTTAATTTTCCCTTCCCTTCCCTTCCCTTCCCTTCCCTTCCCTTCCCTTCCCTTCCCTTCCCTTCCCTTCCCTTCCCTTCCCTTCCCTTCCCTTCCCTTCCCTTCCCTTCCCCTCTCTTCTCCTCTCTTCTCCTTATAAGAACCAACTTTCTCTCTGAGCTGGGGCACTAGAAGGGTAAGAGTGATATTCATTTAGTCTCTGCATGGGTTCCACACTTACGGGGTACTGAGCTTTAGAAAATCTACTACAGAATGAAAGAGAGCCAAAAGAGGGGAATATATAACATTTCAATAAACCTTTGATTGTTGCTTTATCTATAATGTCTGAAGTGTATTGCCAGAATATCCCTTTGTTCTTGAAACCCATATACAGTTCCTAAAGGGTAAACTCTTCCCCTTGAATTGTACCCAATGTAAATTATTTCTAACTATTTCCTGGAGGAAAACAACCTCAAAAAATCCTTTTTGCTGTTGTTCATGTTCTTAACCTGTCCTTTCACTTCCAATATCTGCAAATTTGTCATTCAAGCTACACAACTGCACACTTTTATTCTATTCTATTGCTCCAATTCAGACTCCATCACTGACCTGGTGGACAAGCCAAAGCTCTCAGGTGAGGATAGATGTAATGATTTTAGAGTGAGAGCAAAAATACTTCTCCACTTTCCCCCTTCCCTCTCCTGCCTCCTCCCTCCCCTCCTACCAAGAGATACGAAAAAGAGGGAGAAAAAAAGGCAGCGAGAGAGTTCTCTGAGTTGATTCACACATAATATTTTACTCCTCCACCATGAAAGTATCAGATTCCGTCAATATTTATGCACAACAGGAAGAATAGGAAGAGAAAAATATAGATTGAAACAAGCATAATGCACTCAAGACCCAGAATAGTGAGAGACAGACTGAGAATCTCCTGTCCAGGATGGTAATGCCCTACAGTCATAAAATGTTGTAAATTCATGATTCTGATAGTGGGGAACGTTATGTATTTCAAACCACTACAATAGTTTACATGCAAGCCCAAGTGAGCAAAGGGTTGTTCAAAGTGTGATACCTCCTTCATCATGAAACATTATACGTGAGACTAATGCCCAGAGAGCAATGGATTGCAGAAACCACAGACTGAACAAGTTTGCCCAGCAAGGAACACTGCAATTTCCAGAACCTGTTTTTATAGTTCTAGTAATAATATTCTTTACTCTGGGTGAAAAATATATTTAACAATTTTGTAGCCCATCTTTTGAAAAAACCAAGATTAGCCATGCTTCCCAATCCCTACTCCCATCCTCCAGCCCTCCTTCCCCACTCCAAGATCCAGGTAATAATTTAAGGTTTTGTGTTTCATACAAGTTTTTGTTACTTGCTGCTTGTGTGGAGCACTGCCTGAAAGCCCTGACAACGTACTGCCACTAAGCAGAATCTAATTATCAAGTCTTTTCTTCCTATCATGATCAGTGACATCTTCCAGCTTTGCTTGTTGCTAGAAGGTTGAAAGACAGAGGGAACAATGAAGAAGCAGTTCTTCAGTTCTGAAAGAAAAAATTAAAAGTGAATAAAACCCCGTACAGTTAGCGTTGCTGCTAAAGGATTTTATGTTTACCATCTAGCTAAATCCTTGAAATCCTAACATCATTCATTGCTTAGTGAAGAAAACAGTTTATTAATCAAGCAGACTAGTTTGCTTGTTGTGACTTGCTTTACTTTACTTGTTACAAGTAATCTTATACCAAGTTGTCCTGAATGATTTGTCAGTCTGTAGACATGTACAAAAGGGAAAAGTATCTAAAAGAGAGGAGGATTTAATAGACTTAATCAGAGTGGGGAAAGGTGTAGCTTTACTGAAGTCGTGGAATATGGGTCTGCTTACAGCTAACAAGGCTGAGTCGGTCACATTTACCCTTGTTAATGAAAAAAGAATAACTGCTGTATTTCTGAGTATAGGAATATTCAGGGATATTCTGCCATTTCAAATCTCCTCTGAAGTGTGCAGATCTTTCCCCTCAAAACTCAAAATATTGCTGTGAAAAACTTCTGAAAACAAACATTACAACACAGCAGGTTGATACATCCCTGGTGAATTGAAAATTCACATGAGAGCATTCACCAGCTGGCTTCACTATACAGTTTTGTTATTACAAACAATAGCAATGGCAAGCAAAAGATGAGTAAAATAATGACTTAATATTACCATCCCAATGTGATTATTGATATGTGCTTGTTAAATTCTAAGATGCCTTCAGTGAATGTTAAAAACAATGTTCTTTGTATCAGAAAGAGCTTCCCAGTGCCCATTCTTTTCTCTCAGAAAAGTTCCAGAAGGCTTTCCTTTCATTAATTGTGCCACTTGGGAATTTGTTCTGCTTCAAAAACATTTCTGATCCCATAAAATGCAGATGATCTTCCTACCTCTTTGCTGATTAGTCTTTTATCTGTTTGTAACCCAATGGATCACAGCTGAGGCTTATGTAGGAGCAGTTCTGACTGGATTAAAATGGAGAGAGGGACAAGGGGGCAGCTCTCCATCACTGGTGTTACTGTAGCTTACAGGCGATTGTAAGAGCCTCCAAAACCCAGACACCCCAGGCTTTAACACTGTTTAAAGCCACAGGAGGTCCAACAGTCTGCCTTGCTATTAGCCTATCCTGGTTTTTGTCTGAGGTAATTTTCAGTTTGTTATTGTCTGCTAATGCCTGACAGGAGACAGTAACCTTGAAGTTACTTATTTTCCCTCAATTGTTCTCACATCTGAAATAGATGCCATGTCACAATTAATATAACAGTAATGACACCTCTCCAGGGCATTCTAGAGCAGTATATTCAAAGTTCACATTGTTTAATGGAACAATTAATGAAATAATTTTGACTCTAATATATCTTCACTTGTAAATCATCAAGCCATTAACCTTAATAAAGCCAAGCTGCTGTCATTTATCCTGCTCATCTAAATTGCTTGATACTGCAATAGAGTACTTCACAGTAAGAAGTGTTTGAATCTCCCAGTGTAACCTTATAAATACAGCAACTTTTTAATGCACTGGGAGTATTTAATGAAAAAAATAAAAGAAAACTGGAAAGATACAAGAAAGAAAATGGGGCCCAAACCCCCAGGTAATGTTAACTATAAGAAAAATAGAAGGTGATAGTAGCAAGCACAGTCCCTACATTATAACCAAACCCAGATATGTAAAGCTCATGGCAGGAAAACTGAACTTGGCACACAAAAAGAAGCTAAATCAAATAGCTAGGTAGAGTAGACAATATACATAAGTATCCCCTTGTAACTGAGCCAGACTGGCATGAAGTCGAGCATGATACAGTAGCTGGAGTATATTGCATTAGTCACTGTCGAGGATTACGTCTGGGCCAGCCACTAAACAAGTGGCAGACACTCTCTATGAACCCCTGTTCCTTCCCACAGGGAAGAGAAAGGGAATAAAGGAGAGAGGCTTAAAGACTGGAAAATTAAAATTACTTTCATGAAAATCATAAAATTAAATATATATAAATATATACAAACCCAGGTTTGAACCCAATCCCCTTGATGGCAATTAGCCACCATCACTACTGATGTGGTGGCAGAAGTCCCAGACTGGACTCATCAGCGGATGGGAACCAGATTCAGGAGCTGGATTGTGGAACTGGATTCAGGAAAACAGACTAGAAAGAAAGGTACAACAGTCAAGAGTTCTGCATCAGAGCCATCAGATGTGAGCCACTGAAGAAAAGATAGAGGAAGGGAAAAACCCTTGAGCCTTATGATTCCTCAGCTTTACACCAGTTATGATATATAAATGGTATGGAATAACTCACTGCCAAGTTTAGGGTCAGCTGAACTGTCCACTTCTCCCTGTAGGTGCCACCATTTACTCTGCAGCCCAACAGAAGACATAGCAGCGACCTTGATCTGCATAGCAGATATTGGTACTAGGTATTACCATTACTAGAAGCAGACACTGTCTTCAGAAACATGCTGTTAACAGCAGTTATTTAGAGGAGATTGAGCTGAAAAGCAAAATCACTGGACAGAACTGGCTCTGTTTAAACCCAGACCAGGACAGTTGCGTTATAAAGCAATGGGAAACAGTGCTAGGAAATGTACAGCAAGATAAGGCAGTAGATCAGAGGCCAAATTTTATTCACCTATGAGAATCAGTCCTATGAAAGTAATTTGTGAGAATTTTACCCAGAACATTTTGGACATAAAAACTACATCCTTTCATTATAACATAGAGTCCTCTTTAACCACTGTCAGGTCAGACTCTACTGAAAATGCTTGCTCACAGTGCAGATTTCCAACTTTCTTATTGATGAACTATATATATGTGTGTCTGTTTGCCAATTATTGCTGAGTTATATATTTATAAAGGACTAATGAAATAATAAAGAAGTGTGGCAACACATAAAAAAAGGCAGTTTGAAGTTATTGCAATATGTGGATTATGAAAGAGCAGCTCAGATCCACTGAATGATTTAAGGGCTGCTCAACAGCGTCACAAGGAACAATTTCAGAACTGAGAAGAAAATAAAAATTAAAGAGAAAAAATATTCAAAGGGAATGAACAGCTTATTACCATGAGAGCTGTCCATTACACACACAAATAGCACAGGTGAAAATTACTGTGTTCCAGACTGTATTGAAGGGAAAGAAAGCTCTGAAAGTAAAAGAAAACCACCTTAATCATAGTTTTCCTTTTACTTCCCCTAATCAACTGTCAGTTCTACCCAACATCATGCTTGAAATGTGTACTGCTTATGCAATAACCTGTAAGTAAATCTTGAATATAATTTCTAGAGGACACAGCATACTATTTAAAAGTACTGGCCCAGATCAGCAGCAGGCATGCCTCATTGTAGTTCTGCTTAAATCAACACATGCTAGGTGTCTGACTCAGATTTTCCACAGGGAAATGATCATACTTCTATGAATATCAGCCTGGTATTGTCTGCTGCTTTATAGGAAAGGTCTATAATTGGGCACACTCTGAATTCAGATATTTTTAAACTTTCTGAGATATTGGCTCAAATTAAAAGTACAGCTGCTACTATCTATAACAGACAGTCGGCAAACTTAACTCAACAAAAATATTAGATTTAATATTTTATAAGAAGTGATGATTTGCAGTAGTTCAAGAAAGGATAATGACCAAGTAGTCAGTATTCAAAATAGCTTTTCCTATCATGTGATTTGCATTAAAAGTAAATTACATACAATTTAGAACACATATTTCACAATATTTGGCACTCCACTATCACTAATCTTCCACACTTCTGTTCTGGGCCCCACACTCTTTAATATCTTTATTGATGATCTGGATGAGGGGATTGAGTCCATCATCAGTAAGTTTGCAGATGACACAAGCTGTGGGCAGGTGTTGATCTGTTTGAGGATAGGAGAGCTCTGCAGAGGGACCTGGACAGGCTGGACAGACGGGCAGAGTCCAAGGGCATGAGATTGAACACATCCAAGTGCCAGGTTCTACACATTGGCCACAGCAACCCCATGCAGTGCTACAGGCTGGGGTCAGAGTGGCTGGAGAGCAGCCAGGCAGAGAGGGACCTGGGGGTACTGGTTGATAGTAGGCTGAACATGAGGCTGCAGTGTGCCCAGGTGGCCAAGAAGGCCAATGGCATCCTGGCCTGGATCAGGAACAGTGTGGCCAGCAGGAGCAGGGAGGTCATTGTGCCCCTGTACACTGCACTGGTTAGACCACACCTTGAGTCCTGTGTCCAGTTCTGGGCCCCTCAGTTTAGGAAAGATGTTGAGTTGCTGGAACGTGTCCAGAGAAGGGCAACAAAGCTGGGGAGGGGTTTGAAGCACAAGGCCTCCTCAGAGGAGACCTTATTGCTTTCTACAACTACCTGAAGGGAAGTTGTAGCCAGGTGGGGGTTGGTCTCTTCTCCCAGACAATCAGCACCAGAACAAGAGGACACAGTCTCAAGCTGCGCCAGGGGAGGTTTAAGCTGGAGGTTAAGAGGAAGTTTTACACAGAGTGATTGCCCATTGGAATGGGCTGCCCGAGGAGGTGGTGGAGTCACCATCACTGGAGGTATTTAGGAAGAGACTGGATGGGGTGCTTGGTGCCATGATTTAGTTGATTAGATAGTGTTGGATGATAGGTTGGACATGATGATCTTGAAGGTCTCTTCCAACCTGGTCTATTCTACTCCTATTCTATTCTATTCTATTCTATTCTATTCTATTCTATTCTATTCTATTCTATTCTATTCTATTTGTCTATGTGTCTTAATTAAATTACATGTGGAAAAAAATATAGCGATATAATGATAAATATATCACCCATAGTCCTCAAGGCCTGAACTCTTTTGTTTAGTCTTTTTTTCCTCACATCTATTATCATGAATGGATTAACAGAATTTGCTTCACAAAATACACATATTGGAAAATGTGACAGTTTTAGGCTGATGCCTAGGAAATTTTATCTAGTCCTTGAGTAGCAAAGTGTTAGAATGTAAAGGGAAAATAAAGATAAAATCTAGATAATATCAATATAAAATCTTTCTCATCTCCTTCACTCTAGCAGACACTAGCTGGTTGCTTCTGCTGGCTTGCTGACCTTGGCCGCATCTGGTGAGACAGCAGAGTCAGAAAGTGCCCTTGCAAGGTGAAAACCATATGATTTTTGGTTGCATTAGCCACCTGTACCACAAACTGGCAATGAAAGTTAGAACTTTTAGAAAAAGAGCCCTTCCCCAGTGTCATTCAGTGCCTTCGCTGAATTTCAGCCAGAGAGTCAGAGTTTTCTATAGACTAGCATTCTCTTAACAATGTTGTAATTATGTTTGTGTATTTGGCAAAGTTGTATCATTCTTGGAAGTAATTCTATACACTTTCAAGTGCCCATAATATTTGATTAGAGGCATATTTCACACCTCTAGCCTTCAGTGGGTTAGGATACAAAGAAATGTCCATTTGGCACGCTGACGTACTGCGCAGGCAGTCCACCTCCAAATGGAAAACACTGGGGCTATGTTAAAGCTGAACTACCTGATCTGCTAACACAAACACTGTTTCTGGCTCTGTACCCAGCTCCAGGAGGATCTCAGCATTATGTGGTATCAGCATGGGTGTGTTTGGACAGGTCTCAAACTCCTAGAAACACAACCTGTGTCTGTTGATAAGGGCACTAGTCAGGGGCAGGACAATGATTAGTTCAGGCTGTGAGTCAGAGACATATTGGGCTGGCAAGAAAGCATCAAAAGACTAAGAACTCTGGAGCCAAAAGGTGACAAAGTGCTATCAGTCTCCCTGAACCAGTCAAATGGAGTTGGAAATCTCAATTTTCCTGAAAAGCTGTAAGACCTTACAAAAGGTTTCTAATTTAGCAAGTGAATTATTTAAAGAAACCTGTTTCCAAATCAGGTCCAACCTTAGACAACCAGAAGTGTAACAGAAAAACAGGAGTTACATACTTGAATTGAAAATTTTGATCTGTAAACTCCTGTTTTAAAGATACATTCCTGTTCTGTGTCTTTTAAACACATACAATGGAACCACTAATAAATAGGTATTCAAAAGAAAAAGGAGAGGCAAGTGATGATCTTGGAGGTCTCTTCCAGCCTGGTCTATTCTATTCTATTCTATTCTATTCTATTCTATTCTATTCTATTGCAAAACAACTATAAAATTCAACTTACAAGTGAGTTAATCTGGTAAGAGAAAACCAGAAGTTAAAGAGCAAATATTCAAGGCTTATAAAATGTAATAGATGTACATCATGACTTGATGGGGTGCTTGGTGCCATGGGTTAGTTGTTTAGGTGGTGTTGGATTGGTTTATGGGTTGGGCACGATGATCTTGAAGGTCTCTTCCAACTTGGTTTATTCTATGTATGTATTCTATGTATGAAGCATCCATTCTGCCACATGTTCTGGGGTATATTATGGCAATAAATATTATTTGTATTCTAATTATACACGTGCCTCAGAGATAAAATTTCACAGCAGCATGGGTGATACTTAGGTGCACATTTATTTATCTTAATAGCAAACACGTTGGTCTATATTTTTGTTCACAGACTGCAAATTTTACCCTAAAGAATTTGTTACATAGAATCCATCATTTCCTTTCATTTCGCTCGTGCAGATTTGTTCATTTTAGGACTGTATAGAACAGAGTAGAATAGAATAGAATAGACCAGGTTGGAAGAGACCTTCAAGATCATCATGCGCAACCTATCAACTAATCCAACCCACCTAATCAACTAACCCATGGCACCAAGCACCCCATCAAGACTTTTCCTAAACACCAAGCTGTGCCAGGGGAAGTTTAGGCTCGAGGTGAGGAGAAAGTACTTCACCAAGAGAGTCATTAGTCATTGGAATGTGCTGCCCGGGGAGGTGGTGGAGTCACCATCCCTCGAGATCTTCAAGAGGAGATTGGACATGGCACTTGGTGCCATGGTTTAGTCACGGGGTTTGTGGTGTCAGGATGGAATCGATGATCCTGGAGGTCTCTTCCAACCTTGGCGATACTGTGATACAGTGATACTGTGATACCTCCAGTGATGGTGACACCACCACCTCCCTGGGCAGCTCATTCCAATGGCCAATCATTCTCTCTATGAAGAACTTCTTCATAATATCCAGCCTAAACCTCCCTTGGTGCAGCTTGAGACTGTGTCCTCTTGTTCTGGTGCTGGTTGCCTGGGAGAAGAGACCAACCTCCGCCTGTCTACAGCCTCCCTTCAGTTAGTTGTTGAGAGCAATAAGGTCACCCATGAGCCTCCTTTTCTCCAGGCTAAGCAACTCTAGCTCACTCATCCTCTCCTCATAGGGCTTGTGCTCCAAACCCCTCCCCAGCTTTCTTGCCCTTCTCTGGACACCTTCCAGCAACTCAACATCTTTCCTAAACTGAGCAGCCCAGAACTGGACACAGGACTCAAGGTGCAGCCTAACCACTGCAGTGTACAGGGGCAGAATGACCTCCCTGCTCCTGCTGGCCTCACTATTCCTGATCCAGGCCAGGATGCCATTGGCCTTCTTGGCCACCTGGGCACACTGCAGCCTCATGTTCAGCCTACCATCTAACAGTACCCCCAGGTCCCTCTCTGCCTGGCTGCTCTCCAGACACTCTGACCCCAGCCTGCAGCACTGCATGGGGTTGTTGTGGCCAATGTGTAGAACCTGGCACTTGGATGTGTTCAATCTCATGCTCTTGGACTCTGCCTGTCTGCCCAGCCTGTCACGGTCCCACTGCAGAGCTCTCCAACCCTCTAACAGTTCAACACCTGCCCACAGCTTGGTGTCATCTGCAAATTTACTGATGATGGACTCAATACCTGCATCCAGATCATCAATAAAGATATTAAAGATCATGGGGCCCAGAACTGATCCTTGGGGGACACCACTAGTGACTGGATGCTAGCTGGATGTGGCACCATTCACCACCACTCTCTGGGCTCAGCCCTCCAGCCAGTTCCTATCCCAATGCAGAGTGCTGCTGTCCAAGCCACGAGCTGCCAGCTTGGCCAGGAGTTTTCTGTGGGGTACATTATGATACTTCTAGTAGCGTATGCACATTGTGAGCATGTATTGCGATTTGGATTTTTCTTTTACTGTCCAACTGTCATTAGTAAACTCCAATTACAACATTGTTTCCATCAGTTCAATAAAATTCCGACATACTAACCCTCCAATGATTTTTTTTTCCAAAAAAGGGCTGATATTAATGATAGCTGAGTGGAATTCTGACAAACAGTAGATAAAACTCTCCTTATGGTCTTTTCCTAATTGACATTAGAATAAAGATAAAAATAGATCCACTTAACTCATTAAAGTTAAAATGTTATCCAGTTATGTAAATAGAATAATCAAATATAAACACTATACTAAGTTGTATGAAAGAGTGAAGAGTATAAAAACATAGAGAGTTTTTCAAAGGCAACTCAGAGTAATGACAATGCCCAGAACCTGATGAAATTCTGCGGCAGTGAAAGCCCAAAAAATATCACTTTTGTGAATCATAGAATGGTCTGTGTTGGAAGGTATCTCCAAAGTCTTTGAGTCCAACCCCCTCTGCAGCAAGCAACTAGATCAGGTTGCCCAGAGCCCTGTCAAGCTTCACTTTGAGTATCTCCAGGGCTGGGCCCCCAACCACCTTCCTGGGAAACCTGTTGTAGTGTTCCACCAGCCTCATAATAAAGAAACTGTTCCTAACATCCAATCTAAACCTGCTCTTCTCTAGTTTGAAGTCATTGACCCCTGTCCTATCACTGCAGGCCTCTCTCCATCCTTCTTGTAGACCCCCTCCAGGTTTTGGAAGGCCACTATTCGGTCTTCCCAGAGCTGCCTCTTCTCCAGGTTGAAAACCCCCAGCTCCTCCCTCAGCCTGTCCTCATAGTGGAGGTGCTCCAACCCTCTGATCATTCTTGTGACCCTCCTCTGGACCTTCTCCATCAGGTCCATATCCTTCCTATCTTGAGGGCTCCAGACATGGATGCAGTACTCCAGCTAAGGTCTCATCAGAGCAAAGTGGTAGAATCACCTCTCTGGATCTGCTGACAACACATCTTTTGATGCATCCCAGGATGTGATTTGCCTTCTGGGCTGCAAGCTCACACTGTCTGCTCATATTCAGCTTTTCATCCATCAGCACCCCCAAGTCCTTTTCCTTAGGGCTGCTTTCTAACACCTCATCTCCCAGTCTGTATTGATAGTGAGGATTGTTTCAGCCTAGGTGCAGAACCCTGCACTTGCTCTTGTTGAATCTCATGAGGTTCACCTGGGCCCACCTCTCCATCTTGTCCAGATCCCTCTGGATGACATCCCATCCCTCTGGTGTATCCACAACACCACTCAGCTTGGTGCCATCTGCAAGCTTGTTGATGGTGTACTGGATCCCACTATCTATGTCATTGATAAAAATATTAAACAGCACAAGTCCTAGGGTGGACCCCTGAGAGACACTGTTTGTCACTCCAGGAGCCTCCTGGATTGCCTACAGCTAGCCAGGCTACTTTTCCAACAGATGTTGGGGTGGTTCAAACCCCCTCGAAGAATGAGAGCCTGTGATCACAATGTCTCCTCAAGCTGGACCAAGAAAGCTTCATCAATAGGCTCTGCTTCTTCAGGCAGCCTGTAGTAGCCTCTTACCAAAAGGCTCCCTTTGTTGTCTTGATCTCTAATACCTCCCCATAAGCTTTTGACCTGATTGTGGCTATTCTTTAGCAACAACTCTTTACACTCTAAGCCATGTCACCTTCTTAGAAGGACATCCCACTGTTCTCACAAAGCATTTCATGGGAGCTACCCTTCTGTCTCCTATCACTTCAGAGGCCCCTGGCTCAGCTCAGTAAGACCTTGCCTTTGATGCAGTGTTCACAGCATGTCCTTTGAACTGCTTGGATTCAGTTCTACTGAAAATGATGGATTCTGGTAAGTATTTTATGGTTTTATTACCTTGTTTTACCCTGGAAAGACTATGAATATTTATTTCTAGTGGTGGCAGTCTCTGTTGTTCATATTAGTGTTTCAAAAAGTATGATGACCAGCTTCTGTAGGATGGGACTTTTAAGTCATTCTGCCTCTGTACTCAGCACTGGTTAGGCCACACCTTGAGTCCTGTGTCCAGTTCTGGGCCCCTCAGTTTAGGAAAGATGTTGAGTTGCTGGAACGTATCCAGAGAAGGGCAACAAAGCTGGGGAGGGGTTTGGAGCACAAGGCCTACGAGGAGAGGCTGAGGGAGCTGGGGCTGCTTAGCCTGGAGATGAGGAGGTTCAGGGGAGACCTTATTGCTGTCTACAACTACCTAGAGGGAGGTTGTAGCCAGGTGGGAGTTGTTCTCTTCTCCTGGGCAACCAACACCAGAACCAGAGGACACAGTCTCAAGCTGTGCCAGGGGAGGTTTAGTCTGGATGTTAGAAAGAAATTCTTCATAGAAAGAGTGATTGACCATTGGAATGTGCTGCCCGGGGAGGTGGTGGAGTCACCATCACTGAAGGTGTTTAGGAGGAGGCTTGATGGGGTGCTTGGTACCATGGTTTAGGTGATTAGATGGTGTTGGATGATGGGTTGGATGCGGTGATCTCAAAGTTCTTTTCCAACCTGGTCTGGTCTATTCTATTCTATTCTATTCTATTCTATTCTATTCTATTCTATTCTATTCTATTCTATTCTATATCATACTAACAGTAACTTCAGTGCTTACCTCAAGCAATTTTTATAAGCTAGAGGTAAACCTCTGTTACTTGTATGTATAAAAATATCAGGACCAAATCCCAACTAGAATTTAATTTGGCCACTGCAGTAATAGACAATACAAAATGTGTCTATAAACACATTACCAACTAAAGGAGGGCTGAGGAGAATCTCCATCCTTTATTGAATGCATGGACAAACATAGTGCAAAAGGATGAGGACCAATTGCTTTTTGGGGCATTGAGCCCCACAAACTGCAGAACAAGGATAAAGATCTCAATGATGTTCCCATATTACAAGGGAGAGTGGTTAACAGCTTTCTGCACCACTTAGACATGCACAGCTCTGTGGTACCAGATGGAATCCACCTAAGGGCACTCAGTCAAATAGCAGAAGTGTCCACCAAGATGCTTTACATTGTTTACCAGCAGTCCTGACTAAACAGGGAAAGTTAGCAAATGTGATGCTCATCCACAAGAAGGGCTGGAAGAAGGTTAAAGAAGGAGGTTATAGGCATTCCTCAGAGTCTTTACATGGCATGAACAGGCTAACCAGCTGATCAGTCAACATGTGATTATAAAAAGCAAGTCCTGTTTGACTCTCTCGATCTCTTCCTATGACAAGATGATCTGTTTAGTGGAAGATGGAAAGGCTGTGGATGCTGTTTACCAACCATTGATGTTTTTTCCACAACATTCCCCTGGAGAAACTGGCTGCTTATGGCTTGGATGGGCACACTCCTCACTGAGTAAAACCTGCTTGGATTCCTGAGCCCAAAGAATGGTGGTGAAGGAAGTTAAATCCAGTTGGCAGACAGTCAAAAGTGATGTTTCCAAGGCTTGGTATTGGAACTAGTTCTATTTAATACCAATGATGAGGAGTAGCTGAAGGAACTGGGATTATTTAGTCTGTGGAGAAGGAGGCTGAGGAGAGACCTTATTCCTCTCTACCACCATCTGAAAGGATATTGTAGCAAGGTGAGTGTTCACCTCTTCTCCCAAGTAGCAAGCAACAGAACAAGGAGAAATAGCCTCAAGTTTTGTCAGGGAAGGTTTAGGTTGGATATTAGAAAAGGTTTCTTCATGGAAAGGGTTGTCAGACATTTGAACAAGCTCCCCAGGGAAGTGGTTAAGTCTCTATCATGGAAGCATTTAAAAGACATGTAGATGTGGCATTTGGGGGACACAGTTTAGTGGTGGACTTTACAGTATCACAGTTGTTAGGTTTGTCATTGGACTTGATGATCTCAGAGGTCTTTCTAACTAGAATAGAATGGAATAGAATAGAATGGAATAGAATGGAATGGAATAGAATAGAACAGAATGGAATAGAATAGAACAGAATGGAATAGAATAGAATAGAACAGAATGGAATAGAATAGAATAGAATAGAATAGAATAGAATAGAATAGAATAGAATAGAATAGAATAGAATTAGAATTAACCAGGTTGGAAAAGACCTTCAAGATATTAGTCCAACCTATCATCCAACACTGTCTAATCAACTAAGCCATGGCGATGTTATCTATCTGAGGGACATATCTGAGTCTACTCCAAGATTTCAATGAAAATATCAGAAATTTAGACTAACAGGAGGGAGAAACTAGAAAGTACTATTTTTCTTCAGTTCAGAGGTGTGTTTTTTTTGTTTGCTGGAAGAATTTTTCAATCGCTCATTTATATGAATATTAGCTTTTTTGCACTTTGATTCCCTAAATGCTCATGCTTGCTTCAGAGAGAGGCTGCGTTCAGGTTGGTAGCTCTGAAAGAAGTGCAGGATGGAATATTACCTTCTGTCTGTGGTCTTCTCCCTTTTATAAGGAAGAACAAACCCGGTGAGAAAAAAACCTACATGTGAACCTCAGTATTAAAGTGAATTATTTTGTGATGGATGTCCAAGTACCATTTTTCTCTCAATAATGTAATAATATGATCCCTTGGTAAGCAGAAATATTCTGAAGCACACAGACATACATGAGTTGACAGTAATGTGCAAATGACAACATTCTTTTCAGTACACAAAACCACTTTGGATATTAATTCATTTTCTGAGGTAAAAAGCCATAATCTTCAAAATGCATAAACTGTTCTTTGCCATGTAAATTAAAAATGATCTGCTTATGCAAAAGCTTGAAACTGTAATGGAATAATCATACTTAAAGAACTTTACAAGCTGAAAAAGAATAAATCTTTGCAGTTTAATTTCAATGAAATTGAACAGAATTCCCCTCAGTATATGGGAAATGAACTTCACAGATCCACAATGAATTTTCAGGATAGTTGGGTTGCTTCTAGATTTTTTTATGCCCAGAGATTATGACAACCCCCTGAAAGCTGAGTAACCCAACCACCCCACTTACAAATACTGTTGAGAAATCTTTTAGATCTCTTCTTCTGGCTCATAAGAAATCAGAGTAAACAATAGAAGTAACACTTATCCAATCTTTGTTTTGGTGTTTACTGCCCTTATAACTGTGCTGAAGTGTGGATCAGGACACCACCTTCCATGAATCTATTGACTATAACAAGACAGTGACAAAATCTGATCTGCTCAAAGAGCCAAAATCCCAAAGGAGAGAGCACAGGTTGAAATCCCATGGTGGGATGGTCTTTAATTACTTGTGAAGAGCAGGGCCTTCTCACTACAGGATAAGGATGGGAAATGTGTTGGACATATTCCTTGATGATTACTGTGGTGGTTTGGCCCTGACCTGGAGACCAGATGCCCACCAAAGCCCCTCTTAAGTGGACAGGGGGAGAAGGGGAAAAAAAAATAACAGAAGCCAGGAATAGGATAGGAGCAATTTTAATAACACTAAGAAGCAAACAGCAATAGACCACATGGAAGCAAAGAAGCAGAGAGAGAGATGTTAGTCTCTACTTCCCATCAGGACGATGATGGTCAGTCTTGGGCAACAGGGCTCTCTAAGCTTGGTGGTTCCTTGGGAGGATAGACGCCATGGGCAAATCCCCACACTTCCTTCTTTCACTTCCTTCGTATACCTGAGCTGACATCATATGGTATGGAATACCTCTTTGGCCAGTCTGAGTCAGCTGGCTCAGCCGTGTCCCCTCCCAAGATCTTGCCCACCCTCAATGTACTCTTGGGGCAGGGAAATGTTGAAAGGACACAGCCTGGATACTTATTCAACAGTAGTTAAAACACTGCTATGTTATCAACTACTGCTGCAAAAACACAGCAGTAGAAAGATGCTGTGAGAATTAACTCCAGTTCAGTCCAACCCAATACAATCTCTGTGCTGAGTGTCGAGCAGATTGTTCTTCCAGAGCCTTACTAATGATAGCCCATTTGTTTTCCACTATCCCCCATAAATCTGTATCTTTCAGAGAACACAGAGGAGCTCTTTAATGATGTGGAACCAGGTTTCCACCTGCTGTTATAATGATAGGAGAGGTCTGTCAGCAGCCAGCCTGACCCAGTCTTATGTTTTTAAATTAGAAAGCCAAAGTTATACATTGAGTGACTCAGAGAAAATAGAAGAGTTTCTGTATAGCTGTTAATGTCTGTATCAATAGAGAATTAGTTTCATAGAGAGCTGGTAGACCCTTCTTTTTCCTGTCTTATGGAGTGATTAAACAATCAAATGAATAAAACACAGCTTCTATGCCAAACAGGACAAAACTACACACATTTCACGATCTCTATACAGAATAAGAGTGACAGTATTTTTGCTTGTGACAGACTGATGGAGGAGTCTAATCTATCGAAAATCAGCTAATTAAAGAAAGCTAGATTCTCTTCAAACTGTATTCAATTTTTTTATTATTTTCCTATTCAAATGAGATGTCTGAGTCCAAAATGTATAATAGTGCAGCAAATTGCCAGGCACCACACTCAAACAGTTGCATTCACTCAAATCCTTGCATTCACCACCATTACTCACTAAAGTGGACAACAACATAGAATCATAGAATCATAGAATCATAGAATCAATAAGGCTGGAAAAAATCTCAGAGATCATCAAGTCCAACCTGTCATCCAAGAACCCATGACTACTAGACCATGGCACCAAGAGCCACATCCAATCCCCTCTTGAACACCTCCAGGGACAGTGACTCCACCACCCCCCTGGGAGCCCATTCCAAAGGCTAACAACTCTCTCTGTGAAGAACTTTCTCCTCACCTTGAGCCTAAACTTCCCCTGGCACAGCTTGTGACTGTGTCCTCTTGTTCTGGTGCTGGTTACCTGGGAGAAGGGACCAACCACCTCCTGGCTATACCCACCCTTCAGGTAGTTGTAGAGAGCAATAAGGTCTCCCCTGAGCCTCCTCGTCTCCAGGCTAAACAACCCCAGCTGCTTCAGCCTCTCCTCATAGGGCTGTGCTCAAGGCCTCTCCCCAGCCTCATTGCCTTTCTCTGGACACGTTCAAGAGTCTCAATGTCCTTCATAAATTGAGGGGCCTAGAACTGGACACAGGAATCAAGGTGTGGCCTAACCAGTGCTGAGTACAGGGGCACAATGACCTCCTTGCTCCTACTGACCACATTATTTCTGATGCAGGCCAGGATGCCATTGGCCTTCTTGTCCACCTGGGCACACTGCTGGCTCATGTTCAGCTGTCTGTCAATCAGCACCCCCAGGTCCCTCTCTGTTTGGCAGCTCTCCAGCCACTCTGACCCCAGCCTGTATCTCTTCATGGGGTTGCTGTGGCCAAAGTGCAGCAACCGGCACTTGGACATAATCTATCAACTAGCAAAGAAAAAAAATCTATTAGCCTTAAGAAAGTTGCCAGTTAGTATTTTATACCAGTTTGTTCATTTAATATTCTAGAACATCTACCAAGTCCATGGTTGTTTATATTAATCAACTCATTTCCATGGCATCTTTCTGAAGGCAATCATGTGATTCAGGGCAATGATTAAATCAAGTAGCAGGCACAAACAGATATTCATAATTGACAAAAAAATAATTGCTGTTGTTTAACTCTATCCAGCAACTAAGCATCACTCAGCTGCTTGCTCACTTCCCACCAGTGGGATGGGAGAGAGAGTCAGAAGAGAAAAAGTGAGAAAATTCGTGGGTTGAGATGAAGAGTTTAATATGCAAAGCCATGTGCAAGCAAAGTGGAACAGGGAATTATTTCACCACTTCCCATTGCCAGGCAGGTGTTCAGCCATTTCCAGGAAAGCAGGGATTCATTACACATAATGTTAGAAAGGCAAACACCATCCCTCTGAGCCTTCCTTCTTCTTCCCCCAGCTCTGTATACTCAGCATGATGTCATATGGCATGAAATATCTCTTTGGATAGTTGGGGTCAACTGTCCCAGATATGTCCCCTTCCAGATTCTAGTGCACCCCAAGCGTATTCACTGATGGGGTGGGACAAAAACCCCAAAAGGCCTTGACTCTGTAGAAGTACCACTCAGCAGCAATTAAACCATTTTTGTTATTAACACTGTTTCTAGCACAAATAGGAAAAATAACCCCATACCAGCTCCTATGAAGAAAATTAACTAACTCTATCCCAGCCAAAACCAGCATAGTAGTCCTAATGTTATAGAATCATAGAATCAATAAGGTTGGAAAAGACCTCAAAGATCATCAAGTCCAACCTGTCACCCAAGACCTCATGACTACTAAACCATGGCACCAAGTGCCACATCCAATCCCCTCTTGAACACCTCCAGGGATCGTGACTCCACCACCTCCCTGGGCATACATTGTTAGCACAACAGCTAACAACTCTGTGAAGAACTTTCTCCTCACCTGAAGCCTAAACTTCCCCTGGTGCAGCTTGAGACTGTGTCTTCTTGTTCTGGTGGCGATTGCCTGGGAGAAGAGACCAAACCCCTCCTGGCTACAACCACCCTTCAGTCCTTGCAGACTAGAAAGGAAGTATGGAAATACCATGGATACCTGGAGCCTGAAAAATTGCAGCAATTACTGAAATGTTAATGATTAGTCCAGTGACTTGGATTTTGGAGTTCTAATGTAATACAGAAACCAATTTAATCCTTAAAACAAAGTGACAATTGTAACATCATCACTTAAGCACTTTATCTTCATTTTTGCAATTGCATTGTCTGAAGTCTTAGATACTGTAATAATACATTTGTATCATTTACATGTGTGGCATATAATTATGTGTAGGTGTTTCAAGATTCATGTTGGTGAGACCATGAGCAATGCTAGCTCTTACATGATGCTGAGGCTATAAGAAATTCTGGAAACTGTAGACTGTTGACCAGTGAATCATAATCCAAATCTCTGCCTATATGCTCCTGAAAAAAAAAATCAGTGTTTCTTTGGGATTTTATGTTCCCTCTTCTTCAACCACTAGAAGCCTGTTTCTACAGTATGTACAAAACAGCAGCTTCACTGATTTGTTTCTAATGATGTAACAAGCTGCTCTCAGTATGACAGTTACCTAATAGTATCCTCTTGCACTTATTAGAATATATATATACCAACAGGTTGATAAGAAGCCAGAAAAATTTAGTTTGCTTATTATTAAGATGAAAAAGCCTTTTTTTCCCCCCAAAGCCTAAGAGACAGAAAAAGAGAATTCATCTGAAATTGTAGCAACTGATCCTGCAAAACATCCTGAGTAAAGACAGACCTACATAAGCTGCACAGCATGCAGTTGTGTAGCTTGAATGACACATTTGCAGATACTGGAAGTGAAAGGACAGGTTAAGAACGTGAACAACAGCAAAAAGGATTTTTTGAGGTTGTTTTCCTCCAGGAAATAGTTAGAAATTATTTACATTGGGTACAATTCAAGGGGAAAAGTCTACCCTTTAGGGACTGTATATGGGTTTCAAGAACAAAAGGACATTCTGGCAATACACTTCAGACATTATAGATAAAGCAACAATCAAAGGTTTATTGAAATGTTAGATATTCCCCTCTTTTGGATCACTTTCATTCTGTAGTAGATTTTTCTAAAGCTCAGTACCCAGTAAGTGTGGAACCCATGCAGAGACTAAATGAATATTACTCTTACCCTTCTAGTGCCCCAGCTCAGAGAGAAAGTTGGTTCTTATAACTGTCAGGGAAGGGAAGGGAAGGGAAGGGAAGGGAAGGGAAGGGAAGGGAAGGGAAGGGAAGGGAAGGGAAGGGAAGGGAAGGGAAGGGAAGGGAAGGGAAGGGAAGGGAAGGGAAGGGAAGGGAAGAGGAGAGGAGAGGATGAGACAAGACGAGACAAGATGAGACAAGACCAGGTTGGAAGAGACCTTTGAGATCATTATATGATAATGGATGTTTCAGTTTTAATTTTTGTCTCAGGATTTTCCAGCCATTAGTAACTACATATAAAAATGACAATTAAGCACTAAGGACAATAGATAAAAACTTGAATCATATGGGAAAGAAGCTAAATTCTCTAAACAACCATTCAGTTGAAGCTTGCTGCCATACCTGAAACACACAAAAAGTCTTAACAACAGCATTGATTTTTTAAATGATTTTTAGCTGCCTCTTTAAAGAAGGGGACATAAGACATTGAACTTGAAAATTCATTGACAATTAATTGATCTTTCAAAGGTATTTCTCCCATGTTTGTCTGATGAAGGAAAATTTCAGGGACTTGAATGTTCTTTCAAAATATGATGCTGTACCTCCACTGGGCTTCATTTATTTTTGTGCTAAAAGCTATCATCAATGAGATGAATTAATCCTTTATAGATTTAGTCACATGCTGTGGAATAAAGTTAATGCCAAATGTTAGTTAATGTCAAATAGTGAAACACAATGCCTACTGAAAGTAGGATGAAGGTTGTGGCAAGGAACTCGTATCTTGAAGCAACTGTCTGGGAGACCGAGATTTTTTCCCCCTTTAATTATACTGGTAATTAATTGCATCAGTAGCCACAAGAATTGCACATTCTCTGCAAGATGTGAAGCAGAAGCTCAGCAGAGAAGCCGGTCTCTGAAACAAGTTGAATTCCTCTGGAGCACTTGGATGAGATGATTACATACAGCACTCCCAGACTGGCTGGTTGGGTTTTGTGCTATTTAGTTCAGTCCCCAGTGATTCAGAATATTGTCACTGTCACCTGAAATTATAAGTTCCATTATACTGACCAACAATTTATTAGAAGAACTTCTAAGTGTGACTTGTTACTAAGCCGTTTTCTTCAACAAAAGCAGGCAATTTTACTTGCCAGGCAGTCCTCCTCCAGACATATACACCCAGGTATTAAACCAGTCCTGTATCATCCCTGTTTATCCACATCATTTCCTAACATTTTTGCATTGTAAGTGTTTTGTGTTTGCCTTGTTTATTGCTACTGTTGTTACATGCAGCAGCAGTGCAGTGGTGGATGTATTTTGTCTTTTCCTTGAGGCTATAAAATGCAATATACCTATGTGTGTGTATAGGATGTCGAGTTGCTGGAATGTGTCCAGAGAAGGGCAACAAAGCTGCTGAGGGGTTTAGAGCACAAGCCCTATGAGAAGAGGCTGAGGGAGCTGGGATTGTTTAGCCTGGAGAAGAGAAGGCTCAGGGGAGACCTTATTGCTGTCTACAACTACCTGAGGGGAGGTAGTAGACAGACGGATGTTGGTCTCTTCTCCCAGGCAACCAGCACCAGAACAAGAGGACACAGTCTCAAGCTGTGCCAGGGGAGGTTTAGGCTGGATGTTAGGAAGAAGTTCTTCCCAGAAAGAGTGATTTGCTGTTGGAATGGAATGCCCAGGGAGGTGGTGGAGTCACTGTCACTGGAGGTGTTCAAGAGGAGACTGGATGGGGTGCTTATTGCCATGGTTTAGTTGGTAAGATAGTGTTGGGTGATAGGTTGGACTTGATGATCTCGAAGGTCTTTTCCAACCTGGTTAATGCTGGTTAATTCTATTCCAACTATATGTATGTCAGAAATGTGAGAATTCAATCTCCTTGCCTAGATGTGCAGAGAGTGGGATGTTATCTTCCCTCTTTTTTGCTGAAGTCCTGAAACCAATGACTTCTCTTAGGTACTTAACAGAGACAATTAGAAGCCTAGTTACTGAAAGCTTCTCTTATGGAGAGTTATAGACAACTTGACAAAATGATTTTTAACTTATACAAGGAGACTCTTTTCTTTTTTTTCTTTTAAAATTTTTTTTATTAATATCTTTTTTTTTTATTGACAGAGGGAACCTAAGGTGAACAGACTCCCAAGTTTGGCAACCCAGCTAAAGACACAAAATTAGATGACTGAAGTTCCGTCCATCTAATTAATCTCTAGCTGTCTAATGATGTCTCGCTCAAAACTGCTTTGTATTTGTGTCACAGAAGTGAGTGCATTTTTAAACTTTGGAATGGTTTCATGCAATTGGAACAAAATCCTGAGCAAGGTTATTTCCAGTTTGGGCAGCACCTTATAGTTTGAAAATTCCTGACTCCCTTAATGATTAAAAGCGCTCTGACAGACACACACACATATATATATTTTTTTCCCCCTAAAACTTCCATGAGAAAAACATGGTACTTCAGTTTTGGAAGTTCTGTCATTGCCTCTAGCTTACAGCCAGTCAGTCAAAAGTCTCTGAGTCATCAAAGTGATGAAGTGAAAGAAGCAGCTTGTTTCAGCTCTAACAAGAACAGTATCAGGGGACTGAATACTTTCTTATTTGGAACTCTGGAGTTGAGACTAAGGTTTAAATACCTGAAGAGCAGGAAAAGAGGGACAGATTCTTGATGAAATATTTATGCATTAGGGAGAAGACAAAAGGATAAAATGGCAGGAAAAGGAACTTTTCTGAAAAGTTCTACAGTACACTTGGTTGACTAGCTCTGGTGCTGTAACTCCAACATCCTACCCTGTTTTTTTCAACTGTCCAATAAAAGACCAGTTCACCACTTGAAATGTCAGAAATATCCAAGCCCATTTTTACATTTCAAAATTATATTGTGGCCTTTGAATGCAAGATTCTATATGTGAGCAAAGCAACATTTTCTATTCTTTGACAGCACATGTTATTATAGATAGGAGCAAAGGCACGGAGATACGCTGCTCATTTTTTTTCCACCCATGCAGTGCTAACTTGAACTCCATTTACATTTGATTTGTGAGGGTAGATAGTGTGATGTTAGTTTGGATTGTGAGGTTGCTCTAAGAGATGGGTGAACATATTCTAGTCCTTACCTTTTTACGCTAAAGCATAAAGGTAAAAACAAGACCTAACAAAACACAGCAGATCAAGATTCAACTAACTGGTTTATTCTCTACTTAAAAGCAAATATTCTCTTACCTTCTCCAGCAGTGTTTCATCTCACAGATACATGCATGAGACTGTTTTGGCACTCTACTAAGTGGCTGGGGTTATATAAAATGACTGTAATATTTCATAATTTGTCTTACAGATTCTGCTCACGTACTTGTCATGTGAGACAAGAATTCCTTTCTGCAAAGATAGAATACATAGAATACATAGAATAAACCAGGATGGAAGAGACCTGCAAGATCATCGCGTCCAACCCATCAACCAATCCAACACCACCTAAACAACTAACCCACGGCACCAAGCACCCCATCAAGTCTTCTCCTGAAAACCTCCAATGATGGCAACTCCACCACCTCCCCAGGCAGCCCATTCCAATGGGCAATCACTCTCTCTGTATAGAACTTTTTCCTAACCTCCAGCCTAAACCTCCCCTGGTGCAGCCTGAGACTGTGTCCTCTTGTTCTGGTACTGGCTGCCTGGGAGAAGAGACCAACATCCGTCTGTCTACAACCTCCCTTCGGGTAGTTGTAGACAGCAATAAGGTCACCCCTGAATCTCCTTTTCTCCAGGCTAAGCAACCCCAGCTCCCTCAGCCTCTCCTCGTAGGGCTTGTGTTCCAAGCACCTCACCAACTTTGTTGCCCTTCTCTGGACTCGTTCCAGCAAGTCAACCTCCTTCCTAAACTGAGGGGCCCAGAACTGGACACAGGACTCAAGGTGTGGCCTAACCAGTGCAGTGTACAGGGGCAGAATGACCTCCCTGCTCCTGCTGGCCACACTGTTCCTGATGCAGGCCAGGATGCCATTGGCCCTCTTGGCTGCCTGGGCACACTGCAGGCTCATGTTCAGTCTACCGTCGACCAGCACCCCCAGGTCCCTCTCTGCCTGGCTGCTCTCCAGCCACTCTGACCCCAGTCTGTAGCTCTGCATGGGGTTGTTGTGGCCAATGTGCAGAACCTGGCACTTGGATGTGTTAAATTATTTCCTTAATCTCAGATTTTACATTCCCCCATCTCTTAGTACATAGATGTCATGGGTTATGCAGAGCATAGTTTTGCCTTCACTAATTTAAACTTATAGTCTAGAAACAGACTTAAACAGAATTAAAACCTTTCAACTGGGAACTGAGATGCAAAATCACTACTTTCTTCTTATACTTTCATTGGTTCCCATCGACAGTATGTACCATAAATTGGTGAGAGCTAATTCTAGGGTTAATTTTGAAGCTGACCATATTGTCAGATTTAGTAGACATCTGTGATTATGGGGGAATTTAAAATGCTATTTACTATTTTTCTCACCTTTACAAATGTAAGCCTTATGGTGTGAGAAAAGAAGGAACACACTCTAAATATATAATTTAATATAATTAATCTCAAAGGAATGCACCCTAGATATATAATTTAATATAATTAATTTCTTTATGCGCTGGAATCTCCCTTATGTTTTTGTTTAGATTTTTGTTTGCTTGTTTGTTTGTATATAGATATAAATTACCAGCAATATTATATGCATTTACAAATATTTGAAGAATACTACTGTTTTCATTAGCTTTAACAAGAGTGGTTCTGCGATTACAGTGTCTGCAAAGACCATTAGCATTCAATATATGCCTGAGCACTCAGAACTTTCCAGTTGATTGTAAGGCTGTAGAAGGCATGAGTAGTTCCTAAATATTCATTATGTTCACTAAATACATCAGGTCATACTGCTTAGTGTAGGCAATAGATTTTCAGTGATTGTATGCTTTTCCTTCTCCATGTATTTAAAGACTAAAACACCAACTGAGAATAATAGTTTGAAGATTAGAATGCAAGTTTAAAGGAACATGATTGCATTTTATGTGAGTGACCTGGAAAAAAACCAAAGAAATATGATTAACTTGTGTGCAAGTTGGGATTTCATGTTTTGCTGCTTCCTCTAGGATGCAAGGCATAATTCAAAACACATCTACTTTTGAATCAGGATAATGTTTGCCATGAGGCAACCAGCACCAGAATAAGAGGACACCGTCTCAAGCTGTGCCAGGCGAAGTTTAGGCTCGGGGTGAGGAGAAAGTTCTTCACAGAGAGAGTCATTAGCCATTGGAATTGGCTGCCCAGGGTGGTGGTGGAGTCACCGTGCCTGGAGGTGTTCAAGAGAGGATTGGACGTGGCACTTGGTGCCATGGTTTAGTCATGGGGTCTGTGGTGATAGGTTGGACTTGATGATCTTTGAGGTCTCTTCCAACCTTGGTGATTCTGTGATTCTGAGTAAAATTGTATAGAACTATATGCAATAAATATGAGTGCAGAAAAATAATTTGTCTGACAACAAGGTAAAGTTTATAAAATGTCAAGCTCATGACTTGGTTCATCAGAACTTTAGGCATAAATTAAGAAGTGTGGTGTTAAGTGAGTGGTAATAGGTCTCATGCTATACAGGACTTTAAAGAGGAACTAGTAGAATTGTTTCATAATAGAAGAGACCACTGCAGCAATCTCTAAAGTTGTGATCAAAGAACAAAGTAATCACTCTCAATGAGAAAACTCCTGTCTCCTTGGAAGGTTTCTACAGCTTGCTACAGCTGCAAAGTCAGGAATTTTCTTCCAGCTTTACTTTCCTAATTGGCAGTTTTTGGTAGCATCCTGGGTCAATCAAACTCTGTTCAGTCCTCTCAGGTTATAACTTCTTTCCTTGACTATTGAGATCAGTCTGTAAGACAGATCCTTCCCTACTTGATAGTCTCCCAGCCAAGCAAAATCAGCCCCTCTGCAAAAGAGCATGATGAAATTACTAGACATGAGGCAGGGTAAAACCATGCTTCTCTTCAGCTGCCTGCAATCTTTCTGAAACAGTATAGAAGACACTAAACTGCAACAGAGGCTTCCTGTCTGTTTTCCTAGACAAAACTTGCCTGCTGGTGATTTAATTTCTGAATACACAGCTTTACACCTACCAGGCTGTCTCTGCAGGCTGTCTCTTTTAGATAGCCACTGTTGAAGTCTTTCTCCAGCAATACTATTCAATGAGAACCATTCATACTGTCAGTAGTAGAGTGGATCTGTGTTTTGATACCTGGATGATAAGCCAAATGCTTGTTCTGTATCAAGAAATCAAAAGTTCCTTTTCGAGCTCTTTCTAGTTCATTTACTGATGGATGTACTGACAGCATCTAATAATGAAGTGGTTTCCTCCGTGCTACAAATTTTCCATCTGCTTTGCAGCATTTATTGTAACACAAATCTCCACAGTATCACAGTATAACCAAGGTTGGAAGAGACCCCAAGGATCATCGAGTCCAACCTGTCCTCACAGACCTCATGACTAGATTTTGTCTTTTATGCATCATGAGCCAGCAGTGTGCCCAGGTGGCCAAGAAGGCCAATGGCATCCTAGCCTGCATCAGGAACAGTGTGGCCAGCAGGAGCAGGGAGGACATTGTGCCCCTGTACTCAGCACTGGTTAGACCACACCTTGAGTCCTGTGTCCAGTTCTGGACCCCTCAGTTTAGGAAAGATGTTGAGTTGCTGCAGCGTGTCCAGAGAAGGGCAACAAAGCTGGGAAGGGGTTTGGAGCACAAGCCCTATGAGGAGAGGATGAGGCAGCTGGGGTTGCTTAGACTGGAGAAGAGGAGGCTCAGGGGAGACCTTACTGCTGTCTACAACTACCTGTAGGGAGGCTGTAGTGAGGCGGAGGTTGGTCTCTTCTCCCAGGCAACCAACATCAGAACAAGAGGACACAGTCTCAAGTTGTGCCGGGGTGGTTTAGGCTGGATACTAGGAAGAAGTTCTTCATAGAAAGAGTGCTTGGTTATTGGAATGTGATACCCAGGGAGGTAGTGGAGTCACCATCCCTGCAGGTGTTTAGGAAGAGATTGGATGGGGCTCTTGATGCCATGGTTTAGTTGAGTAGATAATGTTGGATGACAGGTTGGACTTGATGATCTTAAAGGTCTCTTCCAACCTGGTTAATTCTAATTCTAATTCTATAATTCCAATTCTAATGTTGGTACAAGGTCTAGAATATTGCACTCACTTTCCCTAGTATCTTGCAAGAAGGATCTTCCTAAGAAGGAAGTAACCTAAAAGGGATTTAAAAGAAAATGATGGGTTCACATCTCAAAGCACCAGAACACCTGTTTTTCACATTTAGTTGATTACAAATGAGGAAACTATAAAATCACCATCTCAGCACATGTGTGGATTTTACGTATAAGTAGCAGCATACGTATTCCACTGCCATTAAAAGACATGTATATGTGAAACATATTGTGGTAGTTTTAGGCTATGCCTTTGACATTTTGTTACAGATTTCAAGCAGAAAAGTAGAAGAATGTAAATAAATTGCTCTTGGATGTGAAAAGAAAATAATTGGTTGTACCAAAACAATCTTCCCACTTCTCATCTCTGCTCACTTCATACTCTGAAGGGAGACTACTCTGCTTCTGCTTGACCTTGGCTGCATTGCTTTGGTTAAGTCTAACAGCTACTTTTTCTCTGCTCCCTTCTCCCTTTTCGACAGGGCATGTTTGTGATGGGGGGGCAGGGAGACAGCCTCCCTGGTCTTCTTGACCAGGGGGGTTCTCTTGTTGTTTGTTAATTGCAAATGTCTTTAAAATATTGTAAATCCTGTATATTTTGTACTTATTCATTGCATTCCATTGTAGATTGTAGTTTTGCCTGTGAATACAGCTTTCATTTCCTTCCAACTGAGTTAGTCTGGCAAAGTTAATGGTGTGTGTGGGGAATTTAAACTCACCACACATATTTAAATATATAATGTACAGTCTAATTTCAATGGGCTGGCAGGAGAATGAAGGATAGAATAGAATAAACCAGGTTGGAAGAGACCCTCAAAATCATCGTGTCCAACCTATCATCCAACGCCACCTAATCAACTAAACCATGCAACCAAGCACCCTATCAAGTCTCCTCCTGAACACCTCCAGTGATGGCAACTCCACCACCTCCTCAGGCAGCCCATTCCAATGGGCAATCACTCTCTCTGAGTAGAACTTCCTCCTAACCTCCAGCCTGAGCATGTGTGCTCTTGTTCTGGTGCTGGGTGCCTGGGAGAAGAGACCAACCTCTGCCTGTCTACAACCTCCCTTAAGGTAGTTGTAGAGAGCAATAAGGTCACCCCTGAGTCTCCTCGTCTCCAGGCTAAGCAACCCCAGCTCCCTCAGTCTGTCCTCATAGGGCTTGTGTTCCAAGCCTCTCACCAAATTTGTTGCCCTTCTCTGGACAATGAATGCTGTGCTAAGGGAAAGAAATAGGATATAGATGGGCAGGAGGGAAGAGCAAGTGAAAAGCAAAATCTTTTCTTTTGTGTAATTGAGGAGTGCTCAAAAAATCAAAGATGGGAAGCAACAGTTCTGTGTCAGACCAGACAATTTATCGAAGTAGGTATTTTGTTTCCTCAATCAAGTAAATAAAGCATTTTGTATATATTTCACAGGGGACTGTACCTCACAGTTCACAAGGCATGGATGTGAGTGCAAAGAAGCTGCCCCGGGAATCCTTCCACCCATGCCCCATATAAATAAAGTATATTAACAAGCCATTCTTCTTCCACTCAGTCCTGCTGTAGGCCCTTCACTATGAATGTGCATATTTAATGCTGTCTGTGCCCAAGATCCTTTTTTTAGATACATGTCATACTTCTAAAATGTGTGTGCAGTGATGCTATTTGGCTGCTGAAATAGGAAGAGATGAGAAGCTAATGTTAGGTTTTTATAAAGAACCATTCCTTACATGGAATTCAGGTGTCTGCGTGACTTCGGAACTATTAATATGACACCAAGTTAGGAGCAGATGTTGGTCAGTTAGAGGCTAGAAAGGCTCTGCAGAGGGACCTCGACAGACTGGACAGATGGGCAGAGTCCAATGGGATGGCATTTAACAAGTCCAAGTGCTGGGTGCTGCATTTTGGCCACGGCAACCCCATGCAGAGCTACAGGCTGGGGTCAGAGTGGCTGGAGAGCTCCCAAACAGAGAGGGACCTGGGGGTGCTGATTGATTGACACCTAAACATGAGCCAGCAGTGTGCCCAGGTGGCCAAGAGGGCCAATGGCATCCTGGCCTGCATTAGGAATAGTGTGGCCAGCAGGAGCAGGGAGGTCATTGTGCCCCTGTACTCTGCATTGGTTAGGCCACACCTTGAATCCTGTGTCCAGTTCTGAGCCCCTCAGTTTAAGAAGGACATCGAGACACTTGAACGTGTCCAGAGAAGGGCAACAAGGCTGGTGAGAGGCCTTGAGCACAAGCCCTATGAGGAGAGGCTGAGGGAGCTGGGATTGTTTAGCCTGGACAAGAGAAGGATCAGGGGTGACCTCATAGCCCTCTACAACTACCTGAAAGATGATTCTAGACAGGAGGGGGTTGGTCTCTTCTCCCAGGCTACCAGCACCAGAACAAGGGGACACAGTCTCAAGCTGCGCCAGGGGAGGTTTAGACTCGAAGTGAGGAGAAAGTTCTTCACTGAGTGAGTCGTTTGTCATTGGAATGTGCTGCCCAGGGAGGTGGTGGAGTCACCGTCCCTGGAGGTGTTCAAGAGGGGATTGGATGTGGTACTTGGTGCCATGGTCTAGTCGTGAGGTCTGTCGAGACAGGTTGGACTTGATGATCCTTGGGGTCTCTTCCAACCTTAGTTATACTGCAATACTTGAAAAAAGCCAGTTCAAACCACCAGCACTCACAGAAAGTTTGGTAGTCCTCTTCAGAAATATTGCAACAAATGTTCAAACTGAATTTATATTTAATTCATATTAAAGCTGATGACCCTATTCTGTGTTCAAGTACCAAAGGATTCTGAACACTCGATCTGCTGTCCCTGCATCTATAATGTAGAAAGCTGTAAGTCAGTATGATTAAGCAAATACATAATAAAAGAAACATAAATAACATGTTGTGAGAGACTAAATCTTGTCTCTTGATGTGACTCAACAAAGATAAAATCACCTTTGCTGCTGGCCCAGACAATGGGCTGAGGCCACTGTTATCGATACCTTCGGGAATATGCAGAAGACAAGATCATGTCCACACATCAGGCACCCCGGAAAGGGAGGATGGTGAGACAATGGATTCAACACCTGGCCCCTGATGTGTATTGGGTCTGTGGGCAGGTAAATGGAGAAGGAGGAGGCTGAGCACCCCCTTCCCCCTGACCCTCCACCTCCTCCCCCCCCCCCCCCCCCCCCCTTCCTCCAGACCCCTGTCCAAACACAAAGGAATACACAAGAAGATTTCCTGGGGAACAATACTTGGACACATACCTAAGGACTAAAAAACTGTATAAAAAGACTGAAACCCTCGGAAGAAGGAAAACACATGAGACCTGGACAATGCCACTGAGAAGGCAAAACAGAGAGAATACCAGGACAGAGACATCACCATGTAGCCTGGAAGAAGCAGACCAAGAGGAACCCTCTCTCTGTGTCCTAAGTTCTGCCTGCTGTAACTCATGGAGCTGAAGAGGCTGCTCAGAGGACAGCACAGCCAAAGCTGCAGCACCCTTCCTTTACAGACCAAACATCTCCTCTCCATCCAAAGCTGCAACACCTTTCCTCCACAGACTCAAACTGTCTTGGGGGGGTGAGAGGTGTTTTAATATAATTCCTTTCCTCTTCTCTCTCTCTCTTCTCTCTCTCACTCTCTCTTTTCTCTCTCTCCCCTTCTGATCCACTTTATTTGTGTAATAAATAGCCTTGCTGTTGATATTTTGGCCTTGTTTGTGCCTCTAATTTGATAACACGGGAATATTCAAAAGAACTGAGTCTCTTTCCCTCTCTGGACTGAGACACATGTTGTAATTAATCAGTAACTAATAGTAGTATTCAGGAAAATGCAACATTTGTCTAAGTGGTTAGATGATTGAAAGTACAGACTTCCTTTTTTTCATGTACTCATGCAATATTAATGATTCATTTGTTAAGGTTATAATACCAAAGATATAACTGTGAGCTATGGTGTTTGGTTTAAAACTGAGACTCTGAAAACCAGCTTGATTTTTGTCTCCAACACAAATTTTCAATGATCCTGTTAACAGATCCCACAAAATATGTTATTCTTACTGCAAGTGAACAGGCTTGGTGGCATTATGCTAACTATGACTTTCATCTCTGTCTCTATATGTCTGCAAAACATGGTTTAGTCACAGAAGTACAGATAGCATAATAAGGAAGAGATTAATTGTGTAACTGAAGATTTGCTATGACTTCCTATAGTTTTGTGTGAGTCTGCACTGTCATTTGAAATTACTTCCCAAGCTCTCAGTGGTCACTATTAAAAAAAACTTACACTCCATTTGGTGTACTCAGTGTTCCAGATTATGTTCCCCTTTAACAGCAAGTTGTATGTCCTTTGAAATGGCATTGACTGCTACTCAGAGGAAAACAAAACACAACCCCAAAAATCAAATCTAAAACCCAACCAGCACCAAAATACCTCTTTCACTGGAACTCAGCTTTTCAGTGGAATACAAGTTTTCTTACACTGTCACTATCTTTTTTAGGAAAGCTTGGAAAAACCATGAAGACAGTGAAAACCTGCTGCTAACATTGCAAAACTGCTTTGCTTATGAAGTCAGGTTCACAGCCAGCCAACTGCCGTAAGAATGACAGGGAAAATAACAAATACTTAAATAATGAAGTATTTAGATATTAAAATGCCTTAATAAAATAAAATAAAATATAAAAGAGAAGAGAAGAGAAGAGAAGGGAAGGGAAGGGAAGGGAAGGGAAGGGAAGGGAAGGGAAGGGAAGGGAAGGGAAGGGAAGGGAAGGGAAGGGAAGGGAAGGGAAGGGAAGGGAAGGGAAGGGAAGGGAAGGGAAGGGAAGGGAAGGGAAGGGAAGGGAAGGGAAGGGAAGGGAAGGGAAGGGAAGGGAAGGGAAGGGAAGGGAAGGGAAGGGAAGGGAAGGGAAGGGAAGGGAAGGGAAGGGAAGGGAAGGGAAGGGAAGGGAAGGGAAGGGAAGGGAAGGGAAGGGAAGGGCAACCAAAGCCTAGAAAAGTGCCAAACTGAGAGTGAGATGATTTTGAGGCTGCATTAAAATTCAGCATTCCTAATATCATAGAGAGTCATTTCATCTGTTCTTTCCTTCTCTGTCCTTTACAGTTTGCAAATTCCCATGGAGTACATTTTTGGTATGGAAAGGACTGGCAGGAATCATCCTCAGATTAAAGAAATTATTTTACATGATCCTGATTTTTTCCAATTATTAGTAAACAAGGTGCCCTAGTCCCATTTTGGTAACATTTATTTAGCTATTATGGCTGTTTAAAAGTGGTCATTTTACACTTAATCTGAGCATTAACTGGGATTTTTTGTACCACTTCTGTTCTTCCTGAACAGACAGAATACTCTGAAGAAACAAATGCCATTGTTTATCTCCATCTTCCACAGGGACCTCTGCAATATCTTTTATTATAGCTCCAATTATATTCCCTTTAGTTGTTTATCCTACCATTACACCGCTCAAGGATGCAGGTTACATTCTTTAGTTATTTTAAGAGTTGCTTGACTTGCTGAAAGTACTTTGTTCATACATCCAACATGGGATTCATCTGATCTGATGCAGGCATCTACAATACAGATGTCTATGCCTGAGTCAGCAGTATATATTCCCTTTATAGCCAATGGAAAGAAACAAGCATTTCCAGAATACAGCTCACCACTGCTTAATGTAGACTCCCAAATTAGGTCACCTTAAAAATTGCTATAGCTCTTTGGGGTTTTGCTATGCATCTTGAGTGACTCGTTCAGATACAGATAAATACTAAGTATTCCTGTCTTTCCAGACCTGCCAAAGCTCATTTTGCCTTATTCTTTTCAAGGGTGGGGGAGGGGAGGGAAAGTAAGAACCTATGTATCTTATTCTTTAATTTCAACAATAGTTTTAAATAACTTTTATCATAGTTTAGGTTTACTTTCCACAATAAGAGTTAATTAGTTTTATTTTGTTGACTGTCTGTTGAAGACTGGTCATTGTGTTAGGTCCAGAGTTGATAAGGGGGAAGAATAGGCAATTTAAACACCTAATTAAAGACTTAAATGGGTATCAATTAGAGTGTATGAATTTATAAATATTCTTTGACTGGCCATCTCCTGGGAGTACTCCTTTCTATGGGGCAGCAGCTTCCAGCTATCTTTCTGAAGACTGGAATAAAGTTTACTCTTTGGAAAGATAGAGAAGGTAATTATGTCATAATGATATAGTCTTCTAAAAAAGATAGTCTAGCAGTAAGGTACATAACTAGTTAGATTTGATGACTTCTTTGAAAGCCTTTAGATTGAAAAGAGAATTGAATCTAGATGCTGAAGCTACTAGGTTATTCAGTAAGGGGCAGATATCACTTCTTCTTAGAAAAGAACAGCAACAAACAGACTGAACGGTTTAGTGCATCATAGTATCACATTACATTAGATGTGGGAAGGGACCTCAAGGGATCTCAGATTCTAAACCTTCTGTCAAAGCACTTAGTGTAGTCTGCACAGGGATGCATCCAAGTGGGCTTTGAAAGTCTCCAGAGAAGGAGGTGCCACCACCTCTCTGGGCAGCCTTTTCCAGTGCTCTGTCACCCTCACTGTAAAGAAGTTTTTCCTCATATTGAGGTGAAATCTTCTATGTTCAATCTTGAACCTGT
Source organism: Dryobates pubescens (assembly GCF_014839835.1). Classification (NCBI taxonomy): domain Eukaryota; kingdom Metazoa; phylum Chordata; class Aves; order Piciformes; family Picidae; genus Dryobates; species Dryobates pubescens. Next base: position 4,934,547 of record NC_071638.1, on the reverse strand, counting down.
TGTTTCTTGTCTTATTAGTGCACACCACTGAAAAGAGCATAGCCCCCTCCACGTGACACCCACTCCTCAGATATTTATACACATTGATAAGATCCCCTCCCAGTCTTCTCGAGACTGAACAGCCCCAGTCCTCTCAGTCGCTCTTCATAGGGGAGATGCTCAAGTCCCCTAATCATTCTTGTGGCTCCCCAGCAGGTCTCTGTCTCTCTTGAACTGAGGAGCCCAAAACTGGACACAGTATTCCAAGTGTGGTCTCACCAGGGCAGAGTAAAGGGATAGAAGAACCTCCCTAGAACTGCTGTAGTTTAGCTTATTGGTAGTTTAGCTTATTGTTACTCCTGGCATGTATGACTGAGAAGCCATGAAGGTTACTGATATTTACAAATAAGGAAGTACTGGCTGGAATGTGAAAGTCAGAGTCATCTTGATTGCAATGGTGGTGTTCAAGATCTTAAAAGAAGGGAGGCCAAAAGTAGGGCTGAAATCCTGGCTTTTAGGAGAGCAGACCTTGGTCTCTTCATGGACCAGTTTGGAAGAACCGAGGAACTATAGCCTGAGAGAGAAAAAGTGAGAGAAAAAGGTTTATATTCAAGGATCACCCCCTTCATTCATGGAGATATTAAAAATCTGACTGGACATGGTACTGACCAACCTGCATCAGATGACCTCTCTTGAGCAGGGGCTTGGGCAAGGTAATCTCAAGAAGTGTCTTCCAACCTAAATGATTTTATGATTCTGTGAATGTGATTCCAGCTATATACACAAGCTTTTAGGTATCATGGATAGAGCATGTCTGTCTGAATTAAAGCTGCACTGCAGTGATTCAGAGTTTAGGACATGCACAAAACCACATCTTCTAGGTACAAAAGCTAACTTCAAATTGCTGGACCTGACCTGTGTAGGTTTCTGACAGAATCAATGAAAAAAAAAAAAGATAGAAAAAAAAAATTGCTTCAGAGCTAATTCAGGGCTAAAAATTAGCTGTAAGAGTTCTGATTCCTTTTTGTATGGAGTCACTCACTTCTGCAGCCGGAAGGACCCCTGAGAAAACATACAAACCCATGGAGGCTATAGAGCAGCCAAACAAGAGGTTTTCAGTTGCTGCTTTAGACTTCATTGTTAAATCTCACCAAGCCCCATTTCAGGTCCTCTTTTTTTTTTTTTTTTTTTCTGGTTCTAACCCAGAAAACTTTCTTCAAAGCCTGAATGGTGAATGAGAGAAAAATCTTTGAGCATAGTTGTCTCGTTAAGCACCAAGCTGCCAGAGATTAAGTTCAGGAATATTAGACTGATGTCCTTTCATCTGCATAAATACAGTTTTACAGGGCATTTGGCCTTTTTCATTCCCCTAGTTTTCTAATAATGATTGAACTTCAGAGGAACAGAGAAGGGCAGAGAGTCTGATTGAGAGAAAAGGGTAGAACTGGGGGAGTAACTCTTTCTCTGTAAATTGAATCTTTCTGACTCAGATTGTTATATATATATATGATATTCAGAGCAGAATGATTGAGATTGGAAAAAAAAAATAAGAGAAAAAGACAGAAACATCTCCAGAATACCACAGCATTAACCTGCAAATTTAAATTATATGAACAATTTTGATTCAGTCAAGAAGGAAACAGATTTAAAAGATATTAATCAAAAATGACCAGAACTCATAGGTTACATCCCAATGTTCCCCCCTTTATTTAAAAATATATATTTCATTGCTATTATATGCAGGCATTTCTATTTGGGCTGAAAAATAGACAAGAACTGCCTGGACCAGCACCAGAACAAGAGGACACAGTCTCAAACTGCAGCAGGGGAAGTTTAGGCTCAAGGTGAGGAGAAAGTTCTTCACAGAGACTGTTGTTAGCTGTTGGAATGGGCTGCCCAGGGAGGTGGTGGAGTCACCATCCCTGGAGGTGTTCAAGAGGGGATTGGACGTGGCACTTGGTGCCATGGTTTAGTGGTCATGAGGAGTTGGGTGATAGGTTGGACTTGATGATCTTTGAGATCTTTTCCAACCTTATTGATTCTATGATGTTATGATTCTTTGATTCTGAGGCTTTCCCACGCAAATCTTCATTGAGACACCTACCCATCAACCCAACACTTTTCCAGTCAGAGTCATCCCACTACTCCTCCCTTACAATGATGCCTTTATTTAGCAGACAGCTGGATAATTTCAGTCTACACACCCCAAATCAAAATCCTGAAGGCATTTGTTTTCACTTCCTTTAAAACTGCAATTTAGAATAACGTAAATTCAGTTCCTTGATTTGTTTTTTTGTTGTTGTTGTTTCTGTTTTTTTAATGGGGTGGTATTCACTTGCCCAGTCACAGCGGTCAAGCTTAATAGAAAATTTAAGCAGTTCAAAACTGCATTCTTAAGTTAGATGTGAAGAAAAAAACCTCAGGTTGAGGAAAGCATGAATATTTTTAATAGACTTGTTTTTAACTTCTTTTATGTAGTAGTCATGGGTTTTTTTTACAGAATGAGGATGCTTAAAACTGACTCATAAGTATAATGAACATAATTAAAGCAGACAATGATTTAAGAGAAGAAAGCATGTTGGTGTTAGTAAATGCTTGATTTATTTGGTGGGTTGTTGCTGGTTGGCAGCCAAGAACCTACACAGACTCTCTTTCTCTCTGACTTCTCACAGCCATACATGAGCTAGAGAAAACAGAGGAGCAAGAAAGCTCTTGGATCAGGACAAAGACAGGGAAATCACTCATGTATCACTCTCATGGGCAACACAGACTCTGCTTGAGGAATTTAACTTAATTGACTGTTGATGAACATGAACATTTAGTTGCTGATTCAGGTAATGGAAACAAAAAAGACAAACAGTAAAACACTTAGAGAAAATATGACCTTTTTCTTCCTTTCCCAGATTAAAATTCAGTCAGACACCTCTCTTCCTCTTTCTCAGTTTCCACTTCCCCTGTTATCACTGCAAACTACACTCAGTTCCTTTGATGAGGTGAAAGGTAGTGCAGGAGGCTGGCTCAGAGTGTGGTGGTTTATTTCTGTTGCTTGTCATTTTTCATCCTGTTCTTCCACTGCTCCTCCTTTCTTGTTTCCTCTGCACTTGCTTGGGTCCTACAGAGACTCTAGTTCCTTTAGGGCTTCTCCACAGACCACGTCTCTCTGGGGGTGTATTTGCTCCATCATGGGCCTATTCATGAGCTACAGTCCCTCTTAAGTTATTAGCACTTCCACTGTGGAGCACCTCTTATTTCTCTGTCTCGTTGTTCTTTTTCCTTGGTGCTTTCTTTCCTTTCCTAAGTATATGTTTTTATAGAGGTGCCACCATCTTAGCCAGTTGGATCAGTTGTATCCTGTGATGTGTCCCTTCAAACCAGCTAGAAACAGCTGTAATGGTAAATGACCACTTGGTAACTGATTATCAAGTAACACCTTCAGACTTTAAGAATCATAAGGGAAGGGAACAGAACAAGATGAGATAAGAGAGAGGAGAAAGAGTAAGAAGGATATAAGAAAACAAAACCAGTGAATACATTAAGATTGCAAATTGCAGGCAAACTTCAAAATCTCTAATGTGAAGAATCTATTTACATAGTAGCTGATCTCTATTGCTTCAGAGTAGTGTTAAAGTAACACAGCAAGATGTTTTAGTCCATAAGCCATTAAAATTGGCAGCATTTCAAAAGTTCATGGACTGATGTCTATAGAATATTCTTGTCCAGTGTCCATTTCAGGTTCTGTGAGTGAACAGAGATACAAGAGACCACCTCTGCTGTCTTTTGTTTGGAAATCACAGTTCTCTCATTTGTGGTGTTACAAAGGCTTAAAAGTCTTTTCCTCAACATGGAAAAATATGAAGAATGTCTTTTCAGAGAACATTTATTGTCTGACTCAAAAACGGGTTTTGCTTCATTTTACTTAGATATGGAAACAAAAGTGCCTGCAGGATTTCTTTGCTTGGAAAACTTAACTTTGTGATTTTCAATTTTAAAATATGGCTGATTGCTTCTTCATTCAGATTTCACCAGGCATAATACTCCCTTCACTGGCTAAATCTAATTCCAGATGCTAAGTGCTAAGCCAAGCCCTGCTGAACAATCAGTAAATTGTGATGCAACCATCAAAGGATATGGTCCTTACACTTAGTTTCCCTGATGCTTCTCATTTGTGTAGAGGCTGTCATTACATGTAGTGGGAATCTAATTGAACCAGTGCATAGTGGTGGAAAATTACAGTCCTGATAGTGAAATAAGAGCTGAATATGATTTTGCAGCACTACCAGCACTATTCAAATCTCATGATGTTAGAGGAATGTAATTGTTGGAATTGATGGAGGATGCTCAAATGTATGCCGAAGCCCCTTTAACTTTGCATGTTTAATATCTGCTCCTAAAATGGAACTTTTCTCTTTGGGGGTCTCTCAAAACTGCTGCTGCATTACTCCTAGATAAAATTATTTTCTTCTGTGTCATTGATGATCATGATCAGAGGGCTGGAGCACTTCTTATATCAAGGCATGCTGACAGAGTTGGGGTTGTTCAGCCTGGGGAAGAGAAGGCTCCAGGGACACCTTATAGAAGCCTTTCAATATTTAAAGGAGGCCTACAGGAAAGCTGAGGAGGGACTTTTTTTCAAAGGCATGTAGTGACAGGATGAGGAACAATGGATTCAACCTGGAAGAGTTAGATTTATGTTAGACATTAGGAAGAAATTATTCACCATGAGGGTGGTGAGGCACTTGAATAAGTTGCCTAGAGAAATTGTGGAGGCTCTAACCCTGGAAGTGTTCAAAGCCAGGCTGAATGGGGCCCTGAGCATCTTAGTCTAGTAGGAGGTGTCCCCCACCATTGCTGGGGGTTCAAACTAGATTATCTTTAAGGTCACTTCCAACCCAAACCATTCTGTAATTCCATGGCTTTATACATTTCCTACTTTTCTAGAGACCATAACCAAAATAAAGAAACAAATGCTTCAGAACAAATGCTTCAAAAATTTTTAAGTGCTACTTTGAATCAATCTTTGAATTTTTAGGTTCAGCAGTGATGTTCAGAATTTCTGTGAGGGAAAGAAACCAAGTTGTATTTGTCTACTCTTCCCGTTAGATTTAATATCAGAGCACATTCATATGCAGTAGTTTCACATAACAATAACAAAATGGTTTGTAATCCCTATATCTGACAGACTCTTACAAGTATGTTGAATTAAGCTTTGGGATAGGTTTGTTGCAAATCTCTTCCTGGCATAAAGAGTGGCACAAAAAAGTTCAAGGTTAGATATGAATGAAAATAAGAAACTGTTGCCTAATCTTTTGTGCAGGAGCAAAAGATGAAATGGAATTGAGAGAAGGAAGTTTCAGCAGCAGTATAAGATTCTTTTTAGGTAAAAAGAATAAGTCTTGGGATTGCCAACATTCATATCTGCTAATTTACAGGATGCTTCATGATAGAAGTTTTAGGATCTATAAACATTGCTAAGCTTAACTCCTAATCCTTTCAATCCTTGTATACATAGTCTCTATTTGCATATGGTGGCCTAAAGGATTCTGAGCTAGGCACCCAGAATGAAATACTGACTAAGTCAAGTAACAAAATTTCCTCTGGTTAGTACATACACAGAGATAGGTGTTTCTGAATGATGCCTTAGAACATCAGCTTGCTGTGGAAGAGCTGTCTGGAGTTTCTCCAGAGGAAATGTTTAAAACTGGGGTTTATCTGAAAAGCCATGGGTGCCTCTATGATCTTGAGGCCCAGGGTCAATAAATCCTCCTAAGTCTAAGAATCTGTAAAAATTCAAGAGATCTTAATGTGGGGAAAAATGCCATCTCCCCTTTTGTATTGTTATGGAGACACAGGTACCATAGTTTATTTGCTTTTTAGCTATTCAATCTTCTGTCTCATAGGACACAGTCTCAGGCTGCGTCAGGGGAAGTTTAGGTTGGATGTTAGTAAAAAGTTCTATACAGAGAGAGTGATTGCCCATTGGAATGGGCTGCCTGGGGAGGTGGTGGAGTTGCCATCATTGGAGGTTTTCAGGGGGAGACTTGATGGGGTGCTTGGTGCCGTGGGTTAGTTTAGGTGGGTTGGATTGCTTGATGGGTTGGACGTGATGATCTTGAAGGTCTCTTCCAACCTGGTTTATTCTAAATCTAAAGCTATTAATTGACAATGCACTGCCTGTCAGACTGCTACTCTTTCAGCACGCATGGTGAATATGTGTCACTGCAACAAAGAAGGCATGTTGCACTAGTAGAACTGGTGCCTCAGGAGGGTTTCCAGGCATGCCAGTACATTGAAGAACGAGGCATCATGCAACAAAGATATATTGCATAGCCCAGAGATTAGGACACTAAGGAAGGCGTTCTGGATTCTACTCCCATGATCTAAGTGCATTTTAGATCAATCAATTCAGAACCAATTATTGTCAGATATGAAGATAACTTCTGACTATTAATCCTTGTGTTGGTAACTTTCACTTGCAGAGGAGAAATGGAACTGTTTATAACTTCATATACACTCTGATGAGGCCTTAAGCTTCCCCCTTATTTCCTCCTCATTTTAATTTATTGTTAGTGCTCAGGCTGGCCTCAGAATATGACAGAAGTTTGTTTTCTTCAGAAGGTGAACTCCACAAAATCAGTTGAAAACCCTTAAATAAAAATTGACCCTCTGTCATGTCAGAAACTAGGCTACAAAACCACCAATTCTACATGATGTTCATAAAAGCCTCTCAAACATAACCCTCAGCACAGTTATGCAAAGCTGCTCAAAAAGGAAATTCATATATCATTGAAAGCTCTTGAACTGTGTTCTGTTTGCTCTTGAATCAAGTTGACAGGATGGCAAAAAAAAGGAGTACTTTTTCTTTGTTCCCACCATGTCTAGAGCTGGTAATGCCTTTTGTGCACTTAAAAAAACCTAATAGGAATTATCACTTCTCACTACCATTTTACCTCATTGTTCTGCCAGCGATGGACAAATCAGGTCACTACACCACAACAACGTTGCCGCCATGCATCAAGTTAATACGGGAAGAGCTGTAATAACAGCTCCAACGTTTACCTCAAGTGAACCTATGAAAAGGTTCCAGTGTTGTGTAACCATTTTAGACTGGCAAAAAATGCCCCAGGAGTTACAAAAATACATATTCTGGCTATTAGCACTTAAGCCTAGTAATGATGCTCCAATACTAAGAAATTTCTTGTATGTTCAAGAACTCTTGTGAAAGCCTCTTGTACAGCTGCATAGTTTAGAGAAGTAAAACAATTAAGGGAAGCTGGAGCTTTAGAGTCTGTCTACTACATTTCACTTTTCATAAAAATGCTTGAAAAGTGCCATAAAATTGCTTTAAATCTCAAAAATTTAGTGTTTTGACAATTCCTAAATCAAAGTGACAAATAGCTAAATAGAGCTATTTGAATCTCCTCGACTGACAGGCTAAATTTCACTCTCATGAAATCTGAAGCAGCAGAAATACGAAGATCATCCAAAAGAATATTAATAAAGAAAATGTCAGTGGAGTCTGAGCTAGAGTGCTGCTGTCAGTGGCAGAAATATTTCATGGTTTTTCTAGCATGACCCTTGCAGAATACTACTAACAAGTTTAATTAATACAGATTTAAATTTGCTTTTTAGATTTAAGTGAGCATGCTTAACACACACACACACACACAAAACCTTCCTTACAGCTATATCTTACTCTCCATGGTTTGTTTAAAGGTGTTGCTAGGTCAGCTTTCTTCATCAGTCTCTACTATAGTAAGGGCAAGTTGGTTCATTGTTTCCATTTTGTTTTCACGTGTGGAATGTCCATGTGCCATGAAGCAAGTTTGCACCTCTGATTGAATTTCCTTTTGTTCAAAAGTAAATTTTCTTTCCTCCATTACAGAGGAACAATTCTACCTTTCAGAGACAGAGAAAGGAAGAAATCTGGGATTTTAGAACTGTCACAGAAAATGGTGAAACCATTACATCATCAGATATAAGGTGTATCCACCTTGTGCAAATATTGGTTGTATGTAGTGACAGAACAGCTGCCTACAACAACTCAAAAGACATTCAGTCCCTTTCCTGTGTTGGCCATCAATGATGTTGAACTCAAGTAAGCTGGTTCTATTTGTCCCACGCCAACAATGTTCTGGGAGGTTTAGTGCTTTTCTGTAGTCTATGTCTCATCCCCATTACAGCTGCAAATACTCCCACTGCAGTTGAAAACACCCTCACCACTGTGTGAATAGTTTGTAAAGTGCTGTGGAATAATGTTGGATAGATTTTTGTTATTCTGTAAACCTGTTCTGTTTCCCTTTTCTCCTTCATTTCCTGTTCAGTATTTTTCTTCATGGCAGTTTGTTTTGTAGCTTTTTACTAGGCTGCTTTCACACTGAAAGTAATGGAACTACACCCTGGCTGGTTTCTAAAATCATACCCATTCCTGCAAATGTATCTATTGAAGTACACAGCTCTGTTACTGAGTATATTAGCAGTTCATTGCCAGCTACAGGAAAGCTAATCTTAGCTTTGTCCAGTGCCACACACAAAACTTGAAGCAAAAAGTGTGAATTGCACAAAGAGACAAAGATATTCACCAGGAAGCCTATACAGTTGCAGCATCTTTCTAAACTGTATGATTCATTCCCAAAGCAATTTATTTTTACAGCAGGTTTTATATGAAGTTCAGCTAACAGCCCACTGCTGGGTATCTAACTGCTTGTCATGCGTTACCATCAGCCTTGTAATTCTTATTGCTGCCTCCCTATCTCTTGGACAAGGGCCTTTGTCCCTGGTATACTATGGCCCAAGCTCAGCACAGCAGGTGTTTGACACAACACTGCCCCACTTTGCAGCACACACATGTTAAATGACACCAGCCTTTTAGGACAGCAACTGGAGAAGAAATACCATTATCGGTGTCTCCTTCTCATAGGCACCAGACCACTGAATCTGCCCCACAGGACTTCATATCTAATTATCTCTTTGTATGTTCCCATACTTACTGTAGAAGAAATCTCACTTGTGTCAACTACTCAATAACTTTTAATTTGGTTCTAATAATCCTTTTTCTGTTGTATTGTCAAATACAACCACCTCATCAGAACAAAGGGAGAACTGGAGGTGCCTCCTCCCTGGGAATCTCAGGCAAGCCACAGCCCATGCTTCCAGATGGCACTTTAGGGAGTTAAGTTTCTTTTACTCATATTTATCTCAACATTGTTTGTCCCGAGATGTTTTCACACCATTGTCCCCGGAAGAGAGCTGGTTATCAGTGGGGTTCAGTGACAGTTCTATGGGTCTTTTGATGGAGAGGACCCTCATAAATGTCTGACACAGCAGTTTAGACCCAAAAGAGCATGCAACTTACTGTGGGACCAGTGCTGACACCAGCTGAATGTGCTATAACCATGGCAACTGAATAAAGAACTGTGACCATGTATGAGACTGGAAAAGGTATAAAACCTCAAAGGTAACAGGGAAATTTGGAGCTCCCCCACTGATCAAAGCCTTCAGGATTGGCAAGATGTCTCTTGATCTTCAGTGGTAACTATCTCTGCTTTTGCTATCTCTTGCTTTTTTCCTCCTTTCTTATATTTCTACTTTGCCCCAGCAAATGTAAGCAAAATAAAATTCAAGTGCTTTTCCCAACTAACTACTCAGTTCCTTCTTGGTTTCATCTTTCAGGTGATCCACAAAAGAACCATCTCTTCCCCAAAAATGGATCAAGACAGGCACCCAACAACCTGATCTCCTGGTCAGTGAATGGGAGGTGACTATTGTCTTTGGGGATGTGGGAGTTGAAGGGCTTTCTACATTTGATCAAGATCTGTTGTGGGATATTAAACGGAAGGATCAAAGGCAAGGAAAGGGAGGGATTGAAGAGGGCTGGGGAGCAAGAAGCAAGGGAAAACAAGGCAAAAAAGGGAATTAAAAGGATCAGTCCTGTGCATGTCAGTGTGTAATCACTGGTGCGCATCAAGCTGGAATAGCTGGTAAGTAGGACAAGAGGCTCAGCAGCTGCATATTGGAGTGGCCATAAGTCTGAGCTGGGTCTGGAAGAAACCAGGGGGTTTGAGAGTTGGCTACTGTGGTGGGTTGAAAATTCCCTCCCCCCTCCCTCCAACATAAAATTGATAGATCAGCTCAGTTGGAAGCAAATGAAGCTGTATTTACAAGCAAAACTACAATCTAAAATGAAATGCAATGAATATGTGCAAAATACACAATATTTACATATATGTACAAGTATTTGCAGTTTATAAACAGAATAAGAACCCCCCTGAACAAACCAGGGGGCTAACAATAGCTTCCCCACTCCCTGCTCCCTATCTCCTTCCCCCCCCCCCTACACAAGGGACAAGAGAAAGAGCAGAAACCTGTTTGTTAGTACTTAGCTACAACAAAGAACACAACCAAGGTCAGCAAAAGACAGCAGAAGAACAAGTTAGCATCTTCCAAGCCAAAATAAGAGAGAGAGTTAGTTTACCTATCTATGTTTTATGGCAGATATCTGTCCAATGGGATTATTTAGATCTCTTCATTATTTTCCTTTTTACACCCAATGGTAATTTATTTATATTCTACCACTTCGTGTTCAAGGCTGGTGGAAAATTATCCAGGAACAGCCTGAAACTACCACAGCTACTTCAGGGACAAGAGGTTCATGAGGGCTACTGCAGGGACTATGGGGTCTGAATTGCACTACTGAAAGGTTCAGAGATCTGAATCAGTAGTAGAGTATGTGTTGCATGTGTCTATGCATGAGGCATCTAGGAGATGAGTTAGTGAACAAGGTTAGGGTGTAAGGATGGTTACCACAGAGATCTATAGCATGTAGGTGAATGTGTGTACATATGTATGTCTGCAAACTGAAGTACCAGCAACTGGAGTAAAACTGTGGCTTTTGTGCAGGTAGCAGAATCTAGGGGGCTGGGATCCAGGACAACTACTTGGCAGCCTAAGTGACTGTGCCTAGCTGCTGGGGAGATGCAAGTTGTATATGTGCATTTTCCACTAACAGGCTTTCATCCTGATTAGCTGGAAAGGGCAGCAGAATGAGTCCATTTGTGCTGTTTATATTTTAATGAGTGCTGTGTTTTCTGTCTGTGCTGATCTGCGTGGCCGGCAGTGTATATGTATGTGCTTGTATGCATGAGCTCTATTGGGAAGCTGGGCCTGGGAGCATGCAGATGTAGCAGCTTTCCTGTCAGGTTGCCAGATTAGGCAGCTCCTCAAAATAATATCTGAGAACAGTGTAGTTTGAGTGGAATTTGCAAAAATTCTTAGTGCACTGTTGAAGGAATGGGAAATTTATCATTAGTTTCAGTATGAGTGGAGCTGTTCCTTAATTACAATGGCAGCAATTGTTCCAGCACTCAAATATTCCACAGATTCCACAGCACAGATGTTAACTGAGAAGATCAGATCACATTATCAATAATCAGCTTTCTATTGACATCCCTCACTTCCTTGCCTTATGTCTGTCTATCCTGCTCACCAAAAACAACCTAAGAACAGTAACACAGGCCTCAGTGGAATCATAGAATCAACAAGGTTGGAAAAGACCTCAAAGATATCAAGTCCAACCCTGTCACTCAACACCTCATGACTACTAAACCATGGCACCAAGTGCCACATCCAATCCCCTCTTGAACACCTCCAGGGATGGTGACTCCACCACCTCCCTGGGCAGCACATTCCTACAGCTAACAACTCTCTCAGTGAAGAACTTTCTCCTCACCTCCAGCCTAAACCTCCCCTGGTGCAGCTTGAGAGTGTGTCCTCTTGTTCTGGTGCTGATTGCCTGGGAGAAGAGACCAACCCCCTCCTGGCTACAACCTCCCTTCAGGTAGTTGTGGACAGCAATAAGGTCTCCCCTGAGCCTCCTCTTCTCCAGGCTAAGCAACACCAGCTCCCTCAGCCTCTCCTCATAGGGCTTGTGCTCAAGGCCTCTCCCCAGCCTCATTGTCCTTCTCTGGACACATTCAAGTGTTTCAATGTCCTTCTTAAACTGAGGAGCCCAGATCTGGACACAGGACTCAAGGTGTGGCCTAACCAGTGCTGATTACAGGGGCACAATGACTTCCCTGCTCCTGCTGGCCACACTATTCTTGACGCATGCCAGGATGCCATTGGCCTTCTTGGCCACCTGGGCACACTGCTGGCTCATGTTCAGTCAGCTGTCAATCAGTACCCCAAGCTCCCTTTCTGTTTGTCAGCTCTAGTGTAATTTAATTCTAGGAAAGCACTCTCAGGCACATTTGATGCACAGCATGGGAGGGATAAGCAAGAGGTGGACCTGGACAGCTGCAGCTGGCAAACTGAACAACGTGAGAAGTTGCCTGCTGTGCAAGAATTTTCACAGGTAGGCCTAGCAGATTCATGTTTGACTTCCCATTTAACTCATGCCAAGGAAGCACAAGTGATGAAGAGTGATGCCATCAAGATGTGTAAGCTAATGTAAGGCCATTCATATGGGGCTTGGCACGGGCAGGAGGGGTGCATAGGGGCCCAGAAATGCTACTCAAGGCTGCTAAAGTCAGTGCAGGAGTAGTGATGAGGTGTCTAGGGATGGTGTTCCTGCAGGAGGGGATGTTGTCTGTACCATGTCAGAGTCCTGTACTCAGACTGCACTCCCAGGGAAGTGACAGGGAGTGACAGAGTATGTGGATTATTATTACTGAAGGACTATTATTAAAGGTGCATGATACAAAAGGAATTAGATCAGCCACTTATTTTAAATTTTCATTTCAGGTAAAGAATTTGGACCTGGAATGGCTCTCATGAGGCATGAAGACAAGGTTTAACTGCAATAGCAGCCAACTGCTTCATCATAATTCCTTTAACTAGCTTCAAAATGGAGCTTATAAGGCTTGAATTCAGTGCCCAGACCCCCAAAGGTGTAATTTCTCTGATGGTTAAAACTGTCATAATTTACAAGCTAATTTAATTTATGAGCAGTTTATATTCATGTCCTTGTGTCAACATTGTCCTGTAACTTACAATCAGTCTTTTCTTTTTTTCTCCTGTTCTTCATTAATTGTAAATAACCTCGTGCTTGCCCTTATTTGAACAACATTTAATGTATTAGATCATATATCCACTTGGAAAATATTTGGGATTTCCAGCCTATTTTCTAACATTCTTCCTACCTTGCTAGTGTCCTACAAAGGGCCTGCCACTATAAATTTCATGTTACCTAAAACTTAGATATTGAAAAACATTGCTGAAAAGTAGAGCACCAAACCAGGTTGCTGTGGAAAATTGACATTCTCATCGATAATGACTATTCAAATGTAGCTTCCCTATGAGTTTTATGCCCATGTTTTTCTGAGAATTAGACTCTGCTTCCTAAGTTTATGAAATGTCATGTGAAACAAGGTCAAAAGCTTTACTAACACCAAGGTACTTGACATTCAGTATTCTTACTATATTTACAATGCCCATTACCCTGTCATAAAACCAAGAAAGACTGATCTGAAACTACCTGTGAGAGAGACCCCTGCATGCTCTTCCTTCTTGCCACAGGAATTACTGAAAACCCTTGTATCAAAATAATTCAGTTGGTTGAGTGGGGGAAGGGAATTCAGAGGTCTACTCAATAATGCTGCCAGGGTAACTTTGACTCTAGATGCCTGGCAACAACTACCTCAAGGGAGGTGGTAGCCAGGAGGGGGTTCTTCTCCCAGGCAATCAGCACCAGAACAAGAGGACACAGTCTCAAGCTGCACCAGGGGAAGTTTAGGCTCAAAGTGAGGAGAAAGTTCTTCACAGAGAGAGTTGTTAGCCATTGAATGGGCTGCCCAGGGAGGTGGTGGAGTTGCCATCCCTGGAGGTGTTCAAGAGGGGACTGGACCTGGCACTTGGTGCCATGATTTAGTAGTCATGAGGTGTTGGGTGACAGGCTAGACTTGATGATCTTTAAGGTCTTTTCCAACCTTACTGGTTCCATGATTCTATTCTATGATTCTGTGGCTGCCTACACTTCTCTGAAGGATAAAGACCTGATTTTGCCCATTATAAATCAGTGGCAGGTCATAAAAATGATTTAATTTCCTTTCTGAGAATTGTTTGTGTATGTTTCTTCTTGTTTATTTGGTTGATTTTCTAGAGTGAGCATCAAACCCTGTGATATTTTGTTCTTCACAGTACTTAGCATCATCTTCTGTAGCAGATAATGAAACTGCAGAGGATATCAAGTGCCCAACGCGTAAGAATCAGCACAAATACTTTCAGGAACAAATAAGTGACTGTAAGAAAAGAAATAAATAAGGAAGAAGAGAAAAAAAAGCACAGAAAAAGGATAAAATGACTAAGAAGTTCAAGGATAGCTAAAAGGATTTCCTCTCACTTTTTTTCCCCCCTATTTTTTCCTCAAAAAGAGGCATTTTTAAATGAGATATCTTTCCATTCATATTTAAAGGCAACCAACTGTGAGTTACAGCTTCTGTGAACTTTGCCATACTCTGATCTCAAAAGTTCATTCAATTTAGAACACAAAGAGTGGAAAGGGACAAAATTCTTGTCTTGTTTGTAGTGATGGCATTGGATGCATTTATGTAGTGATTTAGAATGCCACAGTCATCCTTTTCAGCTGCGTGGTTTTGTTTTCTGTGCTGGAGTAATTGTAGGTTCCTTGAGATTAAAAGTGTTACTATGCTGCATCAGAATGTTTTTTTACCCAAAAAGAGCAGACTCTGTTGTCTTTGCAGTATCAATAGTGCTGTCCCCCAGGGATCAGTGCTGGGCCCCATGCTCTTTAACATCTTTATTGATGATCTGGATGAGGACATTGAGGGAGGTCATTCTCCCCCGATACACTGCACTGGTTAGGCTGCACCTAGAGTACTGTGTCCAGTTCTGGGCCACTCAGTTTAGGAAGGAGGTTGAGTTGCTGGAATGTGTCCAGAGAAGGGCAACAAAGCTGGGGAGGGGTTTGGAGCACAAGCCCTATGAGGAGAGACTGAGGGAGCTGGGGTTGCTTAGCCTGGAGAAGAGGAGGCTCAGGGGATACCTTATGGCTGTCTACAACTACCTGAAGAGAGGCTGTAGCCAGGTGGGGGCTGGTCTCTTCTCCCAGGCAACCATCACCAGAACAAGAGGACACAGTCTCAAGCTGCACCAGGGGAGGTTTAGGCTGGATGTTAGGAAGAAATTCTTCACAGAGAGGGTGATTGTCCATTGGAGTGCACTGCCCGGGGAGGTGGTGGAATTGCCATCACTGGAGGTGTTTAGGAGGAGACTGGGTGGGGTGCTTGGTGCCATGGTTTAGTTGATTATACAGATAGTGTTGGATGATAGGTTGGACACGATGATCTCGAAGGTTTCTTCCAACCTGGTTTATTCTATTCTATTCTATTCTATTCTATTCTATTCTATTCTATTCTATTCTAATAACAGCCTATTGATCAGTCTTTATGAGGCACAACATAAGTCCACACCCAGTGCTGCTGGTTCTGATCAGGTTATGCTGGGATCTAATAGTACATTTGCAATAATCCATAAAATGCCTAACTATTAAAATTTTGGGAGATTATTCTTTGAATTCCCTCCAAAACCAAGAAACTTTTGATAGGGAAAACGTGGCCCAAAACTTACTACTCCATGAGAAATTCCACTATCAGGTGTTTGACATAATCATATTTTCTTCAATG
Organism: Dryobates pubescens; assembly: GCF_014839835.1. Lineage (NCBI taxonomy): Eukaryota > Metazoa > Chordata > Aves > Piciformes > Picidae > Dryobates > Dryobates pubescens. The sequence continues at coordinate 4,918,930 of NC_071638.1, read as the reverse complement.
GCTGAGGAAAAACTCAGACTTAGCTTGAAAACACATTTATTATTATTTTTTTTTTACAATTGATGCAGATTTCATTTAATTTTCATGTTATTTTATCACACAAGATTATTAACATATTCTGATTTTCCAGAATAAATTCCTACATATTCTCCCTTGATTCCAAAACTTGACATGATTCTTATATATTGTGTGCATGTAACTAATTTACTTTTTTAGCTCATCTGAGCAGTTCATCACCCCATTGTATCACAGCTTATTGTTCATAAACAAGCCCTAATTGCCTCATTTTTCAAGCCATTGCTCAGCACCACATTTAACCAGAGATGATATTCGATACCCATAGCCTGTGTTTTGTTCATCTAAGAAAATGAGTTTTTACTCAGCTGAATGTCAGATATTATACAACTATGACTAAGTATGTTTGAAAAAAAAAACAACCTGTATTTGATTGCTTTCCTTATATATTGAGAAAGAATTTTCCCTGTGAACAACACCACCTTTTTATGGTTCATTTTCAAGGAGTGTGTCAAGGGTTGTTGCACACAGACATAATAAACTCATTTTCTATAGTTCATGGCAATATAGATACAGTGCATGTTGTCTGTAAATAAAATAGAGTAACTATGTTTCTGAAAAAATTTCTTTTATTCATGTGTATTGAAAGGAATCAAGCAGGTAGTTGGTTATTGACGTTTTAATATCCCAGAGAATTCCCAGTGTAGGTTTGGTGCACTTCCTCAAAGACGTTATGTATCTGCTGGTACTGTGAATCCATATCCAGGTGCTGGCAGTAGGGTCTGGTGGGCCTCTTCAAGGACAGGCTGGGGATGCACCGGAACAAACACAGCTAGCTCCAGATGGCTCAAGCCAATGCACCACAGGGTACAGCTGAGCCACTTGGACAAGATTATCGCCTCTAGAATATTTGATAAAGAGCAAAACACCAGTAAGAGAGAAGAGGAGGGAACAGAAGTAGAGCAAAACAACAGAAGAAACACCGAAGTCAGCTGAGACAGAGAAGGATTTACTCCATGGCAGGGGAGATGTTACCAGCCACCCATGAAAGATTTGTGTTAGAGAAAGTTTTCCTGAAGCATAGCAGGCAACAGATGCACACACACTGGAAAAGTGTGAGAAGAAATGAATGGCAGACAGAAATTGCTAAGTACTCATCATACAATACCCTTCCTCATTTCCTCATGTGCTGAAGGGACTTAGTATAACCTGTGGTGATAAACAGAAGAGTCCAGGGTGAAGGAGTGAAGTTCAGCCAGGGAATGCAGAGAGGAAAGGGTTTGTTTCAATATTTGGTGTGGTTTTTTTGTTTTGTTTTGTCTGGATAACTTCCCCTCAAGTAATTGCAAGTTGTCTTCTCATAGCTTACGAGTCCTGGTCTCCTGAACATGTTAGTATCCTTCCTTTGGATTGTCTTCAGTTTCTCCACACTCTTCTTGAACTATCAGCCCAACCCTGGACAGACATAACTCTTGACATCTATCTGCCTGTACCTCAGGCATAATCTTATGCATTGTAGGATGCTATCCCTGAAAGTTTATCATCTGGTTCCATTACACATCCAACTCTTATGCCTAGATGTATGCATCTATTTTCCTTTATCCTCCTTCTCTTTCTCTGTTTCCTCAAAGCAGGACCTTGGCTCTATATTCTTTGGCGCTCATATCATCCTAATATATGTCTTAAAATCATCAAAATTCAGCCTTGACCCTATGCTTTCACACCCAGTCTTCTACTTCCCTAGTCCCTGCTCCCTATGCCTTTTTTTGTCCCTCCATCAGTCCTCTATCATAGATCTTCAGCTCAAAGAGCAAGCTCAGTCATGGAACAAGGTTTTTGAAGCCCCCACAGCAACATCTTGCTTCTCTCAGGAATTAAATTCCTCGGCTCCTAAGAACTAGACTCGATCTTTATGAGTTCCTTCCAACTCAAGATATTCTCCAGTTCTATGAAATTTAGTGTATCAGCTGCTGCACTCCTCTAGAGGTCCCCATGCATATTTTCTTATATATGAGTGATTAATGCTGAGCAGTTGACATTCAGTGAGTGCAGTCAGCTTGGAGGAATAATTACTGATGAGTAGTTAAGAAGTCCCTGAAGTACAGGGCCTTAAACAATTATGTTTTCTGTCCTTATGCTTAAGAGCAAGACAAACAAAATTAGTGGCAAGAGTAATGTAGACTTTCTCCTACGTTAAAGGACATATATTCCATCTCTAGAACAAAAATACACTCTCTGTTTGGTGACTTTCAGCATATTTTAAATTAGCTTTACTTATTGTCTTATTGGACAAGTATGCTGCCTTGCACTGAAGGATTTTACAGAGCTGAGCGAGACACCTCTAATCTGCTGTTGTGAAACCCCACCTAAAGCACTGCACTCAACTCCGGATTGGATAACTTGTGGACATCACTCCAGATGTACTTGGATTAAATGAATCCATGTGCTGCAAGTGGTTTGGGAGTGCATCACTGTCATATGCCAACACATTAACATTATTTAGCTGGAAAGAGGATGAGGCATCAACAGGGAGGTAAATGGGTGATTGACTATCTCAATATGCAGATAATATCTCTTTCTTCCCACAGGCTGATGTCTCTATTGTTGAAAAAGACATCTGGCAAATCCATGGAGGTGCATTTGAAATACTATCCCAAATGGAGTATCTCATCTGTATCACGGAGAGTCTCTGATGTCAGGAGAGAGCCTTCTTTTGTGAGACCTGCTTGAGAGAGACAGGATGCACCACAAGGCATCCTGTGGTTTTCCCTGCATAACCATGGGGAAGATGTGAGAATATGGGATAGAATACATACTTCTGTCTTACAAGCATACATGAAGGAGCTGTAATGTAAAAGGATCAGAAAAGGAGGTCTTTCAGGAAAAGAAGTGCTGTAGTTTCCAGTGGGCAGTCCTTGAGACAGTTCTGATAGGTTTTTGATCCTTATTTACAGGACAGGTGTAACAATGGAGGTCTGGTCCATGTGAGTTGTTGAGATCCATGTGTTGATGATGAGCACACTGTTCAGAACTAAAAGGACCCTGTGTCCAGTCAGGTGGAAGATGGGGACAACAGGGTTTATTAGACTGTGTCTATTTAGAGGCCTGGCACATCAGAACCACAAGATGGACATGGGTGCACAATACACCTCTATGCAGAAATTAACTGTAGTGGAAGCTGAAATAAGTCTGGATATGAGTGGCAGAAGCACCATCTTGTGACTGGCCCAGATGCCCCATCCATTCTAGGATTAGATTACCTCGAGAGAGAGTATTTCAAAGACCTGGAGGGGTACCGCTGGGCCTTTGGTACAGCAGCAGTGAAGACAGAAGAAATTCAAACCTGTCACAATATGTAAACCTTGTCCGGTTTATCAGAGCACCGTTCTATTAAGGGGTTGCAGAGGGCTGAGGATCAAAAGGTCTCAGTTGCTACAACGGTGCACTGGCAGCAATATCACATTAATTGAGACTCACTAACTCCCATTCAGAAGCTGATCTGTCAATCAGATAGGCAAGGAGTGATTAGCAAGATCCTAGTTGGCCAGTATAGAAGTCTAATGGCGAGTGGGGACTGACAGTAGACTATTGTGGCCTTAATGAATTCACACAGCCACTGAGTGCTGTCATGCCAGGTGTTAAAACTTCAGCACAAACTGGAGTGAAAGGCAGCCAAGTGGTATGCAACAGCTGACATTGCCAATGCATTTTTCTCTATCCCTTTGCCAGTGGAGTTCATGCCACAGCTTGCTTTCACCTGGAGGGTTTTGTAGCACATCTACAAACTATTGCCCCAGGGCTGGACATACAGTCCCACTATTTGCCATGGACTAATTCAGTCTACACTAGAAAAAAGGTGGTATTCTTTTTAACTTCAAAGACTGGGAAAAAAAATGTGAGCTCCTTTTCCTGCCTGCTCACCTCCCTGCCAATTACTCTTAACTAGTATATAGCTTCCAGGGAATCACTCTTACATCTAAAATAGTTCAATGCCTTTCCTGAGAAATGGTAAGAATAGGACACTTGTCAACATTGAAACTTTTGTATTCACTGCAATGCTTGAGCTGCCCTTACACAAAATTTTCATCCTTGATGTGAAAATACTAAGTCATTCTTCTACCCACCACTACAAAACTCAAGTTCTTAGTGGATTATACTTCCTACTTCTTAGTAGAGTCATTATTAATCAATAACATTCTATGAAGTACTGAGAATTGCTAGAAGTAAGAGGGAGATCTAAGAATAGGACTTGCAACAATGCTGTTTCTAGCTCTTATACTTTTTATTTTAACAAATATATATTTCAATTATTTATCCATACAACTGAGGAGATAACTAGCATGCAGATAGTTCCTGTGTTTGACAGTTGAACTAAAATCTTTGGAGTAATGGAAATGATATCATTAATTTCAGTGGACAAAAAGACAATTTTTGTAGAGCAGAGTTAAAAAATGAAAGCTTGACAAAAGTATTAAAATTTAAAGGAATTCTGCCTGGTTGTTATGCCTTGTCTGCTAGGTAGACAGAAGTAATTCCACTGATGTCAGTTTGGCACTTCATAGTGGCTTTTCTATTCACTTCTGGGAAAGAAAGGCGTGTCTGCTATGCTGTTAAATTAGAGGTAGTCATCTGAACATGGAATTTGCATTTTTGTAATGGTCATCATTTAAGTTCTGCTACTAATCACCTTTCTCCTTGCTGCTTCTATAAGTATTTTTGATGTGTCCAAGAGGAAGGTGTTCTGGATATTGCCCTAAAACCAAATCAAACTTTAATTTCCATCAAAGAGAATTAAATACAAGCCGGAAAAGCTAAAACATCCTGAAACATTGTAGCCCTTGCCAGCAGAATATCTGGGTATGCTGCAAACTTGTTGCCATGGTTTAGTTGATTTGATAGTGCTGGATGATAGGTTGGGCTTGATGATCTCAAAGGTCTCTTCCAACCTGGTCTATTCTATTCTATTCTATTCTATTCTATTCTATTCTATTCTTTCTATTCTATTCTATTCTATTCTATTCTATTCTATTCTATTCTATTCTATAATATTCTATTCGATAATATTCTATAATATTCTATTCGATAATATTCTATAATATTCTATAATATTCTATTCTATTCTATATGAAAAAGAAACAAGGGAACCCTGAGCTTCCTGGGAAATCTCTGACTTGCATGAGGCCTTAAGAAATTTGTTGTAGTAGGACTTATCCTTGCCCATGGCATGGCAGTTAGAACTAGATGATCTTTAAGGTCCTCTTCGAACCCAGATCAGTCTGTGATTCTGTGATTGTCCAGATCATTGCCTGAGGAATCCATGCATGCAGCAGCTCTCTTACTGCAAGAAAAAGAAACATGTGCTTGAATTAATGTCAATATCAATCTGTAACAACAAATGGAAATCAGATGTTGTTTGGAAGAGTAGGAATAAAGATGATCAAATGTATTCAGGTAGGCAATATCAACGGATGTATTTAATTAAAAACACATTACTTATCCAAAATGTAAAGGAAAACATTTTTGAAATCTTTTCTGGAGGAAATTGAAAGTATACATTTACTAATGTAAATATCAAGTGTGCTGACTATTATAATAACTAAAAAAAAATCCAATTTATTACATACCTCATCATGTGTTTTTACTTTGGCTAGGGCTGGACATCCGTAGGCATCCAAGCATCATTTTGGGCTGCAGAGTCATTGTCAAGCAACCCATCCCTAAAGGATGGAACTCTGTTATGTTAGCCATCTACATCCTGACCCCATCCCTTTCATTACTGCTTTCCCACAAAGTGTGAAGTTTCTATTTCCTGCTTTCAGAGCTCTATCTACACAGTGATTCTGAAGATTTTTATTAAAAAAAAAAAAATCTTTCCAAGGACCAGAAAATGATGAAATAAAGATAAGAGCAAAGAGTCAAAGAATTTCTAAAGAACCACAGATAACTCATGGATAGGCCTAGGAAGTAGTACATAGGCTTTTGGAATAGCAATATGTGGTGGTTTGAGCCTTAATTGGGATTTAAGAGCTCAGATGGGGGGCAAGACTGAGAATTCCTCCCCCCATTCCCCCTTTCTCTTTCCCAATAGAGAGGGAAAAAGAGGGGAAGGGGGCAAATCCACCAAGAAATAATTTTGGAATTGGTTTGGAAGTAGAGAGAACAAAATTTTCTTTAAAGTATATATATATATATATAAAACAATAACAGGAAACAGGGTAAGAAACAGGGATGGATGGGGAAAATATGAACACAAAACCAGTCCTTTGAAGAGGTGTGGATTTAGCAGGGAGAGGATGAAACCTGACCACCTGGCAGAGAAACAGAAAACCAGCAGTAACTCTCCCTGCAAGGCTGAAGTAAAAAAGAGAGCAGTGTCCTCCTATTTATAGGCTTGCTGGACAGGGAGGGGGAATGGAACAGACTAACTCTGTTCCCCAGGGGGAAAACACCCTCCAGGGAGCACATAGCTCTCAAAAGCCCTCCCCCCTCCTGCTTTCAGGATGGGCCCATCACACAATAAAAGCTTTTAATCAAAACCCAGCATCATAACATCTATCTTCTTTAGGTTCTATTCAGTCCTTTCAAGATGTTAGAGTATATGCAGAGCCCTTCTCACTCTGGCTCTCTTTTCTAAAGAGAGTTATCAATGTGAAGGCTTCCCTTTTGTAAAGTTCTGGATTCCTCAGTCAACTAATTATTTTGAAAGACTTGAAAGACTTCAAATCCTTCAGCAGGTGTTCTATTGCGTCCTTATAATCTTCCCCGAGACAACTCTGTCTTTAGCTTTTGGCTTACTCGTTGAGATGAAAGGCTGCAATTTCAAAGGTAACAATAACATCATGTTATTAGCTTCCTGCTAATAATCTTTTCCAGCCCCACAGAAAAACAACAAACAAGCAAGCAACATTTAGTGGAAATCCTTCTACATTTCACAGGAAAACATTTTATATACAAAAACCATCCACCAAACAAAAATAAATTATTTTAACGTATGTCAAGTAGTCTAAGAAGAAAATGTGTTAGAATGTTTTAATTTATCACAGTTTACCAATGCACCTCTAAATCAGGAAAATAAAGATATGCAGCATTACAGAAAACTTGTTCTAAGACAACTGAAAAGTAAACCACAGAGGAAAAAGCCTTTAAGTTCCTGCTATCTTTATTACATTTCTTAATAAAGAATAATGCAAACTGGCTTCATACTTCATCTGTCAAATGCATGCCATTTCTACAGTCTTAAGTAAATCATTTTAACTTTAAGTAGTGTTATGATTTTTCTAAGCATATGAAGCAGTCATGAATAGTAACAGTCACACAATCACAAACACTGGAAGTTATTTCAGAAAAAGCAATAGTCAAGCTAATGGAAGAATGGTGACTTTTCTGGTAAATTCAAGGAGAAAAGTAATTTAAAGCCAAGGTATTCCCCTAAGCTGAAGAATGAGTGACAGCTGGTTTCCTGCAGAATGTGTTTAGGTCTTCTTAATAAGTCTCTTGATGCACTATGGGGCTAGCTTTGTCTTTTTCTTTTTCTTTTTCTTTTTCTTTTTCTTTTTCTTTTTCTTTTTCTTTTTCTTTTTCTTTTTCTTTTTCTTTTTCTTTTTCTTTTTCTTTTTCTTTTTCTTTTTCTTTTTCTTTTTCTTTTTCTTTTTCTTTTTCTTTTTCTTTTCCTTTTTCTTTTTCTTTTTCTTTTTCTTTATTCTTTTTCTTTTTCTTTTTCTTTTTTTTTCTTTTTTACATTTTAAAAAAATATTTCAGTGTCAGGATGTAATCTGTGTGCCTCAGAGGTGTATATGCGTCGAGTTATGCAGTGGGCCAAATTTTTAACACACTTCCCCACAACAAACTCCTGGCCAAGCTGTCAGCTCGTGGCTTGGACAAGAGCACTCTGTGCTGGGTTAGGAACTGGCTGGAGGGCTGAGCCCAGAGAATGGTGGTGAATGGTGCCACATCCAGCTGGCAGCCAGGCACTAGTGGTGTCCCCAAGGGATCAGTGCTGGGCCCCATTCTGTTCAATATCTTTATTGATGATCTGGATGCAGGTATTGAGTCCATCATCAGTAAATTTGCAGACAACACCAGGTTGGGCGCAGGTGTTGATCTGTTAGAGGGTTGAAGGGCTCTCCAGAGGGACCTTGACTGGCTGGACAGATGGGCAGAGTCCAACATGATAACAAGTCCAAGTGTTGGGTGCTGCACTTTGGCTGCAACAACCCCATGCAACAGTAAAGGCTGAGGTTGGAGTGGCTGGAGAGGAGCCAAACAGAAAGGGACCTGGGGGTACTGATTGACAGCTGACCAAACATGAGCCATCAGTGTGTCCAGGTGGCCAAGAAGGCCAATGGCATCCTGGCCTGCATCAGGAATAGTGTGGCCAGCAGAAGCGGGGAAGTCATTGTGCCCCTGTACTCAGCACTGGTCAGGCCACACCTTGAGTCCTGTGTCCTGTTCTGGGCCCCTCAGATTAAGAAGGACATTGAGACTCTTGAACGTGTCCAGAGAAGGGCAACGAGGCTGGGGAGAGGTCTTGAACACAAGCCCTACAAGGAGTGGCTGAGGGAGCTGGGATTGTTTAGCCTGGAGAAGAGGAGGCTCAGAGGAGACCTTATTGCTGTCTGCAACTACCTGAAGGGAGGATGTAGCCAGGTGGAGGTTGGTCTCTTCTCCCAGCACCAGAACAAGAGGACACAGTCTCAAACTGCACCAGGGGAAGTTTAGGCTGGAGGTGAGGAGGAAATTCTTCACAGAGAGAGTTGTTAGCCATTGGAATGGGCTGCCCAGGGAGGTGATGGAGTAACTGTCTCTGGAGGTCAAAAAGGGATTGGATGTGGCACTTGGTGCCATGGTTTAGTAGTCATGAGGTTTTGGGTGACAGGTTGGACTTGATGATCTTTGAGGTCTTTTCCAACCTTATTGATTCTATGATTCTATGATGAAATTATGCCTTCTTTTCCTTATTTTCATCTTTCTCCCATACTGCCTACAAAATATCAGAAGTTTTTTTTCCCTTTGGATTTGCTTAGAAATTGCCCAGTTAAATTGTACAGGGAGACATGTAAGAAGAGCAACCCAATATATTTAATTTGCTTAAAAGCATTTAAACACCACTACCAGCTCTTCATCAAAATATCATTTCATATTGTGGGGCTGTAGCTTTAAGCTGATCAGGAGCCTGAAAAAAAAGACCAAGGTCAACTTGCTCTTTGACAACTGTGACAAATTGCACAGCTATTTTGTACTCTTTTGTAGGTCCATGAATTTACTGTTTTAAACCCCTCACTCATTCAGAATATGGTCCCATGTTCCAGAACCAGCTGATTTTTACTGGGATGGCCCAGCATTCTTGATGGTCAAATTAGAAAGTACAAGTGTTAATTTATAAATACATCATTTCTTCACTTCTTTCAATTTATTTTCCTCTAAATGTAGTCTGGGTGTAAAAGAACAAGAACCCAGCCCAACTAAGTGGCTCCCAGATGTCCCAGGTGTACATCTATTCTATTCTATTCTATTCTATTCTATTCTATTCTATTCTATTCTATTCTATGCCATCCTATCCTATCCTATCCTATCCTATCCTATCCTATCCTATCCTATCCTATCCTATCCTATCCTATTTCTATTTCTTTCTATTTCTATTTCTATTCATTTCTATTTCTATTAATTTCTATTTCTATTTCTATTTCTACATCTTTCTATATTATTCTAATCTTCTATTCTATGCAACACCAATGCAACACCAGCATTCTTGATGGTCAAATTAGAAAGTACAAGTGTTAATTTATAAATACATCGTTTCTTCACTTCTTTCAATTTATTTTCCTCTAAATGTAGTCTGAGTGTAAAAGAACAAGAACCTAGCTCAGTTAGGTGGTTCCCAGATGTCCCAGGTGTACATCTATTCTATTCTATTCTATTCTATTCTATTCTATTCTATTCTATTCTATTCTATTCTATTCTATTCTATTCTATTCTATTCTATTCTATGCCATTCCATCCCATTCCATCCTATCCTATCCTATCCTATCCTATCCTATCCTATCCTATCCTATCCTATCCTATCCTATCCTATCCTATCCTATCCTATCCTATCCTATCCTATTTATTTCTATTTCTATTTCTATTTCTATTTCTATTTCTATTTCTATTTCTATTTCTATTTCTATTTCTATTTCTATTTCTACATCTTTCTATATTATTCTAATCTCCTATTCTATGCAACACCAATGCAGACTGCTTCAATAAATGTGGCTCAATGGAAAAATGAAAACCTTGCTAGAATTGGTTGTTAAATCACTTTTCAAAGCAAAAGTTGGAAATAAATTTTAAAAAGAAACACAAAACCCTTTATAGAAATACTCATTTGTTGCTCTGTAATACATGAGTTGCCACAGTCTACTCTATATGAAACAAAAGCAGAATCTGGCCTCAGATGTTGTTAAATTGAAATAAGGAAAATAGGAAAAGCCAGAATTTTAAAGCTTACAATGCAAAAGTATTCCACCCATTTTGCTAACCAAGATTTTAACTTTGATCTGCTCTTTGCTTTCTACCTTTTGAATATAGGACACCTCTGAAATTTTTTGTCTAGAGATTAGCATATTTTTTTTAATTAAGAAGTCTACTTGAAGTCCTTTGTAGGCCTTTCTCTCTCACTCGTGTTCATCTTTACCATACCACTTCAAGGACTTAATGGCAGCCAGGGAGTTAATGCTATGTGTCTTTTCTATTTTTTTTTTTTTCATTCAGCATTTGAAAGAAAGAATTCTTGGATGCTTATTTAGATAGTTGCTTGTTGTTTCTCTGCATCTGTTTTCAGTAAATACTGTACGGACTTGTAATCTCTGTAATCTTAAGAATAATGAGGATTTAAAGAATTGTTCTGAATTTAAAGCCAAGATAACATGATCTTATTTTTTTTTTCTACTTGCAAAAAAGAAGCAAAGATATAGAAAATGAGGGAAGATTTTATCTGAGTAGTCCTTTAATCTTCTCCTTCTCCTAGAGAAAAAAAAAATCTTTAACTACTACTTTCTCCCTTTTTATATTTTGGGAAGAAAGATTGACTACAAAATTCTGCCATTTGAAAAGCATTGTCGCTTATTTAACAAGCCATAAAAGACAATCTATACTCTTATATGAAGAGTAAGTTAAAGCTATTTATTTGTTTATTTTTCATTTGAAAGATATGTTTGTTTTGCCAGATGTAAGAAAAACAGTTAGCCTGGGATTTTCATAACTGGCCTGCTAAACTGCTCACGAATACCATTCCATTTCTGTCATCCCCTGACAATAAAGAGAATCCTGATGTAATCACACTTTCTTGTCTAAGTTCTGCACTAAGGGTTTTCTTTAAATTGAGATTTGTAGGAATAGAAGAACAGAACAAAAATCAAGGACAGCTCCCATATGGTCAATTTTGTCATATACTTTCTACATTTGCTGATGATTTAGCGGTCACTTGGCAGTGCCGGGTTAATGGTTGAATGGTATGACCTCAAAGGTCTTTTTCAGCACAAGTAATTCCAATTATTATTTCATTACACATTCTTTGTGTCTTTGTGCCTGCGACATCTGAGTGCATAAACATGTCCTTGTGTTGTATAGGATATGATCCAATATTTCAATAGATGCTAGCTCATAGGGAGTAAAATTTCTAATTATGGAGGTGGTTTTATATCTAAGGCCTGGGGACATACAACACCTCCTGCATGTTTGTAACCTTCCCAAGATACATAATTTCAGTTCACATGCTCAGAGGTGAATCCATGAGCTGAGTGTGGTAAGAAGTCACCATCAGGACAGTCACTATAAAAATAGATTGTTAAACCAAATTGTTGCATGCTGAATGAGTTACCAGATTCACCCCTTGGTTTCCTGGTGTTGCAGTTATAGAGTAGAATTTTAGACATGATGCGTTAACTAGCCCTTGACCACAGTAGCACAATGATCATGGCCACATAGCTTCACCCTTCTAACAGCCTTTAACTTTGTCAGGAGCTGTAACAGATGTCAAATACAAATTTATTTTTCATTGATAGGTAATGAATTTTGCCACGACTCACCTTAGTGCAGCATCAAGTACACAATGAAGTGGAGAGCAGTTCTTTGGGAACAGTGAGACGAAAGTGTTGACACAGTGGGGATTGTATTTTCCAGTCATGTTGTACAGATGTATTGCATTGTCATAAGTATGAAAGACAATTTATTGTAGCTTACAGTAATCTAGACAATTTATCTGGCATGCTGGGGAAGCTAAATCTCATAATTTCTATATGAAATGGGAAATCACTTTTAGTTTGTAATACTTTTATTTTCCCTGTATTGTGAAGCACTTTTAGTTTTGGTGAGGGACAATATATAAACACAGTAAAAGACAAATCCTGAGGAGTCATCAGCATGTTAACAACTCACTGACTCTTTTAAAAAGTATAATTATTTAGGATTTAAACAAATTAGTATGAAATCTAAATAAGATTAAAAAAAAACCTAAACAAACAAAACCCCCAACTTACCATCCAGTTTAGCATGTCTTTATGAGATGTTATAGCAGCAAAGATTGACAGAAGAATTGAAGAACAAGCTTTGTCATGTTCTCTTATCTAAATTAATCTCAACTAAATTGTTAATTGTTGAAAGCTCTGAAGAAGTTTTGCCACAGAAGGACCACTTGATAGACTGCTTCACTGCAGAATGCTATTCTTGACAGATGCAAGCCTTATATTTGTCATTCTCTGGTACTTTATTTTTAAATGTGTATCACCATCTTTATTTTCATGCTTATAGATTTACACATTTTAGAACCAATAGGAATATTTATCACTATTGTTTTGCATACAACATAAAAAAATAGGCAAATATAAAAATGAAAATCTATTAAAAAGGATGGTGAGCACGAAGGAAAACTATTGTGGCAATTTCCTTTTCTAGTCCATACTGAGACTAGGACTATCAGCTGACATAGAATCATAGAATCATTGAGGTTGGAAGTGACCTCCAAAGGTCTTCTAGTCCAACTCCCATGCAGTGATCAGGGTCATCCTCAACTAGTTCAAGTCACCCAGAGCCCTGTCAAGCCTAACCTTGATTGGTAATCAGGGATGTAGCCTCAAGCACCTCTCTGGGCAACCTGTTCCCGTGCTCAACCACCCTCATTGTAAAGAACTTGTATTTGGACTTAACAGGAATCTGCAAAGGCAGATTATGAAAATGGCATAAAATATTTAATATTCCTTATAATCTTAAAACATAAACTGTTCAGTTATTCAGGAGATACCAGAGACAAAATTTGTCACATTGACATCAGTTCTAGGGTACTACCCATAAGAAAGAAATTAATGATAAGGATGAATATATAAAGTAAACTGAGACCTCATTTGCAAATACTTACACCTCTTGTTCCAGTAATTTGCTTTCTGGAATTAAAGCAAGAAAATGATGGATTTTTATACATCCAAAAGCTCTTAATGAGAATTGTGAACAGGTATACAGGCATTTAAAAATAGCTAAGAGTAAAATTATCTTTCTCTGTATGTGGAAGCTATGCCTTTTTCAATTTCTGCAACTTCATCTCCTTTATATGGTATGATGTGCATTTAAACTGATTATTTCCATTTATTTGAAGCTTCATTTATGAGCAAACAATAAACTATAGAAAGTGTACAGAAAATATGCATTACACAACTTCTGCAATCTTGTTACAGTAGAATGAGTGTTGCATTTTATTTTTTTTTAACATACTTCACAAACCATTATTTAAACAGTTTCAGTTGCTTAGTGTTAATAAACAGCCTTCATTGTTCCCTTTTACCCTGCAATTTATTAGTTTTTGGAGAGAGAGTTCAGCTAATGATTCAGGTAATATTTGCAGACATTTTTCTGAAGTAGGAACTATATTGCAGTGAACGGAAGAGTTAATACAGAGCTCTTCTGATTTAATATCACATATTAGATCTGCTGGTGAAATTGAATTATCAACTTAAATGCAGTTCCAGTGCAGATTCTCTTTAGCACATTTATATTTGATGAGTGTGGAGTGGGACTGATCTTTCCAAGTTTAGTTCCCCTAGAAGGTAGGGGTCTAGCCTAAGGTAACAGCCCTGAGATCTTTCTATACTCACAGAAGAGAGGCACCCCAGCAGATAATTAAGTCTGTCTTAAAGCAGAGCACTAAGGTAAGAGTAATGACAGTGTGATCTATAGTTATGCCTTAGGGGATGTACTGTAATGAGACTAATAACCCTGTAGATATCGCAATACTAAGTGAAGAGCTAGAGGCTGCACTAGAAAATGATTCAGAACATCCAAGTTAAGCTCTGGAGGAGCATCTGCCTTTCCACTGGCTTCAAAGGTATTAAGAATAAAAAATGTACTTTTGACAAATCCTGTCCTTTTCCACTGGTTTTATAAGGCAAACTTGGTGACCAGCTTATAATAGACGAGGGTTTTTTGAAAGCTAAAATTACAAGACATGAATGCCTGTTACAGTTCCTTCCTGCACATGTAAAGAAGGCTGATTATGAAAACTAGTGACACTGTAGAGTGAAAAGCAACAGCTTGAAGTAAATTATAGGAAGCTCATCTCCATGGAGCAAAAGAAACACTACCCTCTCTTCCTCCATTGATTTAAACATCAGAATCTTGCAACATCTTTTCAGTTGTATCCTATTTCTTCTTGTATTTATTTAGGAGTTGTCAGTTCCCTCACTGATCTTTCTGTTTCTTTGAACTTTCTAACTAGCAAGAAGTAAGCTGAAGATAAAGACATTGTCTTTATCTCATTGTGTGATGAAATCATTCTGAGAAGTTGCATCTTTTAGTGTTATGGGAATACAAGAAAATGACTTAATGAAAGCCTACAAAGAAATAAAATGGGGAAAAAACAACAGAGAAAAAAATATATCAGTAGAGGGATAAAGGTTGTGTAAAATATTGCTTAAAAGATACCTTGCAAGTGCTTATAGTTACTCAAAGGGCCAAGTGATTTACATTTCATTTAGCAAATGTCACCTGAGACATGTTTTACACATGGCGGGGTTAAAGACAGGAAGAGGTGTCAGCAGTTCTGTAAATGCAGCCAAAATAAGGCAACCTTAATTCAAGTCCAAAATGATAGCCTAAAACTGGGCAAGATTTGATTATCTAATCATGTTAGTATGCATTAATATAACATAACATCACTATCTTCTCATTATTTATATACCAATATTCATATTTCAGAACAAAAAATGAACCAAAATCAACATGACAGCTGTCTTTCTATCTTCCACACATTTCACAGTATCCCAGTATCACAGTATCACTAAGGTTGGAAGAGACCTCAAAGATCATCGAGTCCAACCTGTCACCACAGACATCATGACTAGACCATGGCACCAAGTGCCACATCCAATCCCCTCTTGAACACCTTCAGGGACGGTGACTCCACCACCTCCCTGGGCAGCCCATTCCAATGAGAAACAACTCTCTCAGTGAAGAACTTTCTCCTCACCTCGAGCCTAAACCTCCCTTGGTTCAGCTTGAGACTGTGTCCCCTTGTTCTGGTGCTGGTTGCCTGGGAGAAGAGACCACCCCCCTCCTGGCTACAACCACCTTTCAGGTAGTTGTAGAGAGCAATGAGGTCACCCCTGAGCCTTCTCTTCTCCAGGCTAAACAATCCCTGCTCCCTCAGCCTCTCCTCACAGGGCTGTGCTCAAGGCCTCTCCCCAGCCTTGTTGCCCTTCTCTGGACACGTTCAAGCATCTCGATGTCCTTCTTAAACTGTGGGGGCCCAGAACTGGACACAGTACTCAAGGTGCGGCCTAACCAATGCAGAGTACAGGGGCACAATGACCTCCCTGCTCCTGCTGGCCACACTATTCCTAATGCAGGCCAGGATGCCATTGGCCTTCTTGGCCACCTGGGCACACTGCTGGCTCATGTTTAGGTGGCTGTCAATCAGCACCCCCAGGTCCCTCTCTGCCTGGCCACTCTTCAGCCACTCTGACCCCAGCCTGTAGCTCTGCCTGGGGTTGCCGTGGCCAAAATGCAGCACCCAGCACTTGGACTTGGACTTTCTTAGTTGTACTCTATAGAAATCAAGGAGTGGGAGTCGGGCCAGTCCTGATAGAGTTTAAAATCAATGCATTTATCAAATTGCCCCATTTTATGATGTTTTTCCAATGTGTTTTGTGAATAACTAATTTTGTATCCCGGCTTTGGGTGGTCTTGTTTGTTTGTTTGTTTTTTAATGGTTTTCTGCTCTCGAATCTATTCTCCTAGTTTTCTCTTTAGAATTTCTACACTACAAGCTCTGTCACTGTT
Organism: Dryobates pubescens; assembly: GCF_014839835.1. Taxonomy (NCBI): domain Eukaryota; kingdom Metazoa; phylum Chordata; class Aves; order Piciformes; family Picidae; genus Dryobates; species Dryobates pubescens. The sequence goes on along the minus strand of NC_071638.1, from coordinate 4,902,613 downwards.
TGTATTAACTCAGCAAGTAGGTCTTCAAACTATGCATATGCAATTTTTTGTGTAACATCTAAAGCACAGCTGGATGTGGTCTCATCACTATTACATAACACAGTTCCATTTTACATGATTGGGACAGTTACCCTTTTCTTTAATGTTGTTGTTGCAATTTTTAAGAGCAAAGGCAGACAAAATGCACCACAGGACAGCATTATTGAAAAGATTAAATAAGAGAGCTGTGATTAGTCAATGTGACTGCAGAACTACTTTTTTTCCTGAGGGAGTAGATTGTGCACTGATATATCCTTGCAGAGGAGCTGCCTCTAGTACAGAAGGAGACCTCTGGAAAGAATGTTGCTGTAAATGTACTTTATGTGAGAAGAAATCATATTTGAAAAATTCCAGGTTTTGCCTAATTAGTGCAAAATTCTGAATCTGTTCACAGAGAAAGACCTTGTAAGCTTTGGTGTTCAGGAATTGCTTTGAGACTGTGTAGTCTCTTCCAGCCTGGTTTATTCCATTCTATTCTATTCTAAAGGAGGGACTGAATCCCAGCAGCAGTTACCTAGCCTTCTCTCCATTTCTTCCCATCCCTAGCTTCAGACTGCTTCTTTTTAAAGCAGTCTTCTTTTCTTTCCCCAAGCAAATCTAGTGAATGTTTTATATGACATGCATTTTAAAATGCATTTGTTGAGACCACTAAATAAATAATTTTAGAAATCAAATAGAAATTTCTTATTCAGTTATTTTGGAATGGCCCTTTTATTATCTGTGTGTTCCCTTGAAATATTAAAGACAGACAATAGTAGGTATAATTATTACAATTCTCTGATGTCCTGGGGCTTGGATAGTTTAGTAGTTGTTAGCTGACATCTTCCTAGGAAAAAAAGGCAAGCTTACTTGCTTCACTTGAAAAGATTATTATTTTCAGTAACTGTAGAACATGGTCATCAGCTGTCAAAATCTAATCAGAGGGAAGAGTAGCATAAAATCATTCACTTATATTTGTGGACATCAATCTTTTCTGCAGATGTGCCCTTTGTTTGCAAAGAGAGACAGCAGAGCCAAGCTTCAATTTTTTTCATCTTTGACTTCCTAACTTTGCTAACAAAGAGGCGTCTTGTCATGACCTAAAAGGTTACCTGGCCTGACTATGTGTAGAGATTGTGACCACGGATTCATTAATACACAAGAACATGGAGTTTTTCTCTTCTAAATTTTTCTATTACATAATATGATGTGGTGGGTTGAAATTGTCCCCCAACACAAAATTGCCAGACCAGCTCAGTTGAAAGCAAATGAAGATGCATTTATGAGTAAAACTACAATCTAAACTATGAAATGCAAAGAATATGTACAAAATAGATGATATTTACATATATTGATACATATATTTACATTTTCTCCTGTTTGGTGATTTCTCCCTTTCTACCCAGGCCACCTTTATGGCTGCACATATCACATGTTCACCTACAGACAGTTTGAGAAGTCTCATTGTTTTCTGCTCAGTTCCCTGTTTGTCTTCTGTTCCAACATAGATGAGGCACATAGTTTATTGGTGGACTTGACAGTGTTAGATTTACAGTTGGACTCCATGATCTCAATGGTCTTTTCCAACCTAAAAGATTCTATGAATCTACAATCATGTCATTGTGTGTATGTGTGTGCATGTGGAGGGCACATAAAGAAAAGAGCAAGGTACTTTTCCAAGTGACTTTGTTGGGGTTTTCTTGATGACATCAAGCAAGCTGCCCTTGAGCAGGAAAACTTAAGGAATTAGGTATCCATTAACACAAGGCCCACTGCCTAGATTGTGTGGTTTGTCAGCATGAGTAAGATTACTCTCATGTTAATTTAGTCGTATGAATGTTTAATCTGAAATAGTAGGAGCAGCTGCTATGCAGTCATATGAGAGAGATAAACATGGAGAGAGCCCAGGTGATGCATACCATTGCTTAAATGGAATAATCAGAAACCCTTTCTGGTGATGTATTCCTTTCATTGAATATAGATTTAACTTGGCATGACTTTCAGACAGCTAGAATCTCCTGCTTCTGATATAGCTTTGAATTTTGGACATTGTGTACCTTTTGTGTCTTCCTCTCTTTCAGTTTCTCTGCTGTGTTTTTTGGTGTACTGTAACTCCCAATCAATTCAACTTGCCAAATTAGAGCACTACTGCCTATTCTTTTTCAGCCTCTTTTTGGCCATCCTTCAATTGCTCAGAAAGCAGTCATTTACTTGTTAAAAGATAAATTGGGATCTCACTGAGATTTTTGTTCCACATGCCTACTATGGTTTGATCTTCTATAAGGTACTCCAATCATTATGGGGATATTCATCTCTAAATTTGTCTCATTACCTGTGTGTGATTCTTCAGTAGCAAGGCAATCTGGCTTCAATCCATGTCAGACAGAAGAGAAATATCTGCCCGTCTGTCAGGTGGATCAAGGTTCGGTTTGCATCTGAGCTTTCTCTGGTTAGGAATCCAAGCCAATATATACACTGTAAAATCCATGGCAGGAAAAGTGTACTAAATAGATAATAGATTCTGGGAAGACAAAAAGAAATAATAAAATTGAAAAATGTACACAAATAGGCAAGCTCCACAAAACAGCTGAAATATTCAGTGAAAGAAGACTTACCTAAATATTACTTAGGTATACTGAACTTTAGCCAACTACTGAACAATAAAATACAGGAATGGAATGGAATGGAATGGAATGGAATGGAATGGAATGGAATGGAATAGAATAGAATAGACTCATTGAGTCCAACCTATCATCCAACACTATCTAATCAACTAAACCATGGCACCAAGCACCCCATCCAGTCTCTTCCTAAAGTTCACTGAATGTGTGCCCTGAAAACAATGGATCAAAAGGTATGCATTGCATTTAGAGCTTTTAAAAACTTTTACTTTTCTCTCTTGATGAGTCCATGTAATTGGTGGACTTAGTGAAATTTTGCAAAAGATAATAACCTATTTTTTCTGAATATTTAATATCATATAGTGTTTATTGTATTATATCTCATTAAAAATCTAATTAGATTACATTTTATAGAATGGTCTGGGTTGGAAGGGACCTCTGAAGGTCATGTAGTCCAAACAGTTCTGCAGTAAGCAGGGGCATCCTCAGCTAGATCAGGTTGCCCAGAGACCTTGAATATCTCCAGGGACGTGGCCCCAACCACCTCCATGGGCAACCTATTCCAGAGTTCCACTACCCTCATGGTAAAGAACTTGTTCCTAACATACAATCTAAATATCCTCTTGTCTAGTTTGAAGCCATAGCCCCTCATCCTATCTATTTCACAGATTAAACAGCTATAAAATTATAGATTGTATGTATTTGAATCAGATTGCTTTGTGAAGTCATTTCTGAGACAATCCCTTCAGAAACCTGTCACTTGCAAATCATATTATTCTTTTAGATTGTCAATTGTTGAAAACTAAAATCCATTTTTTGATGACTGAAAAACAACTTTCTAGCCTAGAGAGCAATTGTGTAGGACAAGCTTTGGTAGTAGCCTTCAAATAATAGTTTTATCTTGAAGTCATTTGAGAGCTTGAATCCTCTGTGTAGACCATAAATAGTAGGACTAAATATTTTCTTGTGATGTGGCTGTGAAGAGGTCAGTTAGCACATCTATTCATTTCAAATTGCTTGCACTGACACTAGACCTATCCCTTCCTCACCACAGAGGGAGATGAAGAGGAATAATGAATGAACTAAAAATAGAGGATTGAATCTATTTGAGGATGACCTGATAGAAAGTCATAGAGAAGAAAGGGAGAGGAAACCATTTGAATATTTTCTGAACAGTGACCTGGGGTGACATCTTGTCTCTGTTGAAGACGTGGTGTCTTTCCACTGTCCTCACTGTGCTCAGAATTTCCCCTTTCTTTTCTCAGTTTTTGAATGCTTCTCCTTACTTTTCTCCCCACTGCTGATGACTTAGAATGCTAAATTAAAAGAAAATCTAATTAAACAGAAGTCTTACTTATCCTAATAAAGGAGACCTGATTTTAAGTTCATCAGGGTGTAAATGCATGCGCCTATGAAGAACTTAGGAAAAAGTAGTGGTGACAAATCTTTAAATGAAATGTTTTATTACCCTACTGGCACTAAGACAAAGCAGTGTGAAAAGATAAAAAAATTGTGGTGAAATTCATTCAAATATGATGTATTTTTGAAATTATAAATAAATCTAAAGCAAAGAAAGAAACTTGAGATGTTACAATCTGATTTACCTTTTGTAGCCTTATTTAATCCTAGTGAGAGTAAGAAGAAAGGGGAAATTGAATTTTTATTTATGGTGTAAAGCGTTCCAAAAAGTTAGTGAAAAAAGGACAAACCTCCTACATAGTTTCAGTTCAGAATAATTCAATATTGGAGAGGCTGTGATTTCCAAAAGAAATTATAATGTAGCACTTTGAGGCTTTATTATGTACTGATTTCTGGATAGTATGTGAATAAAATGTGAAACTGAGAAGAAGCACCGGAGGACGAGGGGAGGAACACCTGTTTTGGAATATGCATACTCAGAGATAATTTTCTAACTAGTAGCATTAAACAGTCTAAGGATATGGTTCAAGAAGTGATCATAAAAAAACATTACTGCCCCACACCCCAAGAAACAGATCATGTAACAGTGCCTGAAAAGTGTCAAGGAAATCAGGCCAAATCTGGCAGCCCAGCAGAGGGAAGGCTGCCATGGCTCCCTGCCCTTGGATCCATGCTGAGCAAAGGGGAAAGATCACTCCTTCCAAGTGAAGCCCAGGATACTGCCAGCCCACATTGTCATGCAAGCAGGAAAGGCCTTCTAGAGTTTGTTAACAATGAAATTACACACTAGTGTATTATGCCACATTCTTCAGTAAAAATAAAAGTCAGGGAATTGATATTGGGAAGGAAAGAAAGATGGAAAATAAACCTGAACATATTCCCCAGAATACCGTTTGGTCTCAGGACTTTTGTAACATTCATTCTCAAGCAACATTGATTTTCTAGTTCCACTTTTTCTTTATCCTCATAGAAACTTAGAGTAGGACCTTTATGATCATCAAGTCCAACCTTTAACCACTAAACCAAGTCCCTCAGCACCAAATCTATACACCTCTGGGGATGGTGATTCCACCCCTTCCCTGACCAGCCTGTTTTAGTGCTTCACAACCCTTTCAGTGAAGAAATGTTTCCTATTATTCAATCTAAACCTCCCCTGATACCACTCATCTTGAGGCCATTTCTTCTTGCCCTACTGCTTGTTATTTGGGAGAAGAATCTGACCTCCCACTTTCCTACAACCTCTTTTCAGGTAGCTGGAAAGAGCAGCAAGGTCTCCCTCCAGGTGAAACAACTTGATTCCACAGCTGCTTCTCATAAGACTTGTGCTCTTGATCCCCTCACCAACTTTATTAATCTTCTTTGGACATGCTCTAGCACCTCAGTATCTTTTTTTCTTTCAGTGAGGAGCTAAAAACTGGGCACAGTATTCAAGGCGCAATCACTTCCCTAGTCCTGTTGGCCACAACCTTTCTGATACGAGCCAGGATGCTGTTGGCCTCCTCGGTCACCTGGCACTTTACAGCAAGCTGTTGGCCAACACTCCCAGGCCCTTTTCTGCTGGTCAGCCACTTTTTTCCACTGGTGTTGCTGTGACACATTTGCAGGACCTGGCACTCGTCCTTGAATCTCATGCCATTGGACTTGGCCTATCAATCTAGCCTGTGGAGATTCCTCTATAGAGCCTTTCTACATTCAAGCGAATCACCACTTCTACCCAACTTCATGTCTTCTGTAGACTCACTCAAGGTGTGCTCAATTCCTTCATCCAGATCACTGCTAGAGATATGGAACAGAACTGCCTCCAATATTGAGATGTGAGGAGCACCACTTGTGAGTAGCTGCCAACTGGATTTAAATCCATTCACCACAATTCTTTGGGCCCAGCCATCCAGACAGTATTTTATCCAGCAATGCATATCCAAGCTTTGAACAGCCAGTTTCTCCAGGAGAATGCTGTGGGATATGATATCCAAGGCTTGATTAAAGTCTATGTAGAGTCTAAAGCCTAAACATCTACTGCCTTTCCATCATTCAGTAAGGGGGTCACCATGCCATAGGAGGAGATAAAGTTAGTTAAGCAGGACCTGACTTTCATAAACCCACACTGCCTGGGCCTGATCAGCTGGTTGTCCTGTACATGCTTCATGATGGCATTCAGGATGATCTGCTCCATAACTTTCCCTGGCACTGAGATCAGGTTGACAGATCTGTTATTCCCTGGATCCTCTATGGGTCTTCTTGTGAACAGTCATCACATTTGCTAATCTCCAGTCAGCAGGGACCTCCCCTGTTAGCCAACACTACTGGTAAATGATGGAAAGTGGCTTGGTGAGCACTTCTGCCAGCTCTCTTGGTACCCTTGGGTGTTTATAACACCTGTGTGTTACTGAATCTAGGAATCAAAATGTGAATAATCTAAGAGTACAGAAAGATAAATCCCTCAAGGTTTAAAACACAGTTAAGTGCACACCTGCAATTTTCCTCTAAAGTGTGCCAGCACACTGCATGTCTAGGCACTCATTGAGAAAAATGTAGGAGGAAAGCATTTATAATTGTTTGGAAGAGTAGAACAAGGTTTTCTGAAGTCACACTTCTAAGTGGGCATATATTTTCTTGGTGACTGCAAGGCTATGAAACAGGTCTAGTGCAGCCAGTTTTTTCCTCCAGGCAGTGATATTTCTTATGTGGCATCCATCAAAATAAACTTGGCCCAAAGTCTCAGCTTAAGTATTTGTGACTTAACATGAGAAATGTAAGAAATATACGACCTCACAAACTACAGAAAAGAAAGACTGGCTGTCAGACAGTGTGCTTGCTCTATAATTTTGTTTTGCTGTGCATCTAAAGAAAACACTAACTTTTTTTTCCCTGTTGGTTCTGAAGAACTTGTCAACAGCAACAAGCTGCTATTACTGCTTCTAAACACCTACATGATAATCATCATAATATAAAAAAGCATAGAATCCGTTCTCTCTTACTCTGGAGATCTCAATTTTCTGACACAGGGAAGTGTGGAATCAGCTGTAGAGTTAGCAGAAGTTTCATTGTCTAACTCAGAGCAGAAAATTGCTATCAGCTACTTAATAAAGAAAAAGGAAGAGCACCCCATCAGCACCCAAGCCCTTCAGTTTCTAGAAATTGGTCCCACTGGAAGCATGCACTTGATGTTAAAAGATGACCTCTGCTCCATATTCTGGGGGAATGAAAAAGAAAACAAAACAACTTCTCCAACATATTGGAGAAAAAACATAATTCTATATCCTTATCTATCTCTATCTCTATCTCTATCTCTATCTCTATCTCTATCTCTATCTATCTATCTATCTATCTATGTATTCTGGTCCAAAATAAGTTAACAATCTTGCTTGTGGAGATAAGTCAGGAATGAACTGCATAGTCTAAATGAGTGTCATTTTCCCATCCATCTGCAATCTTCAATATTTCTGCAATTTTTTTTCTCCATTTTAAGATGAATTGGTTTTCTCCTTATTTATAATTTCTTTAGTTGTGATAGTTTTATAGAGCTAGGGAGGGAAAAGTCTTACATATAAACTCTTATATATAGTCTCTGGATCAGTAAAACTAGACTTGTTAGGGTTGGAAGGGACCTCAAGGATCATCTAGTTCCAAAACCCCTGCTATGGGCAGGGACACCTCACACTACAGCAGGTTGCCCAGAGCCACATCCAGCCTGGCCTTAAAAACCTCCAGGAATGGGGCTTCCACCACCTCCCTGGGCAACCTGTGCCAGTGTCTCACCACCCTCATAGGGAAGAACTTCTTTATAATATCCAATCTGAATCTACCCATTTCTAGATTTTTCCATTCCCCCTATTCCTATCACTACCTGACAGCCTAACAAGTACCTCACCAGCTTTCTAGTATGGCCCTTAAGATACTGGATGGCCACAATTAGGTCTCCTCAGAGCCTTTTCTTTTCCAGACTGAACAGCCCAAACTCCCTCAGTCTATCCTCATAGAAGAGGAACTCCAGCCCTCTAATCATCCTCGTGGCCCTTCTCTGGACATGTTCCAGCACCTCTAGATCCTTCCTGTAATAGGAGCTCCAGAACTGGATGCAGTAATCCAGGCGGGGTCTCACCAGAGCAGAACAGAGGGAGAGAATCACCTTGACCTGCTGGCTATGCTTCTCTTGATGCAGCCCAGGATGTAATTGGCTTTTTGGGCTGCAAGTGCACACTGATGGCTCATGTTGAGCTTCTCATTCACCAGCACCATTCCTTTTTTTCAGGGCTGCTCTTGAGCCAGTCGCTGCCCAGCTTATGTCAGTGTCATGGATTGCCCTGACCCAGATGCAGGACCTTTTATTCAGTCTTGCTGAACCTCATGAGGTTGTCATGGGTCCACCTCTCCAGACTATCAAGGTCCCTCTGGATGGCATCCCTTCCCTCCAGCGTGTCTGCTGCACCACACATCTTGATGTTGTCAGCAAAGATGTTAAACAAGACCAGTCCCAGAACTGATCCCTGAGGGACTCCACTTGTCACTGGCCTCCACTTGGACATGGACGCATTGACAACCACCCTTTGGGTGCGGCCCTCAAGCCAGTTCTTTATCCACTGAATGGTCCATCCATCAAACCCATGCTACACCTGCTTAGAGACCAGGATGTGGTGCGGTTTTACTCAAGTCCAGGTAAATATATTGGTTATTTGAATATATTGGTTATTTTTCTTCTGTGAGGATAAATTGTTGATAAGCACTGGTAACCTAAAAGCCATATTTTTAGATTTCTACTAATTTCATAAATGAGTGTATTTTTTCAGGTAAATAATTTTTTTTAAAACCAAGACAAAAGTAGAAGTAACAGTTTGTTTAGTAGCCAGGGCTCCATGTTTGGCTTGTCAGTTTGATTGTAATGCATGGGGGGTTTATTTAGATTTTTTTAAAGCTTTTTTTTATTGGCTATTTTACCCTCAATGTTATAAACATTTACATTAAGCCCTTCAAGTGTGAGCATAAGGATTAATCAGTGGCATCCTTTTTCTCAGTCCATATGATACAACAGGGGGAATAGTAGGGCAGTGCACTCTTTAACCAGTACAAAGGTTTTAAACATGCTGAGACAGAACAGTTTGATTATTGGCATAGCTCCTTGTCTTAGCAATTACAGTCATAATTCTCATGCTGATACTGGTGGGCTTTGGCTGAGCTGTACATTACTGAGACTTGCAGATGTTGCACAGGACATGACCTTGCCATGGATCACCTCATCTTTCATTGCAGGAGCTAATGTATACAAGCAGAGGTGATAGTCTACATGTAAAATGTGTAATTGTTTAGCTGAGTGATGTCTGTCTACTGCCTGTAATTCTTTGATGATGCATACAGTGAAAATAAAGAGCAACACAACAAATGGACAGATATAGAGCACAGAGACAAGAGCTTTATATAGAATAGAATAGAATAGAATAGAATAGAATAGAATAGATTTAACCAGGTTGGAAGAGACCTTTGAGATCATTGAGTCCAACCTATCATCCAACACTACCTAATCAACTAAACCATGGCATGAAACACCCCATCCAGTCTCTTCCTAAACACCTCCAGTGATGGTGACTCCACCATCTCCCTGGGCAGCACATTCCAATGGGCAATCCCTCTTTCTGTGAAGAACTTCTTCCTAACATCCAGCCTAAACCTCCCCTGGTGCAGCTTGAGACTGTGTCCTCTTGTTCTGCTATTGGTTGCCTGGGAGAAGAGACCAACCCCACCCGGCTGCAACCTCCCTTCAGGTAGTTGTAGACAACAATAAGGTCATGAAGCCAAGGAAATATCATCATTTAAATAAGACTCACTCTATCCAGAAAACTGGGAAAACAGTCCAGACTGCTAGAATCATCAGGTGGTACAGGCTAGAATGAGCATTTGATCAGCAACTTGTTTACTGGAAAAGGAATTGTAGCAGCAGTCACCATAATTTCAATTGTAGCACAAGAACCAGACCAAACCAGTAAGGTACCAAAACCAGACAATATTTATTGAGCCTTCTTGTGCTCACTTTTAGAATGTTGATGTCAGTGTATAGATTTGGAGTATGAGGAAGTCCCATTCTTAAGGAGTTTACAGTCCAAATCCATAAGGTAGCAAAGTATTTTTCTACTTTTACTGTTAGGAATTGGAAGCACAGAACTGTTAAGGTTATGATCTAGACAACCTAAACCCTGAGCATTATAAACAACAAGCCTTAGCACTATCAAAACTTGTATCTGAGAATGTGATGTAGGCAGCTCACTGTCCAAAAGTGTCTAAACCAAATAGTGGACCAAAGCTGTAAGTTCTGGAAGTATAGGTTCTTATGATCTGTTTGTCCCATACAGCAATCTGGAATTCAGGCACTTTCCTACTGAAATTGCCCCCAAGGCAGTGCACTCCTAAACAGAATGAGAAAAAAACAAACCAGATTTAATCAAGAACACAGAGAGAATAAGAGATGCTCTTCACAGTTCACCTAGTAATCTGGCCGATAGCACCCTAGAAAGTAAAGTTTTTCTCTTTTCCCTGTGAATCCAAAGCTGTTGCACCCAAAGTGACATCTCTAGTGGTGGAGAAGCCTCTTCCAGAGGAAAAAAAGAGTGTTGACCCTTTTCACTCATCTGGAGAAAGCTGTCCTGCCACCTGGCAGAAATGAAAAACCACATTTCCAGATATGGGTGACCAGGCTTAGTGGACAAAGTCTGTCCAAAGCTTCAGGTCTTCATCCACTTCTGTTTCACATCCCTCTTGTATTGATACTTGCTTAAATGAAAAATAAACATTCAATTTGCTGTCTACAACTACCTGAAGGGAGGTTGTAGCCAGGTGGGGGTTGGTCTCTTCCCCCAGGCAACCAGCACCAGAACAAGAGGACACAGTCTCAAGCTGCACCAGGGGAGGTTTAAGCTGGATGTTAGGAAGAAGTTCTTCACAGAAAGAGGGATTGGCCATTGGAATGGGCTGCTCAGGGAGGTGGTGGAGTCGCCATCATTGGAGGCGTTTGTCTTTCACTGCAAAAATAAATCAAGATCCTCCCAAAAGTATATTTTTCACAAAATTTTCTATCTCCTCCTACAGACTTACTTCTTCTTAACTTTCTTTCCCACCCAGGATTAAGTAAAGGCAAGTAAGAAAAAGTGTAAGAATATAACTTTTCAGCTACAAAAGATTAAACCTCCTTTCCTGACCACCTTTAACAAAACCATTGCACTGAAAGATTTTCAGAATGGTTGTTGTACTTATTTCTATAAATTTCTAGTTATACAGATTTATGTCTTTATTTGAAAATGTGTTGCCTTCATAGGTCCAGATATGACTGAAAAAAGATGAATGTGGGACAAGTGCTTTCTCTGTGAGTGCTGATACTGAATGGCTTTACCAAGAGGTGCTTTGTGAGAAATGATACAGCTCAGCATGAGCTCATGAGTGATCAAGAGCACTTAATCACACAGAACAGGATACGCAGAGATAAACTGTAGCAAATGAAAAGAAGTATTAAGTAGAGCAATCAAGATTTGAGATTTGAGTCTGCCTAGATAGTGACAGCTTAATGGTTCAAAAGTAAGGGGTATTAATTTCAGATGAAGCAAGTGAATGAGTACACTGCTTTGCTAAAAAGTTTGTGAATTCCAGAAAGTCTATGGACCCAACTCATGTGTAGAGAAGGTCATATCAAGATTTCATGTTCACTTACTTCTAAAGAACCTTATACAATGTGAACTTCTGGGGTTTGGCCTTGAAATTAAATGGATCTGAGTATTTGTAAATAGAATAGAATTAACCAGTTTGGAAGAGACCTTTGAGATCGTCGAGTCCAACATATCATCCAACTCAATCTAATTAACTAAACTATGGCATCAAGCACCCCATCCAGTCTCTTCCTAAACACCTCCAGTGATGGTGACTCCACCACCTCCCCGGGCAGCACATTCCAATGGGCAATCACTCTCACTATGAAGAACTTCTTCCTAACATCCAGCCTAAACCTCCCCTGGTGCAGCTTGAGACTGTGTCCTCTTGTTCTGGTGCTGGTTGCCTGGGAGAAGAGACCAAACTCCGCCTGGCTGCAACCTCCCTTCCGGTAGTTGTAGACAGCAATAAGGTCTCCCCTGAGCCTCCTCTTCTCCAGGCTAAGCAACCCCAGCTCCCTCTGCCTCTCCTCATAGGCTTTGTGTTCCAAACTCCTCACCAACTTTGTTGCCCTTCTCTGGACATGTTCCAGCAACTCAACATCTTTCTTGAACTCAAGGGCCCAGAACTGGACACAGGACTCCAGGTGTGGCCTAACCAGTGCTGTGTACAGGGGCAGAATGACCTCCTGCTCCTGCTGGACACACTGTTCCTGATGCAGGCCAGGATGCCATTGGCCTTCTTGGCTGCCTGGGTGCACTGCTGGCTCATGTTCAGCCTACTATCAACCACTACCCCCAGGTCCCTTGCTGTCTGGTTGCTCTCCAGCCACTCTGACCCCAGCCTGTAGCACTACATGGAGTTGTTGTGGCCAATGTGTAGAAGCTGGCATTTAGATGTACTAAATCTCATGCCCTTGGACTCTGCCCATCTGCCCAGCCTGTCAAGGTCCTTCTGCAAGGCCTCTCTACCCTCCAGCAAATCAACTCCTGCCGCCAGCTTGGTGTCATCTGCAAACTTACTGATGATGGACTCAATCCCCTCATCCAGGTCATCAATAAAGATATTAAAGAGCAGGGGTTCCAGCACTGATCCCTGGGGGACACCACTAGTAACTTCTAAAATTCTGAACTACCACAGCACAGCCATGTGACTTTTGTTCTCTTGTAGTTAGAGATCAACATCTTCCTAGGGCTAAGCCAAATATAATAATCAGATTGAAAAATATTTTTGTCTTTAAACAAGTGGCTTTAAAGCCTTTGTAAGCCTAGGTTGAAATTCATGACTCAGACCAATTACATTTCTTCAATCATCAGAGGATCATCTTCCCAATTAAGAAGAAAAATCTCAGGGTATTTTAAGAAATCTTATTAACTGATTAAGCTGCTGACTGGCTGCTACGCTCTAACTCAGCTCCCTCCAGTAAAGCTATCAACGTTTAATCATGACTCACTTGTTTGTAGAGTTAATACACAACAAGACCTGCAATGAATTTCTACCATTTGATGACATTTGTTGGCTGCAACTTGATTTTAAGATGCCACCAAATGTGTTCAAGTCAGTTGATTTCCACCATACTAAAAAATAAAGTAGCATTTGTTAATTCAGGTTAGCATAATGAACTGTAAAAATGTGTAGCTCTTCATAAGCATAGCCTGAAGACAAATAATAGGATTCCTACCAAGAGAAAAAAGAAAAAATTAATCTGTGTATGGAGCTATATGTGTCTTTAACAGGAGTCTAAGCACTCATTATAGTAAACAGAAATTTGAGAAGAGAGTGGTGCAGTTGCTTCAACACATGTGTCATAACTGTCTTATATGTCATGAAGTATGCTCCTCTTCTCCAGCTGCAGCTTCAGCATGGGCTTGCCACAAAACTCTGTCATTGCTTCCATCTTTGTAGGTGCCTTAGATATGCCAGGACATAAAAATTATGTTTAATATTTCTACATTAACATTATGACTTCTTAAAGCTACATTTGTACTTGATAAAATGCTTGCTCAGACACATTATTTTCTTACACACTTCAAAAAGATTGGATGCACCTACAAATTAGGTTTGCTTATCTTTCTAACTGCTCAGAGAGCTTGGGTGTTTTGAAGTTTTAAGAAGGAATTTGTAAGCTAAGTGTATGTTAAGTATATTAATTGGCTTAACAATTAATTTTATGCCTCCATGCACAAGTGAGCCATTCTTCCCTCCCTCCTCCTTCCATCAATTTTCTTGCTTTGAAAGCATATGTAAAGGACAAAGATGGGGATTATTATGAATCTTCTTAAATGTTTTATTTCCAGTTAATGTAGTAAAACATTTTACTTTATTTTATTTTTTTTCGATTTGGCACTAATGGGAACTTCAGCCCTATGTAAATCTGAGAAATTTGCAGATGACAACAAGCTGTAGGCAGGTGTTGATCTGTTACAGGGTTGGAGAGCTCTGCAGAGGGATCTTGACAGGCTGGACAGACAGGCAGAGTCCAAGGGCATGAGATTTAACACATCTAAGTGCCAGCTATTATACATTGGCCACAACAACCCCATGCAGTGCTACAGGCTGGGGTAGAGTGGCTGGAGAACAGCCAGGCAGAAGGGACCTGGGGGTACTGGTGGATAGTAGGCTGAACATGAGCCAGCAGTGTGCCCAGGCAGCCAAGAAGGCCAATGGCATCCTGGCCTGCATCAGGAACAGTGTGTCCAGCAAGAGCAGGAGGTCATTCTGCCCCTGTACACAGCACTGCTTAGGCCACACCTTGAGTCCTGTGTCCAGTTCTGGGCCCTTGAATTCAAGAAAGAAGTTGAGTTGCTGGAACGTGTCCAGAGAAGGGCAACAAAGCTGGGAAGGGGTTTGGAGCACAAGGCCTATGAGGAGAGGCAGAGGGAGCTGGGCTTACTTAGCCTGGAGAAGAGGAGGCTCAGAGGAGACCTTATTGCTCTCTACAACTACCTGAAAGGTAATTGTAGGCAGGAGGGGGTTGGTCTCTTCTCCCAGGCAACCAGCACCAGAACAAGAGGACACAGTCTCAAGCTGCACTAGGGGAAGTTTACACTTGAGGTGAGGAGAAAGTTCTTCACAGAGTTGTTAGCTATTGGAATGTGCTGCCCAGGGAGGTGGTGGAGTCGCCATCACTGCAGGTGTTTAAGAAGAGACTGGATGGGGTGCTTGGTGCCATGGTTTAGTTGATTAGATAGTGTTGGATGATAGGTTGGACTCAATGATCTCAAAGGTCTCTTCCAACCTGGTTAATTCTAGTCTAGTCAAGTCTAGTCTAGTCTTTGCACAGTATTCATTCAGGACCTGGTGGTACTCACCCAGCTGCCTTATGCAATCATGTATTTGAATAGTTAATGAGTAATAGTAATTTGAATAGTAAAACAGTTAAAAGGAAATTTTCATGTGCATTTTAGTATACAGCACAAAAATATGCTGTCTTTATCATCAGGCTGAGACAATTACTATGTAGAACATACTTGCCATATATATTATACTCCTGTAGACTCTTTTCTTTCTTAAAGTGTGGTGCTTAAAACTGACTCTGGTACTACAGCCAAGGATCATCAGTGCTAAGTAGAGCTGAATAATTGTATTCCCTGTCAGAGGGGGATGAGAGAAAAGTTCTTTTAAAAAGCACCTGACATCCAGTTACCTGCTTCTCTCCACTGCCCCATTAGGGGCAACAGTAGGCTATATTCTGTCTGTATCTTAGCCTGCAATGTGTACAGACTTCTTTGGTTTACTTTAAATGTGCTTTTATGGATAATTTGAGTTAGGAATGTAATATTTAAATATTTCTCCCAACAACATTTTCAATGCTCTGGATGTACCATCTAGTTAAGGACATACTCTATTTTTTGGAGGGCGGGGACTGAATCTGCCTGGTTTACAGCTCTCCTGTCCCTCATTTCTTTTTGTTGTTGTTGTTTGGGGATTTTTTTGGTTGGTTGGGGTTTTTCCTATTTACAGTCCTGCAAGGCTTTACTTAGTGTTTCTAAAAGTACCATTCATGTTTCAATGTTTTCATACTGTGCCATAAATTCTGTATGGTGATTTTAGAATAGAACAGAATAGAATAAACCAGGTTGGAAGAGACCTTCGAGATCATCGTGTCCAACCTATCATCCAACACTACCCAATCAACTAAACCAGGGAACCAAGCATCCTGTCAAGCCTCGCCCTGAACACCCCCAACGACAGCGACCCCACCACCTCCTCAGGCAGCCCATTCCAATGGGCAATCGCTCTCTCTGTGTAAAACTTCCTCCTAACCTCCAGCCTAAAGCTCCCCTGATGCAGCCTGAGACTGTGTCCTCTTGTTCTGCTGCTGGTTGCCTGGGAGAAGAGACCAACCTCCGCCTCACTACAACCCCCCTTCAGGTAGTTGTAGAGAGCAATAAGGTCACCCCTGAGTCTCCTCCTCTCCAGACTAAGCAATCCCAGCTCCCTCAATCTCTCCTCATAGGGCTTGTGCTCCAAGCCCCTCACCAACCTTGTTGCCCTTTTCTGGACATGTTCCAGCAAGTCAACCTCCTTCCTAAACTGAGGGGCCCAGAACTGGACACAGTACTCGAGGTGCAGCCTAGCCAGTGCAGTGTACAGGGGCAGAATGACCTCCCTGCTTCTGCTGGCCACACTGTTCCTGATGCAGGCCAGGATGCCATTGGCCCTCCTGGCTGCCTGGGCACACTGCAGGCTCATGTTCAGCCTACCATCAACCAGCACCCCCAGGTCCCTTTCCACCTGACTGCTCTCCAGCCACTCTGACCCCAGCCTGTAGCTCTGCATGGGGTTGTTGTGGCCAATGTGCAGAACCCAGCACTTGGATATGTTCAATCTCATGCCCTTGGACTCTGCCCATCTGTCCAGCCTGTCGAGGTCCCTCTGCAGAGCCTCTCTACCCTCCAGCAGATCAACTCCTGCCCCCAGCTTGGTGTCGGCAGCAAATTTACTGATGATGGACACGATGCCCTCATCCAGATCATCAATAAAGATGTTAAAGAACATGGGGCCCAGCACTGATCCTTGGGGCACACCACTAGTGACTGGCTGCCAGCTGGATGTGGCACCATTCACCACCACTCTCTGGGCTCGGCCCTCCAGCCAGTTCCTAACCCATCGCAGTGTGCTCCCATCCAAGCCATGGGCTGACAGATTGGCCAGGAGTTTGCTGTGGGGGACAGTGTCAAAGGCCTTGCTGAGGTCCAGGTAGACTACAGGTAGCCTATTTTGATAAACTGTTTTAACTTAAATGCAACTATCTCACCAAAGTATTCTTCAACTTCTCTCCAGAATCACATCTACATCTCCATCTGCTTGTTAAACATAACTTGCAACCTAGTTTCAATTTAGACTTCAAAAAATTAGTATCTGTGAGCTTCAGCTGCTATTTGCTCTTTTACAATTAATCTTAGAAGACATACATAGAAGTTGGAAGAGACCTTCAAGATCATCGTGTCCAACCCATCAACCAATCCAACACCACCTAAACAACTAAACCATGGCACCAAGCACCCCATCAAGTCTTCTCCTGAACACCTCCAATGACGGCGACTCCACCACCTCCCCAGGCAGCCCATTCCAATGGGCAATCACTCTCTCTGTATAGAACTTTTTCCTAACATCCAACCTGAACCTCCCCTGGCACAGCCTGAGACTGTGTCCTCTTTTAGGTGTATTCCTTTTAGCTGTCCTCTTTTGAAGTTTTAGGACCTGGTCTTTTATTCTTTTACTTCTCTTGCTAATTGAAACTTGCATGCTTTGTTGCATGTCTGGATTTATCCTTACAAGTATAGGCTCCTCCTTTCTAATCTTACTCTATTATATGACCTATAAACATAGAAACCTTTAATATCTTTTCGTTTTGCTTTTCAAGTCACTGAGGATGCCCTGATACATTTGAAATGGGCTGTAACAATGCTTTTCAAGATATTCTTTTGCATTAGCTAGTTTGTTATTGTGCATTAATATGGCTTCTTCCGGTAACTGCTACTTATGCTGCATTCCTTTGCCTCTCAGGTTATCTTCCCAAATGACCTACGATATGCATTTCCTGAATTCCCTAGCAAAGCTTGGCTTCTTAAAGTACATTATTTTCAGTTGTTCTACATTTTGCCCTCTAAGATAGTTCACTTTACCATTTTGTGATTACTTTCACCTCATACTACTATGCACCTTTGGAATCTCAATCAATTCTCCCATTTAGGCAGAATTAAATCCAGACTACCTGGGACCCTTACAATTTCCTAAACAAAGTTTGTTCTCAGCACATGTCATGTGCATAATTGTCAGTCTGTAGCCTGTCAAGATATTTCTTCTGCAAATGTTTAGTTAAAAATTCTCTGCTATCACCACATTCTAACTTTTGAATAGGCTGAGAAATGCTTTACTGAATGATTCAACAAAGGTTTCTTCTCTTATCTGTCAGATGGTGGCTTGTAACGGGTACCTAGATGCTTCTGTTGATGTTAAGGAAAGTAACTATTCAAGGTGAGCACATATAGCTGACCTGTCACACCAGGTTACTGATTTACAAGAAACCATTGCAAGGCTACACAGCATTAGAGTGGCTGAGACTGAGATAGATAATTGGTTCCAAAATCACAACCCCTCGTCAGAAATCACTAACAGTGAGCCACTGTCATCCCTGGTTACCCAGAGAAGCAGGACCAAGTTCCATTTTCCATTCACATCAGTGTCAGGATGTTTTAATGTCTCTTGGCACTCACAAGCAAGTGCAACACAGTGAAACTCCAACAGGAAAATGCAGTGGTTATCACAAAAAGAAACACAGGGTGCTTGTAGAGGGAGACCCTCTCTTAAAGGGCACTGATGCACCCATCTTCCAACTTGATAAAGAATCACAAGAAGATTGCTGCCCCCTGGGAAATAAAATCTACAACTTTGCATAAAGAGTAGCTCAACTTGTGAAGTCCACTGACTACTGTTTGTTATTATTCTTCCATGTGGGCATGAATGACACTGAGAGCAGGAACCTCTGCAAAATAAAGACAGAATACAAAGCTCTGGGGACACAAGTTAAGAACATTGGGTCCAGTTATCTTTTCTTCTATCTTGGCAGTCAGAGAAAGAGAGGCAGCAAGGTATAAACAGATAATAAACCTTAATTTCTGGTTACCTAGTTGGTGCCACAGTAAAACTTCTGACTTCTATGACAATGGCAAACTCTATGACAGCTTCAACCTGCTAGGGAGGGATAGAATACACTTGCCTCAGAGACAAGAGAATCTCTGGGAGTAGGCTGGCCAACTTAATCTAGAGGGCTTTAAACTGCAGTTCTCAGGGGGCAGGGTCCAACACAGCAGTATGTGCCACCAATGGGAAAATAGACCAGACCAATATCAACAGTAACAGGTATGACTATAGTGGTTCTTTTTACTCTTTTCCAAGGTCAACTTCTTACTCCATTAAGTCTCTGAAGTGTCTGTATTCTAGTGTGAGAATCATGGGGAATAAACTGAATAAACTAGAAATCTGGATGCAGACAAAGGGCTACAATCTCATGGCAGCTATAGAGACATGGTAGGAAGCACCCATGACTGGAAAGGTCTCCTGAATGACTGCATACTTTTTAGGAAGGACAGACTGACAAGACAAGGCAGTGAAGCTGCTCTCTGAGTAGGCACCTAGAATGCATTGCTCTTAATGCAGTGTGGGATGAAAAAAATGCTGAAAGCTTATGGGTAAGAGTTAAATGACATGCAAACATGGGTGACGATGATGTAGCAGCACAGCCTTCGGGTGTGTCAGCCAGCCCTTGTAGTTTTGTGTCATCATCAAGCTTGCTGAGGGCACAGTCTATCCCTTCGTCCAGGTCACTGATGAATATATTGAACAGGAGTGGGGGGAACACCAACTGTTACAGATATTCATCTAGATTGATCTGATAACCCACAACCCTCTGAGCTCCACCTTTCATCCAGATCTCAATCCACTCCACTGTCCATTCATCTAAACCACTCTTCTGAAACTTATCTATGATGATGATGATATGTGAGATGGTGTCAAAAGGTGATGTCAAGGTAGACAATGTCCACTGCCCTAGATCTTCCGATTTATTTTGTTTTTCAGTTTCTAAATCTTCCACTCAATTTCATGTTTTTATTTTGCATTTCCAAGATAGAGCCACTTTACTATTTTACAATAATGCTCAAGCTTGCTCTAGCCACTTTCTCTAAACTCTGTGCCATAGTAGCTATTGGTACACTGCCAAATTCACATTAGTAATCTCAGTTAATGGCTGCTTTTATTAAGTCTGGTGACTAAGAAAAGCAAGTTCACTTAGGCTATTCTGCTACCTACGCAGGTGACACTTCTAGTGGAGACACCACTTCCACTGGTAATTCTTTAGCTGAGAACCACTTCACCATTTCCACTCATCTTTTATCTTGCATGGAGTTCACCTATTGTAAAAGTACAAGCACATACTTAGCTCTCACAGCAGAAAAGAAGCACAAGGATGTTTTCTGGGAAAGATGTTTAGGCATTTCTGGCATTTTGTGATAAAAGTATAACTATTTCGCTTGGTGCCATGGCTTAGTGGATTAGATAGTGTTGGATGATAGGTTGAACTCAATGAGCTCAAAGGTCTTTTTCAACCTGGTTAATTCTAATTCTAAAAAAAATTCTAATTCTAATTCCTCAGTACATGGAGCTATCAAAGAAAAATTTCAGTCATACTCCTAGCTGATGCTTTGGTTAATTTCTACCCCCTTTCTTCCTCTGTCTAACCAGTTGCATATATAAAGAAGTTGTGGTTTCAGAACGGATAATTTTCCTCCACTTGGCTGCTTGTGTTCTAAGCAGCAGGAGCTGGGGAAGAAAGGAGATGTTGTGACCGTTTGAGGCTGTGCCTTTAGGAACAAACAATGCTGTGACACTCTGGCCAAATGTTTTCAGTACTAGAACCAAAACATTCTGATATTCTAAATGAATTTCATTGGTGCATGGATAAAATGCAGCTTTAGATTGTCTCTCAGTTCAGCTTGGTTTGGGAGTTGGGGGAGTGTGGGTTTCAGCCTGTTCTCCCTGCCTGCTTCTTCGCGAACTGCTGGAGCTGGCCTTCAGATAAGCAAAAACTAATCCTGCATGGGCTTTTGAAGCTTACTAACAACTCATTTCCTTAGTAACTTGCCTTTCTTCCTCTCTAACCCCTTTTTGGGGAAAAAAAGGAGGTAGGGGGTGGAGAGAGGGGGTTACAGGGAGGGGATCCCTCCTGGGGGAGGGATTTTTGTTGTGTTATTTCTCTTTGCTGTATATTTCTGTGTATATATTGTAAATACCTGTATATATTGTGTTATATATAACCTGCTTTCCATATATGCTTGTAAATATATAGCTTTGCTCTTCGACTGGGTTAGCTGTGGTTTCTTACTCTGTGGAGGAGGGAGAGCTAAGCCCTCCCTCAACCTACCACAGATGTATGCATCCTTTGCTAGATGAAAAAGGTGGACATGAAGCGTGTCTGAGCTAGAAGTGATCAAGGAACCTGAAGCTTAGGTATGGAAAAGAGAAATTTGTTAGTGAATTCACACTCTTGTGTTCTCAAAGATACAGCAATCTGTAATATTAACAATGAAATTATTTCAACCACTGACAACAGATCGGCCTGAATCAGTTTATTTCACAGATGACATTACATAGTTTCAAAACCCATTGCACTACTTTTCTTCATATTACATGTAAAGGTTTGCAGTGGTGCTGCATGGTAGATGCTCAACTAAATGAAAATTATTTGCTTGCATGCAATGTAGTGTTTGACAGCAGTGACCAGATTCGAATCACCTCAAATGAAATTTGACAGATGCCCATTAAGCGTAATGGGAGTTGGATTCGCTTTCTGTCATAAAGAGCAAAGGAAAATACTCTTCAGCAACACGCTGGAAGCTATGTCTAGTGATAAAATATGACTGTAACATAAGAAATGAAGTGAAAATATTTTACAACTAAAATGCTCCCAAGAATGATGTAACAGCAATACTGTAGAAGAATGCATTATTTCTATTTTGTACCAAAGCAAAATACAGAAATTACTGCATCACAAAGTGAATAGCTCAGCATCATCTTTGTGGGCAGTTGTAGGACACTCTTAAGTGAGTGTTCACTGATGTGGGAAAAAGGTCATCCTAGATGTGTCATCTTAGATATTTCACAAATCACAGGAATTGGTGTTTCCACATAGGAGTTAATTCTGCCTCTGTGAGAATCTTTGCCTGTGTATAACCGTGTTTCCTGAGATGGCAAGCGAGAATTAGATTATAATTTTTGCATGAAATATCTATTTTCTCTTTCGCAGCAGGAAGATTATACTGCAGGAATTTATACATGGCTCAGTAAGATTGCTCAGAAGAGTATCGTAGAACCTGTGCTGGGGTTCATATTTGGTTTGGTTAATTTCTACCCCCTTTCTTCCTCTGTCTAACCAGTTGCATATATAAAGCAGTTGTAGTTTCAGAATGGATAATTTTCCTCCACTTGGCTGCTTGTGTTCTAAGCAGCAGGAGCTGGGGAAGAAAGGAGGTGTATGCATCCTTTGCTAGGTAAAAAAGGTGGACATGAAGCATGTCTGAGCTAGAAGTGATCAAGGAATCGGAAACTTAGGTATGGAAGAGAGAAATTTGTTAGTAAAGTCACACTCTTGTGTTCTCAAAGATACAGCAATCTGTAATATTAACAATGAAATTATTTAAACCACTGACAACAGATCGGCCTGAATCAGGAAATTTGTGAGTGTTTGTTATGGATTATGCCCATCCTGAAAGCAGGGGGGGAAAGGCTTGTGAGAGCTTTGCTCTCCTTGGAGGGGGTTTTCTCCCTGGGAAACTGAGTTAGTCTGTTCCACTCCTGCTACCTGTCCAGCAAGCCTACAAAAAGTAAGACACTACAGCCATTTGCTCTCTTTTGTTCCTGACTTGCCTGGACTAGAGGACTGCTGCTGGCTTCCTGCTTCTCTGCCATGCATTCAGGCCTGGTCCTCCTCCTCCCTGCTACATGCATGCCTCTTAAAAGGACTTCAAAGGACTGGTTTTGTATATATATTTTCCCCATCCAACCTTGTTCCTTACTCTTGTGAACCCTTCCTGTTATTGTTTTATCTATATCTATATCTATATCTATATCTATATCTATATCTATATCCCCTATCTATCTATCTATCTATCTACCTATCTTATTTAAAGAAAATCTTTACCTCTCTACTTCCAAACTGACTCCAAATTATTTCTCAGTAGATTTGCTCCTTCTCTTTCTTTTTCTCTCAATTGGGAAAGAGGAGGGGGCAGGGGGAGAGATTCTCAGCCTTGCCCCCATCTGAGCTCTTAAATCCCAGTTAAGGTTCAAACCACCACAGTGTTAGATACAGAAAAAACCCACAACCAACAACAAACAGAAAACCCACAGAGAAACTTTTTTCTGTAATCAGGAACATTTTGAAACAGTAGTTAATAAACAAGTCACAACAAGATTGCAGAATCAGTTCTATGAAACATGCAGGCAGATCAAGTCTTTAATAATGGCAGCAATTAGAGTTTGCTGTGTTCGCACAGCTATGGCTAAGATCGTGTCAGCATTTCTATTGTAATTCCATACTTCTGTGGGCTTATAGCTCAGCTGTACATGCTGGGAGTTTTTGTTGGTTTTGTTTTGCACAGAAGCTTAGCTTTCTTATGCAATTTCACCAGCGAAATATTTAACCTTATTAAATACAGGGGTTTAGAAACAAGGTATAGTACGGTCAGTATGGCCTCACCAGTTAGATGTAGGTTTAAATAAGGGTAACTGAGGGTAACTGAAGTTCTGTGTATGGAATAGAATAGAACAGAATAAATCAGGTTAGAAGAGACCTTTGAGATCATCATGTCCAACCCAACATCCAACACCATCTAATCAACTAAACCATGGCACCAAGCACCCCATCCAGTCTCTTCCTAAACACCTCCAGTGATGGCAACTCCACCACCTCCCCAGGCAGCCCAGTCCAATGGCCAATCACTCTTTCTATGAAGAACTTGTTCCTAACACCCAGCCTAAACCTCCCCTGGTGCAGCTTGAGACTATGTCATCTTGTTCTGGTGCTGGATGCCTGGGAGAAGAGACCAACCCCCACCTGGCTACAATCTCCCTTCAGGTAGTTGTAGACAGCAAGAAGGTCTTCCCTGAGCCTCCTCTTCTCCAGGCTAAGCAGCCCCAGCTCCCTCAGACTCTCCTCATAGGCCTTGTGTTCCAAACTCCTCACCAACTTTGTTGCCCTTCTCTGGACATGTTCCAGCAACTCAATATCTTTCCTAAACTGAGGGGCCCAGAACTGGAGACAGGACTCAAGGTGTGGCCTAACCAGTGCTGAGTACAGGGGCACAATGACTTCCTTGCTCCTGCTGGCCACATTATTTCTGATGCCGGTCAGGATGCCATTGGCATCTCTTGGCCACCTGGGCACACTGCTGTCTCATGTTCAGCGTACTATTGACCAGCACCCCCAGGTCCCTCTCTGCCTGTCCACTCTTCAGCGACTCTGACCCCCGCCTGAAACACTGCATGGGGTTGTTGTGGCCAATGTGCAGAACCTGGCACTTGGATGTGTTCAATCTCATGCCGTTGGACTCTGCCCATTTGTCCAGCCTGTCGAGGTCCATCTGCAGAGCTCTCCTACCCTCTTAACAGATCAACTCCTGCCCCCAGCTTGGCATCGTCTGCAAATTTACTGATGAAGGACTCAATGCCCTCATCCAGATCATCAATAATGATGTTAAAGAGGATGGGGCCCAGCACTGATCCCTGGGGCACACCACTAGTGACTGGCCGCCAGCTGGATGTGGCACCATTCACCACCACTCTCTGGGCTCAGCCCTCCAGCCAGTTCCTAACCCAGCACAGTGTGCTCCTGTCCAAGCCAGGGGCTGATAGCTTGGCCAGGAGTTTGCTGTGGGGGACAGTGTCAAAGGCCTTGCTGAGGTCCAGGTAGATTACATCCACAGGCCTCCCCACATCCACCAGAAGGAGATCAGGTTGGTCAGGCAGGACCTGCCCTTCCTAAATCCATGCTGGCTGGGCCTGATCCCCATGCCATCCTGTAAGTGCTGAATATGTAGCAACGATCTGTACTTAGGCCAGTAAAGCATGTACAGTTCTACTCTAAAGGCAATTTTGTAGTCAGCTGAACTAAGACTATAAGATTGGGCTCAGTCAAGCCTTTGTGCATGTGTACAGATGTCCAAACAGGACTGTGGGTATCTTTTTCAAATTCTGCTGTTTGAGGAAGAGCACGTAGAATTTAATGATTAGCTGAGGTACAGGTTATCCAGATACAAGTGTGGTAGTTTTAGGCTATGCCTATAAAATTTTGTTACAGCTTTCTAGCAGAAAAGTAGAAAAATGTAAATAAAACAATATTGGGTGTGAAAAGGAAAATAAAGATAATTCTAAACAATTGCATTGGAGAGATATCTACCATGAGAATGGCTGTACCGAAACATTCTGAGGGCTTCTCTTTGCTCACTTCAGTGCTTTGGAAAGGATACTAACCCTGTTTCTGCTTGACCTTGGCTGCATTGTTTTCGTGAAGTCTAACCACTACTTTTTCACTGCTCCTTTCTCCCTTTTGGATGGGGGGGGGAGGGGGAGAGGGGCAGAGAGACAGCTTCCCTGATCTTATTAACCAGGGGGGTTCTCCTGTTGTTTTTTAATTGCAAATATCCATAAAATATTGTAAATCCTGTATATTGTGTACATATTCATTGCATTCCATTGTAGATTGTAGTTTTGCCTGTGAATACAGAGGGACCTCGACCGACTGGACAGATGGGCAGAGTCCAATGGGATGGCATTTAACAAGTCCAAGTGCCGGGTGCTGCACTTTGGCCACGGCAACCCCATGCAGAGCTGCAGGCTGGGGTCAGAGTGGCTGGAGGGCTCCCAAACAGAGAGGGACCTGGGGGTGCTGATTGACAGCCACCTAAACATGAGCCAGCAGTGTGCCCAGGTGGCCAAGAAGGCCAATGGCATCCTGGCCTGCATTAGGAATAGTGTGGCCAGCAGGAGCAGGGAGGT
Source organism: Dryobates pubescens (assembly GCF_014839835.1). Lineage (NCBI taxonomy): Eukaryota > Metazoa > Chordata > Aves > Piciformes > Picidae > Dryobates > Dryobates pubescens. The sequence goes on along the minus strand of NC_071638.1, from coordinate 4,876,871 downwards.
CATTGTGCCCCTGTACTCTGCATTGGTTAGGCCACACCTTGAGTCCTGTGTCCAGTTCTGGGCCCCTCAGTTTAAGAAGGACATCGAGACTCTTGAACATGTCCAGAGAAGGGCAACAAGGCTGGGGAGAGGCCTTGAGCACAAGCCCTATGAGGAGAGGATGAGGGAGCTGGGATTGTTTAGCTTGGAGAAGAGAAGGCTCAGGGGTGACCTCATTGCCCTCTACAACTACCTGAAAGGTGGTTGTAGCCAGGAAGGGGTTGGTCTCTTCACCCAGGCAACCAGCACCAGAACAAGAGGACACAGTCTCAAGCTGTGCCAGGGGAGGTTTAGACTCAAAGTGAAGAGAAAGTTCTTCACTGAGCGAGTCGTTTGTCATTGGAATGGGCTGCCCAGGGAGGTGGTGGAGTCACCATCCCTGGAGGTGTTCAAGAGGAGATTGGACGTGGCACTTGGTGCCATGGTCTAGTCATGAGGTCTGTGGAGATAGGTTGGACTTGATGATCCTTAGGGTCTCTTCCAACCTTAGTTATACTGTGATACTGTGATACAGCTTTCATTTGCTTCTGACTGAGCTGGTCTGGCAAAGCTAATGTTGGGGGGGGGCACATTTCAACCCATCACAAGAAGATAGCCTATAGTTTAAGAAAGGTAAAACACGTCTCCCTTACTTAGTAACCCTGACTGGCAGTGAGTATACCTTTGCCATTATGTAGCTGTGGGCCTGTTCTGTTTTGGTTGTAGAGAGCCCTTTGATTAACTGCAAGGCCCATATGATGTATCTTTTATTGAAAGATTTATCATGTATTCTGAAATATACATTTTAGAATACAGGTAATAGCTGGGTTTGGGGGGGGTTGGTTGGTTGGTTTTGTTGTTCCCAAATTCATGCTGACTAGGAAAGTGTGATATTGCTTTTTCTCTTCTTTTAAAGGTATTACTGTTCTATTAAATGTGCCTTAGTAGTAGCATTCTGCACATTATTTATGTTAGCCAGAATTGTGGTAAGCATAACAATTTACATTGTATAGTTGCTTTTATCCTGTGGGATCTCTGAGTTATTTGCAAGTTTTAATACTGTTTATTTTAGTGGTTATTTATTTTAGGTTGTTGGGTTGCTTTTTTTTTTTTTGATGTGTTGTTGTTGTTGTTGTTTTAAAGAGCCTAACCACATGTTTATATTTCATTAATTTTGCACTTTGAGACATTTCTGGTGTGCTCTGCCATTGCTAAAAATAGCCAGTGTAATTTAATTTCGCTTCATTGCTATTATTTCCCAAAAGTAACTGTTGCAAAACCAGTTTAAATCAAAACTACCAGCTCTACAGTATCTTTTGTTTTGTGCTTTTGTTCCATGCTAGCAGCAGAAGCAGTGACAGCAGCAGCTGTTGCCATATGCTAAGAAATTGAAGGGATACATAAATATCTAAAAGTTAAAGATATTTTGTTATTTGAGCTATATAATCTTCTAAACATATTAAAATAATTTGAGGCTGTTCAGCATAAATTACACAATGTTCTAGTATGACTTTTGCTAACCTTCCCAATGAGAATTCCCTGTAGTGTGTGTCACAAGGTCTTTAAGAAAGTTCTTTAAAGATAGTATCTTCCTCAGGATGAAGTTAATTGTCCTAAGATGTGATGTAACACTCTGGTGTGCTGGGTGGACTCTTCTTTGTTGTATCCTCATTGAAATGCTAGTTCTTCCTTCAGAAACATGTCATTATCATGTACATACTTGCCTTCAGGTGACAAAGAAATACGCTATGAAACAATTTATCTGTTAGACATTTTCTTCTCAGCTGATGTTCTATTTCCAGAGCATTTGTTGTGTAATATTCCATTCCTGATACGATCTTTCACTAGGGTGAAATGCTTTAAAAGAGCAATAGATGTTTCCTTGATTTTTTTTTTTATACTGTCATGGGTATCACAAAACCACAATACAAAAGGTTTGCTTGTTGGTTTTTTGTTTGGTTGGTTTGGGGATTTTTTTAATTAAAATCAGGTTGGAGGACAAGAAAAAGAACAGAGATTTGGGTATAAAACCTTAGTTCTACTACTGAGCTGACCCCTAGTACAGCTATTATGCTTTATTATGGATCCAGTAACAAAGTAGGATATTAGTTTTGCTTAGAGATGGTACAAGATTAATTCTGATGAATTGGATAATGACTTGATTTCTCATGGATTTAATAGCTGCCATTACAGGAAAGATTGGTTTGTTGTCAGCCAACAGAATTATCTTTCCCTGAATGATGGTTAAAGGTTATGAAACAGCACTTAGTTTGATTTATTTTATTAATCCAGACCATATGTGTTTTAAAAAGGTCTCATGACCTTGCATTTGATATCTGCAGTCTAATGTGAATCCCTTAGTCTTACAAACCTTCAGCACCTTGAGAAACTCATCTTGGATGCTGCTGGCATTCTTTTGAAACACACCTTAAACATACCTTTGAAATTTTGCTACCAGAAGCAAAGCTTACTGAATTTCTAATAAAAATCAAATCTAAAAACAACTAATGAAGTCAGTAAGGCTTTAAAGGGACAGGGGTGTTGAATTATAGAATCATAGAATCAACAAGGTGGGAAAAGACCTCAAAGATCATCAGATCTGACCTGTCACCCAAGACCTCATGCCTACTAGACCATGGCACCAAGTGCCACATCCAATCCGCTCTTGAACGCCTAATATTATATTCACAAAATATAACAATTACTTAAGTGATGTGATCAGTGCTGCACCAGGGGAGGTTCAGGCTGGATGTTAGGAGGAAGTTCTATACAGAGAGAGTGATTGCCCATTGGAATGGGCTGCCAGGGGAGGTGGTGGAGTCGCCGTCACTGGAGGTTTTCAGGAGAAGACTTGATGGGGTGCTTGGTGTCATGGGTTAGTTGTTTGGGTGGTGTTGGATTGGTTGATGGGTTGGACACGATGATCTTGAAGGTCTCTTCCAACCTGGTTTGTTCTATGTATTCTATGTATTCTAAACATGCAACCTAGAAGACTTGAGCATAAAAGTCTTCTGTTCTATTTTGAGTAACCAGCTGAATCACTGCTCAAACTTCCATTGACCTATGCAGAACACTTTGCATCATTAAAGCGCCCAATTATCTTTCAGTCCATTGTATTAAAATACAAGGCATTTTAACTGAATTATAAGGAACATAGAGTTTGTCCTGCACTTTTGCACTGTACTTTTTCCGAAAGTCAAACTAGCATTAGGGAAAAAAAAAAATTAAAAAATTGCAAGCAATTAAAAACTTCTGTTCCATGATTTAGCCCCAGTGATAACTGAGTAATAACTTTATGACTAGATAATACTGCTGAATCACAAAGCTGTTTTTTTTCTTTTTTATATAATGGAACAATAGCTGAAGTTCTGAATTCAATAGGCAGCTGTTCTCAGGAAAAGGGAAATTTACATTCCATAATAGGAGTTTAAAACAAAAATCCCAAGCCTTACAGAAAGGAAGGAATAATTACCCCAGCCTGTTATCTGAGAGGAAATCTTCACTATGAAAATTAATAACTTAAAGCATTTCTTTGCCTTTTACTTTAACGATGTCTTGAGTTTTCCCTCAGCCTGACATGTAAAATATTCATTTAATCGTGGTGATCAAGGGCAAGATTCTAAATGGAACATAGCCAACCAAGAACTGTTATTCTGACTCTGCAGTTTCATTCCTTAAGCAAGAATCCAGTATCTTTGAGGAGTGCTTAGATTTTAATGAGGTTATGCATGGATGAGTAGTTTGCTTTATAGACAAAGTTGTGGAACTGGAGTTGCAGTAGGGAAAATAAAATAAAGGAATTCCCAGCTTTGATATCAAAGAAAATAAAGAGTATGCTAGTGAAACATTCTAATTCTTATATTAAGATAATAATGCCAATTCAAACTTTAGAACATTAATTACCTAATGCACTGCACTGGGAGAAAGTAATAGCCATAGAGCTGCAGGCTGCCTAAAAATGTTAGTTGTGTTTCAGTTCTTACTCAAAGCATACAACATTTAGGAACCATTAAAACAATTTTGCAATGCTTTAGCCCCTGCTTAAAGAAAAAAACCCAACACTGGTATACATTTATGTATGATTTTTCTAACAAGGATGTGACATTGCTGGAGCTGAATAGCTCTTTTGTAGGGAAAAATAAAGGAATATTTTGAAAATTACAGTGGAAATAGTAACAGCAAATTTGCTGGCATTATTACACTCAGTGCCAATATGAACAATATTAGTACAATTACCAAGCCACCTGCTCAGAAAATTGTTTGCTACATGATGTCAGTTTTGTCACTGTTAGTTTCAGTAGTTAGACAGACTAAAGACACACACACACACACACACAAAGAAGGAAATTTCCTTTACAAACTTTGAATTTGTAAGGATTTTTGTTTCCTAAATTCAAGTATAGCTGACAAGAGGAATCAATATCTGAGTTCTAAGAAATTTGTTGCTGAAATAATTATATTTTTGAGCAGCCAGTTCCTTTTTGTAAGACTGCAATTCCTTTAGACAAGGGAAGCTTATCAAGCCTTTGGAATGCATGTTCAGTTCCTCTTATCTAGCTATTCACTTATTTTGACCCACATCATTGTAAGCAGTCTGTAAAAAAAAAATATGTTGATGGTACCTGAAGTCTTACACTCAAATTTGCAATAAATTAAACTGATACAGAAAAATCAATACATGGACATGGTGAACGGATTATGCCCCAAAAAAGTGAAAGGTTCCAGCTCTAAATCTGCCATTGATATAAAATGCTGAAGCACTAATCTGCATAGTTAGATTACCAGGATAATAACTAAGATGGAAATATATTAAAGAGAATAAAAACCCAGGAAACTGAGGGGTAGTGTCCTGTATTTCGTAAGATTAATTGTTTTCAGAAGAAGTTGGGAAGCCCCACACTCTGGATAGCCAGCTGAACCAGCCAATAGGCTATTCAATTCCATACAATGCCATGCCTGCTATGCAAAGAGAGAGCTGGTGGGGGCATTTGTGATTGGTTTCTGGTATGTGCAGCAACTGTCAGCAGTGTTGGGGGAGCCATTCATATTTTATATCACACTTTTTATATTTTACTCCATTAGCATTATTCCTGTTGCTCCTTCAATCAATCTAAGAGGGGCAGCAAGAAGACCTCCACTCTGGACTTCTGGAGGGCGGACTTCAGGTTACTCAAGGAACTAACTCAGAAGGTTCCTTGGGAAACAGCACTTAAAAACAAAGGGGTCCAGGAGAGCTGGACCTGCTTCAAGGAAGAACTCTTGAAGGCGCAGGAACAGGCTGTGCCAATGTGCCGGAAGATGAGCCGCCGGGGCAGACGGCCAGCCTGGATGGGTAATGAACTTCTAAAAGAACTAGGGGGAAAAAAGAGGGTGTACCATCTTTGGAAGAAAGGTGAAGCAAACCATGAAATGTTTAAGGATGTTGCTAGGTCATGTAGGAAGAAAATTAGGGAGGCAAAAGCACATTTAGAGCTTAGACTGGCCTCTGCTGTGAAGGACAACAAAAACCCCTTCTATAAATATATTAATAGCAAGAGGAAGGGCAGGGACAACCTCCACTCCTTGGTGAACATGGAGGGAAATGTAGTAACAAAAGATGAGGAAAAGGCAGAGGTACTTAACACCTTCTTTGCCTCAATTTTTAATAGCAGGACAGAATGTCTTCCAGACAGCTGGCCTCTTGAGCTAGCAGATGGAGCCAGGGAGCAGCATAGTTTCCCCTGTGTTCGAAGAGGAGGTAATTAGAGAGCTCCTCAGCCGCTTGGAGCCCCACAAATCCATGGGACCAGAGGGGATCCATCCTAGGGTGCTGAGAGAGCTGGCAGATGAGCTGGCCAAGATGCTCTCCATCATTTTTCAGCAGTCCAGGCTCACTGGAGAGGTCCCAGAAGACTGGAAGCTTGTCAACGGGCTGCCCATCCACAAGAAGGGCCGGTTGGGTGAATTATAGGCCTGTCAGCCTGACCTCAGTGCTAGGCAAGATTATGGAGCAGGACATCTTGTGTGCAATCACACAGCACTTACAGGATGGCCAAGGGATCCGGCCCAGCCAGCATGGATTTAGGAAGGGCAGGTCCTGCCTGACCAACCTGATCTCCTTCTATGATCAGATGACTGCCTGGTGGATGTGGGGAGGCCTGTGGATGTAGTCTACCTGAACTTCATCAAGGCCTTTGACACTGTCCCCCATATCAAACTCCTGGCCAAGCTGTCAGCCCATGGCTTGGATGGGAGCACACTGCGATGGGTTAGGAACTGGCTGGAGGGCCGAGCCCAGAGAGTGGTGGTGAATGGTGCCACATCCAGCTGGCAGCCAGGCACTAGTGGTGTGCCCCAGGGATCAGTACTGGGCCCCATGCTCTTTAACATCTTTATTGATGATCTGGATGAGGGCATTGAGTCCTTCATCAGTAAATTTGCTGAAGACACCAAGCTGGGGGCAGGAGTTGATCTGCTGGAGGGTAGAGAGGCTCTGCAGATGGACCTCGAGAGGCTGGACAAATGGGCAGAATCCAACGGCATGAGATTTAATACATCCAAGTGCCGGGTTCTGCACATTGGCCACAGCAACCCCATGCAGTGTTGCAGGTGGGGGTCAGAGTGGCTGAAGAGTGGCCAGGCAGAGAGGGACCTGGGGGTGCTGGTTGACGGTAGGCTGAACATGAGCCTGCAGTGTGTCCAGGCAGCCAGGAGGGCCAATGGCATCCTGGCCTGCATCAGAAATAATCTGGCCAGCAGGAACAGGGAGGTCATTCTGCCCCTGTACTCAGCGCTGGTTAGGCCACACCTTGAGTCCTGTGTCCAGTTCTGGGCCCCTCAGTTTTGGAAAGATGTTGACTTGCTGGAAGGTGTCCAGAGAATGGCAACAAAGTTGGGCAGGGGTTTGGAGCACAAACCCTATGAGGACAGACTGAGGGAGCCGGGGTCACTTAGCCTGGAGAAGAGGAGGCTCAGGGAAGACCTTCTTGCTGTCTACAACTACCTGAAGGGAGGTTGTAGCCAGGTGGGGGTTGGTCTCTTCTCCTAGGCAACCAGCACCAGAACAAGAGGACACAGTCTCAAGCTGCACCAGAGGAGGTTTGCACTGGATGTTAGGAGGAAGTTGTTCATAGAAAGAGTGATTGGCCATTGGAATGTGCTGCCCAGGGAGGTGGTGGAGTCACCATCACTGGAGGTGTTTAGGAAGAGACTGGATGGGGTGCTTGGTGCCATGGTTTAGTTACAATCAGAAAGAGAGAAATGGAGCAAACAGAACAGAGAAATAAAGAAAAGGGAGAGAGAGAGAGAGGAGAAAGAGAGAGCAGGAGAGGTAGAGAGTGATAATTGCCACCCCAGGGTTTTTTTCTGTCTTGGGCAGGGAGGACAGGAGAGGCATCCAAGGAGGGTGTTGCTGAAGTCCCTTCAGCTTGTGATGTCTTGGGTGGCATCACTCCAGCTTGTAGTGTTTCCAGTGATGTTTCTCTCTCTGCTCATGCAGGCATAACTCAGAGGTTTTTGGACTGTTCATTTATCATATCTTCACCTGGCTCATGTCAACAACGCATAAGTGGATTTCCAGGAGGCCTTCTGTGTGTCTGCAGGGGTCAGCACCAGGTGGCCTCGGCCCCTCTTTGCCTTCCACTGTTCACCACACCCCCTAGGCAATTGCTGTCTTGCTGGGCAGAGATGACACAGCAGGTGGGGGTTCGGGATGATCTTATCTTTTTTGAGACATTTATCAGTTCTTAATGTATTCATCACATCCTCAGGTAACTTACATATTCAAGAGAGGATTCTCTCAAGTATCAATTAGGATTTTCTAAATTTTCTGATGAATATATTTTTTTCTTTCTTAAGTGATAATGCTCACTATTTGATGCATAAATACAATGTCCTTCTTGCACCTCAAGTTAAGGACATTGAGATACTTGGACACGTCCAGCGAAGGGCAATGAGGCTGCTAAGAGGCCTCGAGCACAAGTCCTGCAAGAAGAGGCTGAGGGAGCTAGGATTGTTTAGCCTGGAGAAGAGAAGGCTCAGGGGAGACCTTGTTGCTCTCTACAACAACCTGAAGGGAGATTGTAGATAGGTGGGGGTTGGTCTCTTCTCCCAGGCAACCAGCACCAGAACAAGAGGACACAGTCTCAAGCTGTGCCAGGGGAAGTTTAGGCTTGAGATGAAGAGAAAGTTCATCCCAGAACGAGTAATTGGCCATTGGAATGTGCTGCCCAGGGAGGTGGTGGAGTCACCATCCCTGGAGATATGAAAAAAGGATTGGACATGGCACTTGACACCATGGTTTAGTTGTCAGGAGGTGTTAGGTACTAGGTAATAGGTTGGACTTGATGATCTCTGAGGTCTTTTCCCACCTGCTTGATTCTATGATAAGCCAGCAACTGGTCCAGTTCTTAAAGCAACATATCTACATGCAGTAAAAAGATGGAGAGCACAAAGATATCTCTTTTTGCAAAAACTGTATGTAAATCTCTTTGTCATGTATCTCATGTATAACACTTTGATGGAAAGGGAGCTATACTTTTGCTTGGCTGCTTGCAAAGGTTTTACCCCCAGAAACACCCTTCCCAAGTCTTGGGTTCTAGTTTTGCTGTACCACCTGCTTAAAAAAATTGTCAGCCTGTGGAAGTTGGTTTCAGATGGGACAGAGAGGAACTACTCTTATCCTAATGTAGACATCTGAGTGTCATTGGCCTTTTTCCTCAGGTGCCAAATTGATGTGTGATGTGTCTGGCTCTGTTCTAGTAACACAGATAGTAAAGAACAAATCACTGTTTGTATTGCTGTTGCACTGATTTGTGAAAGAGGTGATCACTCATACACCTGACTTAAATCTTGATTGCTTCAGCAAGAGAATAAATGTAGTTTCTTACAAGATCTTACAAGAGCAGATCGCTTTGAATACCAATACATAATTATTATCATCATCAAGATTATGATTAGTGTTTCAAATGATTGTTTACTTAAAGATATGTGTTACAACTGCTATCCTGCTGACATTTCTTTCTCTAGAATGCATTTTTTATAATAGATATTGCTTCTAGTTATATTTGAAGGCATTTAGTGCAACCAGTAGGAAATTCCTAGGAGAGGGGAAAACACAACTATCAGACATACATCAGGATGGAGACACATGCTTGCCCCTGATCAAGTTTGACACTGTGAACTCTATTCTGAAGCTCAGTGACTGCACTCACAGCAAATAGAAAGGAGGAAACAGTGATTTCCCAGCTTCCCTGATACCGAAGTGGTTTGGGAGTGCCTGAAATATGGATGCCCCTTTCACAAATCTTTCTTGTACTGAATTTGAACTGAAAGCAGGCTCCAGTAGCCCTTCAGTCTCCTACAAAACTGCAGCATTTCTCACTCTCTTGTGCAAAACTGGTCCATCATGCCCAAAATTTTAAATATTGATTTGAACCATAGACTTTAATTTAATTATTTCACATGAATGCATAATCACTACTGAATTGCAGTGTTTGCCTGCCCTGGTGAATATCTGATGGAGTAACATCAACTGGAAACACTGAGAGAAAGCTGTTCCAGAAACTCTCATGAAGCCATGGTTAGGGTGTTCATAGTATAACAGACTGAGTTTCAGTGTCCTGCTTTAAATTAGATAGAAGCCAGATACATGTGAAGGTGAATTTAGGATATAAAGAGAAGTGTCTCACAACTTCAGAAGAATGTAAAAACCAGGGGACTACTTGAATAACTGGAGATGGTTTGGATGAGAGAGATTCTTAGAAATAAGTGAAAGGATTGTCAAATGTGGAAATCTAAAAGGACCTGAGTTGCATAAATGCTTTGATGCCCTCAGAACTCTGGTTGTAAAACAGATGCAGAACAGCACAAGAGCAAGCACACAGGACATCTAAGTGCCATGTTCTGCACATTGGCCACAGCAACCCCATGCAGCACTACAGGCTGGGGTCAGAGTGGCTGGAGAGCAGCCAGGAAGAAAGGGACCTGGGGGTAGTGGTTGATAGCAGGCTGAACATGAGCCAGCAGTGTGCCCAGGAGGCCATCCTGGCATGTATCAGAAACAGTGTGTCCGGCAGGAGCAGGGAAGTCATTGTGACCCTGTACTCAGCACTGGTTAGGCCACACTTTGAGTTCTGTGTCCAGTTCTGGGCCCCTCAGTTTTGGAAAGATGTTGACTTGCTGGAAGCTGTCCAGAGAATGGCAACAAACCTGGGGAGGGGTTTGGAGCACAAACCCTATGAGGAGTGGCTGAGGGAGCTGGGGTTGCTTAGCCTGGAGGAGGCTCAGGATAGACCTTATTGCTGCCTACAACTACCTGAAGGGAGGTTGTAGCCAGGTGGGGGCTGGTCTCTTCTCCCAGGCAACCGGCACCAGAACATGAGGACACAGTCTCAAGCTGTGCCAGTGGAGGTTTAGGCTGGATGTTAGGAAGCAGTTGTTCATAGAAAGAGTGATTGGCCATTGGAATGTGCTGTCCAGGAAGGTGGTGGAGTCACTATGACTATAGGAAGAGACTTGATGGGGTGCTTAGTGCCATGGTTTATTTGCTTAGATGGTGTTGGATGATAGGTTGGACTTGATGATCTCAAAGGTCTCTTCCAACTTGGTGTATTCTATTCTATTCTATTCTATTCTATTCTATTCTATTCTATTCTATTCTATTCTATTCTATTCTATATTGTTAGAAAGTCAAATGTTCATAAAGGTAGGGTATTGCTGAGCTGGGCATTAGCTGAGGTAAAGATAAAGTGGATGTTAAGCATTTAAGTTGATGCATGAACCGAATTGAAGATCACTATATTGCCTGTTTACCTCTAACATAACTGATACTGCAATATTGATGATAGAAAATTTGAATAGATCTCTGTGGAGGAGCCAAGGGCAAAAACCAACTGTCCAACCAAAAACCAAAAAATAAATAACTCCCAAAAAACCACAATTACCCAGAAATAGAAGCAAAAAATGTTTAAAATTTTCTGTCTATAAAGTGACAATATTTGTATAATGTTTAAGAACTCATCAGCAGGATGAAGAACACCATGAGCACCAAAGAAACTAGATGCCTTACATATGTGGTTTTTTAGTTGCTCCTAAAAGTGTTGTTATAAAGAACTATCTAAAATAAGCATTTTTTATTATATCAGAGAAAAAAAAAAATGCTAGACTCTCTTGGTCCAGCATCAGGCAGCCAAGAGGGCCAACGGCATCCTGGCCTGCATCAAGAACAGTGTGGCCAGCAGGAGCAGGGAGGTCATTCTGCCCCTGTACACTGCGCTGGTTAGGCCACACCTCGAGTACTGTGTTCAGTTCTGGGCCCCTCAGTTTAGGAAGGAGGTTGACTTGCTGGAACAAGTCCAGAGAAGGGCAACAAAGCTGGGGAGGGGTTTGGAACACAAGCCCTATGAGAAGAGGCTGAGGGAGCTGGGGTTGCTTAGCCTGGAGAAGAGGAGACTCAGGGGTGACCTTATTACTCTCTACAACTACCTGAAGGGAGGTTGTAGACAGACGGATGTTGGTCTCTTCTCCCAGGCAGCCAGTACCAGAACAAGAGGACACAGTCTCAGACTGCGCCAGTGGATGTTTAGGTTAGATGTTAGGAAGAAGTTCTATACAGAGAGAGTGATTGCCCATTGGAATGGGCTGCCTGGGGAGGTGGTAGAGTTGCCATCACTGGAAGTTTTTAGGAGGAGACTTGATGGGGTGCTTGGTGCCGTGGGTTAGTTGTTTAGGTGGTGTTGGATTGGTTGATGGGTTGGACACGATGATCTTGAAGGTCTCTTCCAACCTGGTTTATTCTATTCTATGCTATGCTATGCTATGCTATGGTATGCTATTCTATTCTATTCTATTCTATTCTATTCTAATCAGCAGCTCATCGACATTTGTCTACATGCTCAGCTGATAATCCTGTGTTTTCTGCTCACACAGAATGTGAAGCAGAAATTCAGAAATTCTCTGAATCAAACCAGTGAGTATTGAAAAACAATCATTTCTCTAGTAGTGTCACTTAATGTTGTGGTGTGTTGGAAGGCAGATCCTCCCTTGCTGTCATCTTCAGACAGGGAGACTCCACAACCCCCCTGGGCAGGCTGTTCCAGTGTTCTGTCACCCTCACAGGGAACATTTTTTTCCTCATATTTACACAGAACTTCTTATGCTTCAAATTCCATCCATTGCTCCTTGTCCTGTTAATTATCTCAACATCATAATGATGTTGAGGTGATTAACTTTGAATCAGTGCCTCGTGCTCGGATCAGAAATTAGGTACACTGCTATAGAAGTTCTGAATTCATTGTGAGATACTGATAAATAAAAGAGATATTTTGATGGAGATAAACTGCATTAAATTTTAACTATGGTCTTCAGGAGACAAGAACTATTTACTAGAATCAAATAAAAGCCTTACATTCACAAATGGAGGCTCTGCCATTAAACTTTAGAACCGTTTAAATCAGTCTTCCACTTTTATCTTGTGGAAAATATTACAAATATCTAAAAGGGAAGGAATGGGGGAAAGTGTTTAAAAATGATCAGTTGATTAGAACAATTAGGAACATTCAAGTTCAAATCCTCAATGTGAATCCAGATGAAGCAGTGTTGAACTTCTGCCTCGTACATCCAAGGTAAATATCACAGATAGATTTATTTGCTATGCTGGATTGGTTTACTCTCATTTCAAGTGTAACTGTCTGAAGTGCATTATTTCTAACACACTGTTTGCATCTGTTTATGCAATTCTACATCTGGTGCTATGGTTGTAAATTCACTACTCAATCCAGTGGTATTGCAATATTTAAAATAGCAAATAAAATTAGGTAAGCTGTCTTTTTCTGTAAGGCAAAGATAGAGCAGAATGTCTTACTGAGTAAAATACGCCTCAAGCATTTATATTTTAATGTGGTGAAACCTGAGAAAAGCAGGTTTATGAACTGTGCTGCTTCCATTCCTTGACTCTACTACAGGATGTCAGCTTACGCTTCAATTCACAAACAAGCACAGTGGAAAGTGTAACATGGCCCTTTCTGCTTTCTTCCAATGTGGGCTGAATACTAATGTCAGAATACAATCAAACAAGATGAAACAGTTGTCTTGAAAACCCTCAGAAGCATGTTCCAGTGTTAGCTTGGTGATATTACAGATAAGTCTCACTATTCATTTGTTTGCACTCTTCTGTAAATTGAATCTCTCCACTCCAAAAAGGGAGGGAATACAATGAAAAGGAGATGAAGAAAATAAATCTGTTGTCTGGCATTTTTTGTAAGTTTGAAAAAAGAAATATCAAACCTTTTTTATTTATTTTTTTTCCCCCCAGAGTGAAATGTTTTGAGGAGGTTTGGAAGTCAGTTTACACTTTTTGTGAGTAGGTTATCTTTTTCATTAAAGATTTTCTTATTGTTTTCTCTTGCCTCTTCAGAGGCAATTTCTTAAGTCAGGGGCTGCATTTGGACTTGTGGATGGCATTCTGAAAATTGCCATATACTGCCAAGATTTGTAAATACATGAGACTGCCTCATCAGATTAAGAGATTCAGCTTCAAAAGAGGTGAAAGTATACCAGAAGGGCGAGGGAGTAGAATAGTGTAAAATATTTCTGTGGAAAAGATATGTTGGTTATTTTCTCTGTAAGGGGGAAACTGCAGGAGGGCAGGTGACTCAGGTCTATTCAACCTCCTGCTCAAAGCAGGACAGCCCAGGGTCTTGAAGAGTTCAATTCTGGAAACCACCAGGGAGGAGGAAGATTCTGATGCCTCTGTGCAATTTCTTCCAGTGCTTGATTCCTGTCACGGTGAAAAATATACACAATGAGAATTTTTCTGTGGTTACTAGCTCTTGTTCTTTTGCTGTACATATCTAAGAGAGAAATCTTGCTTTGTCTTCTTTATAACCCCCCTGCAGGTAATGAAAGACTGACATTAGATTCCTCCTCAGTTACCCTTGTTTTCTCCATGCTAAGCAAAACAATGTCTCTTCACCGTCTTCTGATATATCTCATACTTTAGGCTCTCTATCCATCTTGGTGATTCTCCACTAGAGTGTTTGTTGATACCTCTCTATTACTGGGGATACAAGTGTGGATATAGTGCTTTCTCTTGATAAATTGCTAACACACCAAATTCACAATCACCGAGTGAAGAATAGTAACCATTTGCCTCCATCTGCTAACCACACACTCTTGCTAATATAACCCAGTAGCTATTTAGTCGTCAGCATTGGAAAGTCATCTTGTTGTCCTGTAGGATCCCAGGTCCTTTCACAAAGACATGCTTGGACTGGTGATAGACTTGTTTCATCCCAAGTACAAGACTTGGGGATTGTGTTTAGTGAGCGTTATGAGACTCATTTGGACTGTTTCACCCTCTTGTTGGGGCTCCATGGCAAAATAAGCCCAGGTCTCCAGCATATCAGCTATGACACACAATTTGAAGTCATCCAAGAATCTGAGATGGGTGAATCCTCATTGAGGTGACTGGTAAATTGTACCAGCCCCTCTGTCAGTTCCTGAGGAAAAAGATTTACAACTGATCATTAGGTACATGGACATTACCCTTTAAGTCTGACTGTCTGGACAGATTTTTCACTCATCTTGTAGTTCACCCATCTAATCTTTGTCTCTTCAGTTTGGCTACCAGGACTCTGTGGAATAACACATGGAAAACTTGATATAATCAAGATAAATGCAGTGCACAGCTCTGCAGCCCCAGATGTGGTCATTTATTCAGAACAAAGAAACCTTATTTTTTCCCTTGAGGAATCAATGCTGGCTATACCTGTAATCTTTTTATATTTTTTTTCCTTCATATGCCTCATAAAAAGCGTCCATGCTTCCAGCTCTATAGATTTGCCATGTAGTGAGGCTGACTATTCTGTTTGCCTAACAAAAAAATGTTGGAGTTGCTCACCCTCCAGGGCCTCTAGGAGAGAAGATTAAGTAATCAAGATTAAATAAACTAAATATGAGTGTCTGTGTATGTATGTGACCTAGATGGCTTTCCTATGATGGTCAATAGAGAGAGGAATTGGGTAGCTAAATGAGAATCTAGTGTCATTGGAGGCTTAGGATACGGGATACCTGAGAGACCCCTACAGATACAACTCACAAACTGTGGAAGAATCACACTTCACCATATCAGAAGATGGAGACCAAGGTAGATACATCAAAGAATCTCAAATGGCAATAAATACATGTGCTTAACAAGGTTAATCACACCACGGACAACTGCTTTTGGATCAGAATCACTCTTTTAACTCCATTAGTGGTATAAATTTGATCTCTGTGGGTTGTGATCATCCCTGGAGGTGTTCAAGGGGGGATTGGGCGTGGCACTTGGTGCCATGGTTTACTCATGAGATCTGTGGTGACAGGTTGGACTTGATGATCTTTGAGGTCTCTTCCAACCCAGGTGATTCTGTGATTCTGTGATGGAAGGTATGTTATGTTTATAGCATAAATATAAACACTGTATTTTGAGTGGAACTATTACGTTGTCTGAACCTGCTTTTCACTTCCAGAGCATCTATTAACAGCATGCCCAAAGCAAGACAAGTGAGTAAAGTATTTGGTTTTAAGTAGGTTGCAGAGTCTCATTGCTTTTGCATTGCAAGGGAATGTGTAAGATTATTAAAAAAACAGAATTTTATCTTACTTCATGTGGATTTTTCAAGTTAACAAGAAATCAGACACAGGGTGATTTAAAGTTTGCAGTCTCCCAGCAAACATCTGCTTATATTTTTGCTGTATGTAGAGCTATTTGTTGCTTAAGAATGATTGGGAAGCCTTTGTCAGGAAGGGCCACCTGACTGCAGAATACAATTGTATACTGGCAGCTCTAAGAAAAAGGGAGGGAAAAACACCTTTTTCTGCTTTTTTGATAGCATGACTACTGTGCATTTAAGTTTTTGGGGTGGCTTCTGTCTTGTCTTTTGCTTGTTTTGTTGTTGTTGCTGCTTTGGAGGAAATGAAAATAATAATAAATAATAAAAAAACCCCAAACCCAATGTTCACCTCGATGAATAACAAGGAACTATTCAAGCAGCAATGCTTACAAATTAAAGGGGAGGGGAGGGATAGGAAAAAAAAAGGCACATTTCTAAACCATATAAAAAGATGTTTTTCTTAAGCTTGCAGTAATAAATAATGAAATTCCAGTTTTGTGATAATTAGTAGAAAAAGCAGACTGTTTTATAGTGGAGATGATACAGTGTGATGATTGAGTCTACATGTCATGGGTCATCCTTCTGAACTCTGGGGCCCTCAGTTTAGGAAAGATGTTGACTTGCTGGAATATGTCTAGAGAAGGGCAACAAAGCTGGGGAGGGGTTTGGAGCACAAGCCCTATGAGGAGAGGCTAAGGGAGCTGGGGTTGCTTAGCCTGGAGAAGAGGAGGCTCAGAAGAGACCTTATTGGTGTCTACAACTACCTGAAGGGAGGTTGTAATCAGGCGGGGGCTGGTCTCTTCTCCCAGGCAACCAGCACCAGAACAAGGACACAGTCTCAAGCTGCACCAGAGGAGGTTTAGGCTGGATGTTAGGAAGAAATTCTTCATAGAGAGAGTGATTGCCCAATGGAATGGGCTGCCCAGGGAGGTGGTGGAGTCACCATCATTGGAGGTGTTTAGGAGGAGACTTGATGGGGTGCTTGGTGCCACGGTTTAGTTGATTAGATGGTGTTGGATGATGGGTTGGACACAATGATCTTGAAGGTCTCTTCCAACCTGGTTTAGTCTATTCTATTCTATTCTATTCTAGTCTAGTCTAGTCTATAGACCTTCTTGACAATTAATGTCTATAGCAAAGTAAGTATCAAAGTTCAGTTCTGAGAATTGTATTCTGACATTCATACTTAGTATGGTAAACTGTGGAAGGCAGTTCTAGATTGCCAAGAAGTCACTCTCAGCTTCTCAGACATACCTCAAAATTCCCTTCTCTAAAAAAATCTGGACATTCACTCAGGTGATGTGTAAGCAGTTCTATTACATTTAGTTTCATTATAATTCCATTTAACTTCAGTGGGTGGGTTGCCCCTCACCCCCCCAAGTTTAATTAAGCTTATATTTTCGCATTAAACTGCATAACTCATAGTATTTTAAAAAGCCATTCTACATTCCATCAGTCTCATTTCAGATATAGTTAATAAGTAGAAAAATCCTCTTTGGAAATTAAAGAGCCTTTTTAAATTATCTTTATAATTAACTCAGTATTAAATTAATAATGGAGATGTAGTAAAATTTTAAATTGAAGCTTTGAAATACAAAATTATGAATAACTAATCTAAATGAAAATAGATGAAAAGAGAGATGGGTCCCACTTCAAGGGAATCATGAAAATAAGTCAGTGACTTTGCTGTTCATCTGTTGTGACTTTTCTGTTTGTCTATCTATCTGTCAGTCAGTCTCTAAAGATTAGACTCCAAGCTACTGATTTTTGTGAGTTCAGACTATGATCATATTGTGCTATACTTGCAAATTCTATTGCCTGAGAAATTAAGAGTATTTAACTTGTAATCCCATCCTGCTCTAGAGGAGTAGATAGCCTTCTAGTATCCTATAAGAGACATCTTCTAATGCTTTCTGTTCAGGCAGAATATGGGCTTAGTCTCCGAATAATCTCAACCCTGTGATTTATAGCATGGGTGAGTGCATGCCATAGAGTACTTCACAGCCCTAGACCCTCAAGAAGCAAGGCTGGGGAACTCTTGGAGCCAATTCTGAACCTCATATTTGACTTTCACTCCAGCTGAGATCAGGGCATGGGGCTGGAGAAAAAAAGTGAATAATAGATTCCTTAGTTTTGTTGCACCACACATCTGGAGCATTACAGCTGTTTTGTGTATCCAGAGAGGGGAAATAAGAAGCCTGGTTCCTCAAAACAGACCTCATCTCCAATTCTGTCCCTACTTCTACTTTTGCCATAGTGGAACACTTTATATTACATGGGATTAATGACCCAAAAAATCATAATCATCTCACATTTCCAGAGGATTTCTCTAATCCTGAAACACTTCCTTTTCCTTTCACCACAGCTTCTGCAATATTAGCATCAATAGTGTTAAAATGTCAGTCCAATCTAAAGGTAATTTTTACTACACAGCTTCTCTTAACCTTTGTTTGCCAACACTGCAATACTGAGATGTCATCTAGGTTTCAAATGATCATGTTCACTTTTACATTTCTTCTCCTGTATGTCAATAAAGCTGCAATCGTTTTCAGATCTTGTCTAGGCAGAATGCTAATTCAGACTTTGAAAGGAGCTCCGTTACATAAGAGGCAAACCTGCAACATATGCCAGAGAGAATTAATTCACTTCTTTCCAAATAGAATAAACAAACCTGCACATGAATAAAAATGGATTACATCTCTAAGTGAAAGTCAACAAAAAAACCCCCACAACCTATCTGAAGCAATTCATCACAAAGACAGTTTTGAATGTAAATTACATGCTTAGGACCAACACTTTCAAAATCTACATCATCACCTATTTCCTTTTCACTAGTGTCAGTCTTATTTTTTCTCTATTACCATGTGATGTGGGTCATGAGAACGTTACTTTTAAAAGGAAACACTTTAAAAGTGATAGGAAAGCATAATTTGAGTGGATTTGAATACATTTATGAGGGATGCTGCTGATACTTGAAAGACTTTGCAAAATGAGGTTTAAGCTAGTTGATTTAAACAGCCTGTGATGGGAATGTAAAAGTTGAAGGACATGCATTTATCATTGATAGGATATCAGAAAGAGGCCCAGAATAAATTCCCTAGAGACCTAGGGTTTAAACTTTTATTGAGAATGATAACCATTATTATTATTACTTGTAGTCATTGTTTTGAGAGACTATAAAATAAAGATTCAGTGAGGAATTAAAAAATTACTTTATTTTAGAATGGGCTATACAGAAGTTGCTAGCAATTGAACATTGATTTTCTACACATAGGTCCCTCATCATTTGCTCTTGAATCACTTTTCTTCCACAGAATCTTCCTACTCATCAAGTGATATTTTATGATCAACACAAGGTCCTGTCCTTTAACACACAGTTCTTCGTACAATGTACCTAAAACCTAAGATAAGAGACTATTGCTGAGGGAAGAAGAGGGTCAAGGGAAGGAGAATGTTCTACACACACTTGTCTATCTTAGCCTTACCTAACTTTGGACATAATGTGCCCATGATCAGAAAGACAGTCATTTTGATCATCTGTGTGCTAAGTGAAAGGTACCTTGTGCATCACAAGCCACTCATGGGACATAAAATGAAACTTAGACAACTCTTGCAGAGTGATGATGAAAAGGATGCCATACTAAAATTGGTAAAATTGCAGGTTGAGTGGGTGGATTAAAAATTTTAGGGAATAATGTAGCTCAAATGTCAAGCAGAAGAGATGATCTTGTTTTATTTCATATTCATTCTCTAAATGAGAGACAAAACAAAGCAAACAAATGAAAAAAACCAACCCCAACCAGACAAGAATAAAATGTCCTAAATGAGAAATAAACCTAAATCTTAAAACACCTTCCTTCCACCTTTTGCTTTCTTCCTTGGCTCAGTTTCTCTCCCAGTTTTATTTATGTCCTCCTCTGAGTGACACAGGGTGAAGGGTAATGGTCATTGCAGTCAGTTCCTCACATATAGTCTCTGCCTCTCCCTCCTCACTCTTTTCCCCTAGAACAGTGTAAGGCCCCTCCCATGGGTGTATTCTTTCACAAACTTCTCTAACATGGATCCTTTCCATAGTCCGTAGTTCTTCACAAATGCAGTCCTTCAGGGAAAGACTGCTTCAGTGTGGGCTCTTACAAGGTCACACTCTCCTTTGTGTGCATCTACCTTCTCTGGCATAGGGTCATCCATGAGCCTGCCTCGTTGTAGTAGTCACCACAGGCTGCAAGGAAATCTCTGCTCTAGCACCTGGAGCACCTCCTTTCCCATGGTGTCTGCAGAGTTGTTTCTCTCACAAATGCTCACTCCTCTGCTGCAATTCCTGTTGAGCAGCAACTTTATTCCCTTCTGAAATGTGTTATCACAGAGATGCTATCACTGCTGCTGATGGGCTTGGCCTTGACCAGCAAGAGCTCCGTTTTGGGGCTGGCCAGTATTAGCTGTATTGAACGTGGGATAACTTAGCAGCTTGTCACAGAAACAACCACTGTAGACCCTCCCACTACCAAAACCTTGCCATGCAAAACCAATACAATTTGAATTAAAAATGTCAATGAGATGTCTGTTGTTATGTTTACACTCTTTGCTGTATATATGAATTTGGAATATAATTCAAGATCTAAAGCATGATATTGCAGTTTTTGCTGGTGACCCCAAACTGAAAAATCCTAGTACTTAATTTTGATGCTGGTGGCAGAAAGGAAGAAAAATATTTAACCTCCTGAAGCTTTGCTTCATCCAAAAGGGAAATTAATATAAAGGATGAACTCATCTTCTCTGTCATCTTTATAATGTGATGAGTTTCAGAAGAGCAAGCTGAGCTTCAGAATGTGCACCTTATAGAGTGAAATAATTGAGCATTCATGAAGTTTTCTTAAGCTTTCTAAAGATTACATTAACTAGAGCATTGTTTCTTCAGAGAGCTTATTTTGTTTATCCATATGTAATTTAAGTGGGAATAAAGCCTGTAATGTTAACTAGGATCATATTCAATATGCTCTTGACATCCATATTTTTGAGAGTAAAATGTTTTGTTACAGAAACTCGACTTTCAAAAGGTTACAAAAGAATTTAAGACAGTGTTTTCAAACTGTGTAGCAGAGACTATATCCCAGTATCACAGTATCACTAATGTTGGAAGAGACCTCGAAGATCATCGAGTCCAACCTGTCAACACAGACCTGATGACTAGACCATGGCACCAAGTGCCACGTCCAATCCCCTCTTGAACACCTCCAGGGATGGTGACTCCACCACCTCCCTGGGCAGCACATTCCAATGACGAATGACTCTCTCCGTGAAGAACTTTCTCCTCACCTGGAGCCTAAACTTCCCCTGGCACAGCTTGAGACTCTGTCTTCTTGTTCTGGTGCTGATTGCCTGGGAGAAGAGACCAACCCCTTCCTGGCTACAACCACCTTTCAGGTAGTTGTAGAGGGCAATGAGGTCTCTCCTGAGCCTCCTTTTCTCCAAGCTAAACAATCCCAGCTCCCTCAGCCTCTCCTCACAGGGCTGTGCTCAAGGCCTCTCACCAGCCCTGTTGCCCTTCTCTGCACATGTTCAAGTGTCTCGATGTCCTTCTTAAACTGAGGGGCCCAGAACTGGACACAGGACTCAGGGTATGGCCTAACCAATACAGAGTACAGGGCACAATGACCTCCCTGCTCCTGCTGGCCACACTATTCCTAATGCAGGCCAGGATGCCGTTGGCCTTCTTGGCTGCCTGGGCACACTGCTGGCTCATGTTTAGGAAGCTGTCAATCAGCACCCCCAGGTCCCTCTCTGTTTGGGAGCCCTCCAGCCACTCTGACCCCAGCTAGTAGCTCTGCCTGGGGTTGCTGTGGCCAAAGTGCAGCACCCGGCGCTTGGACTTGTTAAATGCCATCCCATTGGACTCTGCCCATCTGTCTAGTCAGTTGAGGTCCCTCTGCAGAGCCCTTCTACCCTCTAACTGACCAATATCTGCTCCCATATGATGCAATGGAGGTGAACTTCATAACAGAAGAGACAGAAGTTAGGCTTAAGGTATGAGTGTTTCAGCATAAAATTTATCTAACCAAACTTCTGATTTTGTGCAACGCAATTAAACTTTATATAACCAAAACCCTGTAGCTCTAAGCCACTTCTGACTCTAAAGCTGTCTTTGAAACACTGGAAGCAACTGAGACATGTAAACATCTCAGGGGAACACATTTAAAAGCAAATGGGAATTATGAAGATACAGTCCAAAAAGCAACTGTAGCTTTTTTTTTTCTTTTTGATCTTTTTTTCTTTTTCCAAGTCGCAACACATATGAAATTGTAAAGGAGAAAGATGAGGAAAAAGGACTTCAAGCTTACACAAGAAGCAAAACAGCATTCAGGGAATTATAAATATTTTTTTCCCCCAGGAAATAAGGACAATACCTGGTGAGGTGAGGCCACACACTAGGGGATGAGGTGACAGAAAGCAGCCCTGTGGAAAAGGACTTGGGGGTGCTGATGGACCAGAAGCTGGACTTGAGCATCAGTGTGCACTTGCAGCCCAGAAGGCAAATTGCATCCTGGGCTGCATCAAAAGATGCATTGCCAGCAGACCCAGAGAGGTGATTCTGTCACTTTGCTCTAGTGAGACCTCACCTGAAGTACTGTGTCCAGGTCTGGAGCCCAGAACTTGGCTGGGTACCAGACATCCATGTAGCTGCTTTCTCTCTCCCCCTCTTCAACAGAATGAGCAGAGAAAATAAGATGAAACAGCTCATGGACTTAGATAAGGAGAAGGAAACTACTTGCCAATTACTGTCAGAGGCGAAACAGTTGGAAAAAATGAAAACATTTTACACTCACTTATGTCCCATTTAATTAGGTTCAACTTTACTCCTTCATTCCCAACTCCTCTACCTCCTTCACCTGGCAGCATGGAGGAGATAGGGAATAGGATACTGCAAGTCAGTTTATAACATTTATCTATCCACCCTCAGCCTTCCTCCTCACACTTCTCACTTACTCCATCATGGGTCTTTCCACGGTCTGCAGTCCTCAGGATAAAACTGCTTCAGTGTAGGCTTTCCATGGGCCGCAGGTCTTTTAGGGAAGAACCAGGTCTTCTAGCATGAGGTAGTCCATGAGATGCAATGTGGATGTCTTCCCTGGTGTGGTCTGCTATGGGCTGCAGGGAAATACCTGCTTCTGACCCAGTGCCTGAGACACCTGCTTCACTCTTGCTTCTCTTGTCTTGAGATTCCCTCTTGTTTCTCTCACTCTTTTTGTACCGTCCTCCTATTCTGTGATTTTCCTTTGTCCTTTCTCAAATATATTATCACAGAGATGCTGCCATCCTGACTGAGGGCCTCAGATGTTCCTTGGCATGGGACTGTTAGAATCAGCTGGAACTGGCTGTATCTAGCATGGGGCAGCCCCAGACTTTCTTCACAGAGGCTACAGCCCCTTCACTACCAAACCTCACCACAGACACACAACACACTGCTGTAGGTCAAAAATCTGCGTCCAGTTCTGGGCCCCTCAATTTAAGAAGGACATTGAGACACTTGAACGTGTCCAGAAAAGGGTAAGAGGCTGGGGAGAAGTCTTGAGCACAAGCCCTATGAGGAGAGGCTGAGGGAGCTAGGATTGTTTAGCCTGGAGAAGAGGAAACTCAGGGGAGACCTTATCACTCTCTACAACTACCTGAAGGTAGGTTGTAGACAGGCAGGGGCTGGTCTCTTCTCCCAGGCAACCAGCATCAGAACAAGAGGACACAGTCTCAAGCTGCACCAGGGGAAGTTTAGGCTCAAGGTGAGGAGAAAGTTCTTCCCAGAGAGAGTTGTTAGCCATTGGAAGGAGGTCCCTGGAGGTGTTCAAGAGAGGATTGGACGTGGCACTTGAAGCCATGGTTTAGTTAGCCGCAAGGTGTTAGGTGACGGGTTGGACTTGATGATCTCTGAGGTCTTTTCCACCCTTAGCAATTCTATGATTCTATGAAAATCAACACTGAAGTCATTGTCATAGACTCTATAAATATAATACAAGTAGACAGCTTTTTGCCATGAAGCCTTCATGTAATTAATTTTAAACACAAACTTTTTTAGTCAATTCCATGCTGCTCACCAAGGAAAGAACAACAGTGTACAGAGGCTAAAATAAAGAAGCAAAATACAAAAAACTTGATCTAAGCCTTTTCCCTAGACTGAGGTGTTACGATAGGGAAAGGCCAATGATGGCAGACTGCTCAAGGCAGAAGTCAGAGCAATCTTGCTAAAGGTCACAAAGGATTAATTTTTGAAAAGCTTATCTACTTGTGAGCAATGTGATAGCAGCTATAGATTGAAAACTTGTATAAACAGTGAAGAACAGAAATATAGAGTTATATTATTTACTGAGAAAGTATTTTTTTGGGAAAAAAAAAATGTATTCTCTGACATCTTCCATGTTTGCAGATAAAATCCTGAATATACAAAGCACAAATCTGATTCTCAAAAACTTGTAAGTTTTAGGAAAAAAAACAGATACAATCCTTGAATTCAAAAAAAAAAAAAAATCATTTCTTCTGGCAATGACAGATTTGGTACAGGCAGCATGTGCACTAATAAGCAAAACCAGAACTTTCATGAAAGTATGTGATGAAAATTTAAGAAGGACTTTGAGACTCTTGAACGTGTCCAGAGAAGGGCAATGAGGCTGGGGAGGGGACTCGAGCACAAGCCCTATGAGGAGAGGCTGAGGGAGCTGGGGTTGTTTAGCCTGGAGAACAGGAGGCTCAGGGCAGACCTTGTTGCTCTCTACAACTACCTGTAGGGAGGTTGTAGCCAGGTGGGGGTTGGTCTCTTGTCCCAGGCACCCAGCACCAGAACAAGAGGACACAGTCGCAAGCTGTGCCAGGGGAGGTTTAGGCTGGGTGTTAGGAAGAAGCTGTTAATAGAAAGAGGGATTGGCCATTGGAATGTGCTGCCCAAGGAGGTGGTGGAGTCACCATCACTGGAGATGTTTAAGAGGAGACTTGATAGGGTGCTTGGTGCAATGGTTTATTTGATTAGATGGTATTGGGTGATAGGTTGAGACTTGATGATCTCAAAGATCTTTTCCAACCTGGTTAATTCTATCCTGTTAACTTGATGCCTGTGTTCCTTGTGCTAACCCCATCAATTGGCAATACATAAACTGGTGTCACAGAGAGGATCCAAAAAGATTATTGTGTGAAAGCTGGGATTCATGCGTAAGCAGAGATAAAACCTCTTGATGTGTTTGCAGAAGAATCTCTTGACATTTGGCAGAGATAGAACCTCTTAGAAAATCCCAATTGAGAATTTTTGCTGTGTATTTACTTGGAATACCACCACCAGGCAATACAAAATATAAGCCCAGTATTCCTTGGGCTAGTGTAGAAGATAGATTAATGTAAACAAAGCAAACACCATCACCACCCAAAAAAGGGAGAGAAAATGCCTAAATATTTTGCTTGTGAAACCTAAATTAATAGGGTCAATGGACCATAAATCAGCCTTTGAGCAGTATAAAGGTGGCAGGAGAGAGTTAATTTTGAGTGTAAGCTATGCTGATGTTGGAAAGAAAACTATGTTAAGTGGGGAAAGAATCCTGTATGGAGTGATTTCTCACCTCTTGGGTTCTGTGAGACCCAGTTCAGAACACTGATTTTGTTCAGCAAAGTAATTAAGCACATGCTTAATTCACAGTGATTATACCTGCAAGTAAAGTGCTTATAATTAAGCATGAACTCCAGCCCTTAGTGCAACATGGACATATTTAAGTATATGCTTGTTCAGCTGGAGCACGAATTCAAAGCTGCTGCAGAGTTGTCTCTGAACCTTAGATAAAGCCTAGGGACATAGCCCATCTGAATGGCATGCCTCTTACCACTTTTTAAACCATGTATTAAACCATTTAATCCTTTTATATTTTGTTAAATACATATGTATATTTCCAGACCCTTATTTAGAATAACAGAGCAGTAATTCAGTAGTAGTTTTACACACATGCAAAACTATTATGGCATTCAGTCCTTTGAGTTTTGCTTTTGCAGCACAATTCTTTGCTTACCAGAAAATTATTGTTTGTAGAATGGAATGGAATGGACTAGACTAGACTAGACTAGAATTAACCAGGTTGGAAAAGACCTTTGAGTTCATCAAGTCCAACCCATCATGCAACACTATTTAATCAACTAAACCATGGCACCAAGCACCCCATCCAGTCTCTTCCTAAACACCTCCAGTGATGGTGACTCCACCACCTCCCTGGGCAGCACATTCCAATGGCCAATCACTCTTTCTGTGAAGAACTTCTTCCTAACATCCAGCCTAAACCTCCCCTGGCACAGCTTGAGACTGTGTCCTCTTGTTCTGGTGCTGGTTGCCTGGGAGAAGAGACCAACCCCTACCTGGCCACAACCTCCCTTCAGGTAGTTGTAGACAGCAACAAGGTCTCCCCTGAGCCTTCTCTTCTCCAGGCTGAGCAACCCCAGCTCCCTCAGCCTCTCCTCATCGGGCTTATGCTCCAAACCCCTCCCCAGCTTTGCTGCCCTTCTCTGGACACATTCCAGCAAATCACCATCTTTCCTAAACTGAGGGACCCAGAACTGGACAAAATGTAGGATCTGAACAAAGATGTAGGATTTGATCTCACTCATCCCAGACTGTATGGGCCTGACGTATTCCAGGGGGTGGATCTGAGCTGGAGACTATGGATCTAGGCTGAAAAACTTTGAATGCAGTCCCCATTGCATCTGGTTCCTGAAGAGGTTATGAGATATGACAAAGTACCACAAAGCTGTCATGACTGTGTGGTGTTCTGCCAAAACAAGCAAGTCTTCCCAGAGATGATCACGCTAAGATATCTGAGCTGGTTTTGGTGCCAAATCAAGTTTGACAGGGTTTATTAGCTTAGGATCAAGGCTGTGGTAATACAGCTATTTTGCTTTAGCGTCAGTTCTCAGCTTGAGGATTGTGCCTGATCTAATAAATCCCGTAGAATTGAGCTGATTCTTCGTAATGCCAGCTTGGCAGTCTGTACTCATTGTACACTGCTTTGTTATACTCTGTTTTGAAACTTGATAATCCACCATTTTAAAGGCACAATTGAATCTCTTTGACTATGGCTCTCACAGATTCTGATCAGGCAGAATAAAACCCACCACAACTGTGTGTAAGAACACAAAAGCTCAGTGGTATTAGAGGGCTCTAATTCACTTGGTAGCTCCCTTTTATTTTATTTTTCTTTCTTCCTTTTGTTTGTTTGTTTGTTTTCCCAGCAACAAATCAGGCTGAAGGAAGCTGAACACCTTCATTGTTAGATATTCTAAACAACTAAGTAAGTAGATAGTTGTTTTCTCTTGCACAGTCAAAAGTGCAGATAGAAATTCTGGAGAGGAGAGGTTCGGAGAGGAGAGGTTCGGAGAGGAGAGGTTTGGAGAGGAGAGGTTCGGAGAGGAGAGGAGAGGAGAGGATAGGAGAGAATAAATCAGGTTGGAAGAGACCTTCAAGACCATCGTGTCCAATCTATCATCCAACACCACCTAATGAACTAAACCATGCAACCTAGCACCCTATCAAGTCTTCTCCTAAACACCTCCAGTGATGGTGACTCTACCACCTCCTTGGGCAGCCCATTCCAATGGGCAATCACTCTCTCTGTGTAAAACTTCCTCCTAACCTCCAGCCTAAACCTCCCCTGGTGCAGCCTGAGACTGTGTCCTCTTGTTCTGGTACTGGTTGCCTGGGAGAAGAGACCAAGCTCTGCCTGTCTACAACCTCCCTTAAGGTAGTTGTAGAGAGCAATAAGGTCACCCCTGAGTCTCCTCTTCTCCAGACTAAGCAACCCCAGCTCCCTCAGTCTGTCCTCATAGGGCTTATATTCCAAGCCCCTCACCAACTTTGTTGTCCTTCTCTGGACACGCTCCAGCAAGTCAACATCCTTCCTAAACTGAGTAGCCTAAAACTGGACACAGTACTCAAGGCGAATAGAAGAATAGAATAGAATAGAATAGAATAGAATAGAATAGACCAGGTTGGAAAATATCTTCAAGATCATCAAGTCTTAGCTAGAACCCAACACCATATGCACCACCTCACCTTTCTTCCAAAGATGATACACCCTCTTTTTTCCCCTTAATTCCTTTAGAAGCTCATTACCCATCCAGGCTGGCCGTCTGCCCCAGCGGCTCATCTTCCAGCACATTGCCACAGCTTGTTCCTGCACCTGCAAGAGTTCTTTCTTGGAGTAGGTCCAGCCCTCCTGAGCCCCTTTGTTTTTAAGGGCTGTTTCCCAAGGAACCTTCTGAGCTTGTTCCTTGAGTAACCTGAAGTCCGCCCCCCGGAAGTCCAGAGTGGAGGTTTTCTTGCTGCCCCTCTTAGATTGGCTGCATATTGAAAATTCAATTATTTTGTGGTCGCTGGACCCTCGACCGCCTCCAACTACCACATCACCCACCAGGCCTTCTCTGTAAAAAGAAGGTCATAGAATAGCATAGCATAGCGTAGCATAGCATAGCATAGCATAGAATTAACCAGGTTGGAATAGACCTTTGAGAACATGGAGTCCAACCTATCATCCAACACCATCTAATCAAATAAACCATGCAACCAAGCACCCCATCAAGTCTCTTCCTAAACACCTCCAGTGATAGTGACTCCACCACCATCCTGGGCAGCCCATTCCAATGGCCAATCACTCTTTCTATGAACAACTTCTTCCTAACATCCAGCCTAAACCTCCACTGGCACAGCTTCAGACTGTCTCCTCTTGTTCTGGTGCTGGTTGCCTGGGAGAAGAGACCAACCCCCACCTGGCTACAACCTTCCTTCAGGTAGTTGTAGAGAGCAATGAGGTCTCCCCTGAGTCTCCTCTTCTCCAGGCTAAGCAACCCCAGCTCCCTCAGCCTCTCCTCATAGGGCTTGTACTCCAAACCCCACCCCAGCTTTGTTGCCCTTCTCTGGACACATTCCAGCAACTCAACATCTTTTCTAAACTGAGGGGCCCAGAACCGGACACAGTACTCAAGGTGTGGCCTAACCAGTGCTGAGTACAGGGGCACAATGACTTCCCTGCTCCTGCTGTCCACATTATTTCAGATGCAGTTCAGGATGCTATTGGCCTTCTTGGCCACCTGGGCACACTGCTGGCTCATATTCAGCCTACTATCAACCCGTACCCCCAGGTCCCTTTCTGCCTGGCCACCCTCCAGCCACTCTGACCCCAGCCTGTTCCTACCTTTAATCTACCATTATGTATGTAGACTCAGAGTTCTCTCAAACAGTAATTCAGCCAACGCATCTTTTGACAAAAGTTACTGCTTAGAATGGCTTGCTTGAGTCAGAGCATCACCTTAAGTTTGTATGGAAAGCCAAGAGTTGAATACTTGTATTTAATAGGTAACATCTCTATGGAAAACCAAATCTACCTCCACAACCACGATTTTATCAAATGTGCTTGTGGTGTTAAAAAGATTTCCTAGAATAATATGTGGAAAGCATTCTTCCTTAGAGAAAGTGATTGGAAAGTGTTTGCTTTCAATACATTAAATTTTGAACAGACGCAGAGAAACAAGTATTATCTAGTTCTGTGACTGCAGAGATTTGTGGAATTAACAGGAATTATTAATGATAGAATGTGTCAACCTTTCATATCCTGCACTATCAGCTTAAAATGTACTCTTTCAGCAAATAATCATGGCAGTAAGCTTGACTGCAAGCAAAGATGAACACAGTGAAGAGAAACTACACGTGAATATCTGTGCAAGAGTGAATTTGCTTAAAATGACTGGTGATAAAAATCTCATGCTTTCTCTCTGCTCATCTGGGAAGCAGAAAGTCAGGCACTGAATAGCATTAGTGACATTCCCATGACCAAATATTGAAAAACTGAAATTACATAACTGTGTTGTCATTAAACTCAGCAAGACAAATGTTTCACATTTGCACTGATTTATGTAAATAAGCAAAACAGTGGGGTGTAATTTACACAGAAGTTAATTTCTGCTGTGGAGAAAATATGGATATAAATGTTTCTTATTTTCTTTAATGTTCCAATTTCCATCAGATAGTGATTTTTCACCTGATTTTCATTTACAAAACTTACTGAGTAAGTGACACTTGCCATTTGACAACCTGAGAACTCTATGTGTGCATATCTTCTTAAGGTTGTCACACACTACATATACAGACTCCTCAGAAATTAAGAGAACATGTACAGTAATAATAACAGCTCCTACAATGTGCCAATGTAAAATATGCTTTTCAAAATGAAAAGAGGTCATTTGAATCCACACTAAGTGAAACATTAATGATTTATCTACATGACCTCTTTATATCAGTGCAAATCAGATAACTCGTGACTTCTGCTTGAACATTATTTTGTTTGAATATTATTTTGCTCTGGTAGATAATAATTCTAATGTGTTATAATGCTCTTCTCCTTCATTTATCTTTTATGGAAAAAAAGGGTAGTCAGATATTTTACACCTCTATGAATATATGTGTTGTCCTAGATAGGCAATTGCATGCCTCACAGCAGTATGAAAATATAATAACCACAGCTCAAAACTGAAGCTTGATTGATAAGGTTAAACTGAATATTTATAGTACTCACAGCCTTCCTATCTATGAAGGTTTTAGCAACATTTGTAATCATGAGATCTTGTGAACACCTGTGCTAAGCAAAAAAGAAGTACCTTGGCAGAATATGAAGACCTTGCAGAAAACTTCTTTTCATTAAAATAGTTCATAAAGTGACTATAGAGTTGACTCTGCATCTACAAGTTTTAAGTCACAGAATTAATCGATCAATTCAGCAATCATCTTTAACTTATTTGTCTAGCTAACACTGCCATATTGTGCATTTGAAGATGATGCCTTATATAAGAAGGCAAACACATTACTTCAGCTCTTGTGTTTTAATTTTTTATTCAAAGTAGGGTTTGTTTGTGAGCTTTTAAAATTATAGAATAGGATAGAATAGAATAGAATGAAATGGAATGGAATAGAATAGAATAGAATAGAATGAAATGGAATAGAATAGAATAGAATAGAATAGAATAGAATAGAATAGAATAGAATAGAATAGAATAGAATAGAATAGAATAGAATAGAATGGAATAGAATAAACCAGGTTGGAAGAGACTTTGACACAGAACAGATTCTATTACCTGAAATGTATATTTTCACTTGGAAACTAGTGTATGTTAACAATTAACTACATGCTTTACTTTTCTTGTCCAATAAACCTTTTACCGTACAGACAGTACCGTAAGCATTCTAGCTGTAAGAAATAGACAGTGGAGGGCACTGCAACTCCCATAGAAATCATTATTCCATAGAATCCAGTATGTAATGAGGTTTCAGACTTGCCTGAGCTTCCACTAGTAAACTCTTGGATGCTTATGAAGGATTGATTTCCAGTGGGAGACCTCATAAAGCCCTGGCAATTTCACCTCTAACAAAATGACCTCCAGGATTTAAGGAAGCGTGATTTGGATTCAGTTGAAGTTTAGTTAATGTCCTTCTGCCCTGCAACAATTTTTGTCTCAGCTGGTCCTGCAAAACTCATTTGTGCTATTTATTCATTTGGCTGATGTATTTCTTTAGCCTACTTATTTTCATATTGCTGCAAAGAGCATTGAAAAAATAAACAAAACTTGTCTTTATCCTGCTCTGGTCCCATGCAGCAAGCAGCTTGGCAGTTGGATCCATTACCCTCTCTTTGGTAAGTGCATGTTTTGGGTACCCTTTGGTGGGAGATTTCCTCTGGATAAGGCAGTGTGTGTGCACATTTTAGTTCATCTTTCTAGAAAGAATGTTCCTTGAAGCTTAAGGTTAAAGATTATTTAGATGTGTATTAGTATATTCTCCCCCTGTACACTGCACTGGCTAGGCCGCACCATGAGTACTGTGTCCAGTTCTGGGCCCCTCAGTTTAGGAAAGATGTTGACTTGCTGGAATGTTTCCAGAGAAGGGCAACAAAGCTGGGGAGGGGTTTGGAGCACAAGCCCTATGAGGAGAGGCTGAGGGAGCCGGGGTTGCTTAGCCTGGAGAAGAAGATGCTCAGGGAAGACCTTCTTGCTGTCTACAACTACCTGAAGGGAGGTTGTAGCCAGGTGGGGGTTGGTCTCTTCTCCCAGGCAACCAGGACCAGAACAAGAGGACACAGTCTCAAGCTGTGCCAGTGGTGGTTTAGGCTGGATGTTAGGAAGAAGTTGTTCATAGAAAGAATGATTGGCCATTGGAATGTGCTGCCCGGGGAGGTGGTGGAGTCACCATCACTGGAGGTGTTTAGGAGGAGACTCAATGGGATGCTTGTTGCCATGGTATAGTTGATTAGATAGTGTCAGATGGTGGGTTGGACACAATGCTCTCAAAGGCCTCTTCCAACCTGGTCTGGTCTATTCTATTCTATTCTATTCTATTCTATTCTATTCTATTCTATTCTATTCTATTCTATTGATAAATGACATCTGAATTGGAGATTTGATTGTGTTGGAAGGAGTGAGAGTAATTTTGGTTACAACAGCTCCACATTTTTGGGTGGTTGTTGCTGTCTCCCTTGTGGGTGCCCCTGAGACAGCAAGCAACAGATGTATGGCAAACAGAAAATAAATTTTTAGTATAATCAGTTAAAAAGTCAAGCTAACAGTCTGAAAAAAACCACAAACTAGTATTACCAGTACCAGGGTTCATTATCCTACTGACTTTAAAACTTATTGTTTGTACAGATGCATAAAGGAGTAATTTGCACAAGGGAATGCAACAAAGGCCAATCTATTCAGCCTTCAAGCTCTAAAATTCCTTCCATGTTTCGGTCTCTAGTTAGGCACCTGAAAATCTTCCTCTTTCCTTCTGTACATTAGAATAGAATAGAATAGAATAGAATAAACCAGGTTGGAAGAGACCTTCAAGATCATCGTGTCCAACCTATCATCCAACACCACCTAATCAACTAAACCATGCAGCCAAGCACCCTGTCAAGCCTCGCCCTGAACACCCCCAGCGACGGCGACCCCACCACCTCCTCAGGCAGCCCATTCCAATGGGCAATCACTCTCTCTGTGTAAAACTTCCTCCTAACCTCCAGCCTAAAGCTCCCCTGGCGCAGCCTGGGACTGTGTCCTCTTGTTCTGGTGCTGGCTGCCTGGGAGAACAGACCAACCTCTGCCTGACTACAAACCCCCTTCAGGTAGTTGTAGAGAGCAATAAGGTCACCCCTGAGTCTCCTCCTCTCCAGGCTAAGCAACCCCAGCTCCCTCAGCCTCTCCTCATAGGGCTTGTGCTCCAAACCCCTCACCAACTTTCTTGCCCTTCTCTGGACATGCTCCAGCAAGTCAACATCCTTCCTAAACTGAGGGGCCCAGAACTGGACACAGGACTCGAGGTTTGGCCTAACCAATGCAGTGTACAGGGGCAGAATGACCTCCTTGCTCCTGTTGGCCACACTGTTCCTGATGCAGGCCAGGATGCCATTGGCCCTCCTGGCTTCCTGGGCACACTGCAGGCTCAGGTTCAGCCTACCATCAACCAGCACCCCCAGGTCTCTCTCCACCTGGCTGCTCTCCAGCCACTCTGACCCCAGCCTGTAGCACTGCATGGGGTTGTTTTGGCCAATGTGCAGAACCTGGCACTTGGATGTGTTCAATCTCATGCCCTTGGACTCTGCCCATCTGTCCAGCCTGTCGAGGTCCCTCTGCAGAGCCTCTCTACCCTCCAGCAGATCAACTCCTGCCCCCAGCTTGGTGTCGTCAGCAAATTTACCGATGATGGACTCAATGCCCTCATCCAGATCATCAATAAATATGTTGAAGAGGATGGGGCCCAGTACTGATCCCTGGGGCACACCACTAGTGCCTGGCCGCCAGCTGGCTGTGGCACCATTCACCACCACTCTCTGGGCTCGGCCCTCCAGCCAGTTCCTAACCCATCGCAGTGTGCTCCCATCCAAGCCATGGGCTGACAGCTTGGCCAGGAGTTTGATATGGGGGACAGTGTCAAAGGCCTTGCTGAGGTCCAGGTAGACTACATCCACAGCCTGCCCCATATAGTTTTATCTACTACTAGAGTAGAGGTGTTACTCATAGCAGATTTACAGACAAAACCATAGCTCATATTTCTCATTTGATAGCTGATGAATAACAGTAATTATAATAGTATTAGGCACTTGAAGCCATTTCCTGTACATTCTGATATGGCCACATGCTTATAAGGCAGGACCAATAATAAAAAATAGACCTCTCCTGTTTTATTAATAAAAAGGGCTCTTTCCATTTATTATACATTAAAACAGTGCTGACATACCTAGTTAGGAAAGGACTGATTTGGTGCAGCCTGCTGCAGGAAATTTAATTGATGGAGAGCCTTTTTTCTGAAAGCTGCACAGAACCATGAACTTACTGAACTACTCCAAAGGTATGGGTATTAAATGCCCTAGCACTGAGCCAGCATTATTTCTCTGAATGAATGGCAATTAGGGGAATGTCTCAGACTGAGTGTAATGGTTTTATCAGCTTCATAGTTTCACTATAAGCAGCCTCAACAGCCTGCATTAGATAGACACTACTAAAATGCTCTCTTTTTAAAAGCACACAACTCTACTTTGTTGTTAAAAGTCAGATCAATAAATGGAAAAAGTAAAGTCAAATGAAAAAGTGGTAAAGGAATCTATCTTTGGAAAGCAACGCAGCAGTGTGCCTTTTATGTTTGAGCTATTCTCTTAATGTGAAATTCTGTGACCATTTTTGGCCTAGCAGGTATTGGACCTTACTCACATCTTGATTATATCCAGTAAAATCAGTTTGAAATATCGAAGTGACAAATTTAATTGTGAGCCAAGGCACAGGGGGACTTACTCTTAAGGAATATTGAAACTGGGATATACAAAGGAAGGGTATGGAAGGAAGAAACAAATGCAAATTCTTCAGAAAATATATACAAGTGTCAAAACTGTTTAAAGCTTATACAGCTGTGGTTCATGGTAGCACATTTTGTCAGTGAATGTCTTAAGGATTAAATAATTATAACAGGCAGGATAAGAATATTTCTTCTTGTTCTGTTTACGTGGCCAAATGTCTAATTTCCTGGCTCTTAAGTCATTGTCTAGCCCAGCTCTGAACCTTCTTCTCCCTGTGTGGTGATTAAGGGGGAGAAAAAAAGCTTGTTGTCCTTACTCCAGTTTTTCAGAAATACTGATCAAAATGGGACACCTTCACCTTATTTCCTGTATTATATACTGCAATTCACTTATGTACCTTGCATTAGGAGAGGTGGAATCAAAAGGTCATGTTTCAGTTGATCCTTGAACAGTAAGACAAGAACTGAGATATTAAATGCTTGCTTATAGTCAAAGAGTATCTATAGCAAAATGTCATGCAAAAAAAAGAGATAGATTTTTGGCACTTTAGAAAAATGGTAGTTTTCTCTGATACAGTATCCAGCAGCAGCTTGGATCCTAAAAGGGGAGGTTCACAATCTTGAAGGCATGGTTTCAGAATGCTTCATTCGCATTTGATACAGGTTTTTTGGTAGCTTTTTCTTGCATCTACAAATGCTGGAAATTCTTTGAAAAGAGAAGCAATCTTGAATTAAAAATGGTGGCATGAGATTGTGAGCTCTTCCAGAAGCAGCTTGTTTCAGTGTACATTATTTAAGTGCATTTTATCCTACTGATTCAGAATAGAGATATAAAACTTGTTGTTGAAATATTTCTCATTGATTATTGAACTTTTTTTTCATGGGTTAGCCTGAGAGGGTCTTTTTTTGTGCTACAGTGGTTTCCTATAATTCATTTAGCAGTTAAGTGAAGAATTGCAATGACAGAGAAAATCAGTAAGATATAATGTTTAGACCTGACTCATTGCCAGCTGTGAGTGTCCTGATCAAATGCTTTAAATTAAATATTTAATGAGCAATGGCTAAAAAAAGAAGCTAAATGACCTGAAAAAGGAGTAAATGAAAACCACTCAGGAGATCTTAATGTTAGAAGGAAAAATGAGGTAGAGATTACTTTAAAAGTCTTACTTGTTTTCACTTCCTGAGTTGCTTGAAACGTTGATACATGATCTCTTCTTGATGACATCAAGCACAGCCAAAACTTATTCAGATGCATCCTGTTACTTTCCAGAGGACTTTTTGAACTTCCAGACAGAAGGTATCACCCTTGCTACTAAAAATCTAAGTTACTGTGAAGTCAGGACTGCAAGAGATATCTGGATGTTGTCTGTAATGTATCAGCCCCCTCCACAACGGCATTCAGACTTCAAGTGTCCAGATAACAGTGTATATACAGATATATAGGGAACTTTTAAGCCAAACAAGTCAAGCTTGGAAAATTATGGCAGCCAATGAGGCTGAGTGCTGACATCAAAGTGTAGGATCTCTACTCTTTCTTCTTATTATTTTTCAGATTTAAGACAGCTTGTAGAAACAATGTGAATTCCACTGGTAATAAAAGCAATCTACCCAGAACTCAAAGGTTTCAGAAATTATCAGGCTGACAGGTCTCCTACAACTAAAATCTTGCAGCTCCAAGTGCAGCTTCTTAGGAAGGTGCTTCTGCAGCTGCCCTCCAGGCTGTCTGTGGGAGATTATCAGTCCTGAAGAAAATATAGCAGATAGCAGTGTGCTGCTCATCTGCACCATTCAGAGCATAGTTCACTAAAACAGACAATAAACATAGAATCATAGAATCAATAAGGTTGGAAAAGACCTCAAAGATCATCAAGTCCAACCTGTCACCCAACACCTCATGACTACTAACCCACGGCACCAAGTGCCACGTCCAATCCCTTCTTGAACACCTCCAGGGTTGGTGACTCCACCACCTCCCTGGGCAGCACATTCCAATGGCTAACAACTCTCTCTTTGAAGAACTTTCTCCTCACCTCCAGCCTAAACTTCTCCTGGTACAGCTTGAGACTGTGTTCTCTTGTTCTGGTGCTGATTGCCTGGGAGAAGAGACCAACCCCCTCCTGACTACAACCTCCTTTCAAGTAGTTGTGGACAGCCAGTTGTAGACATATATGAGTTTATCACACATTGGACTGCTGCTCAGTCTTTACACAGCTCCTGTCATTTCTGACAAGAAAAAGGGGAAGGATTTTTAGTCTTAAGGTCTTAAGACAACAAAATAGTTTGTATAGTACCAGATTTTAGGAATCAGAGGAAGACATCATGTTCTCAGATTTACAGAAAGAAACAGGGCTGGTGTTAATTTTACTTCCAAAGATGTCACAGTTCCTATTTGAGCAGTTGAATATTTCAGGCATATAAGAAAAGTGACCTTGGTCCTTCTTTGTCTTCTAAAAAACAATGCAACAATTCATAAGAGGGAAAGAATCAATAATTTGATGCCACACAGAGAATTTGTCTGGACCTCATGTTACATTGAAATTGCCAATGAACAAAGTTCACCGCTCACTATTATTAGTTACCTCCACTTCGAAATGAAAGTGCTCATTTTCTGCTACAACTGTTTTGTTGTTCTGTTTACACATGAAAACAGTTGGAAGTCAGGAAAAATGCTGCTTAGCTGATAAGCCACTCTGTCAGTGGCCTGACAGGATAGCAAAGCACTTGTTTGTCCTTGACTCCTCAGTACAATGATAACCTCCCTCTGCTTCAGCTTCCTCAGTGAGTATTACGTGGAAGTCTGAAACCCATCGCCTGAAGTCAGAATTCAGATAACAATAACATGATGTGTGAAATTGAAGTCAAGACTATGACACAGGAAATTTCTAAATAATGCAGATGGAGCCAGTGTGAACAGCAAGGTACACAACAGCATAAATTTGCCAGACTCTGTACAGCTAGATATCCTTCCAAATATTTTAACCTCTTCATGTACTTTTGCAGCTAGTTAGTCACTATAAGCATGCTACGTCATAAATATTTGAAAATGCATATAATAGATCTTAATAATAACATTTCAGTCTAGTGGGTATGAATCTTTAGAATTCTCCTCTGTCACAACACCACAGCATTAAAACAGTGTACTATGAAAATACACTGACTTGATGTCTTTCTCATTGGCTTGCATACATCTTGTGTTAAGGAAATCAGAAAGATGATGAGGCTAAATTGGATTTAAATTTTCAGTATAAGCATGGGAAATTATAATGCCAGGTGTTTCTTCATGCTTCTTCTCAGCTGGATTTATTCCATCAACATGTCCAGTGCTTAGAGGAAATACATAATGATATTAGCTGCAACAGGACAATACCCAGAAATGTCACTGAACAACAGGACAGAGCCATCCTACCAGTCTTAGGAAGATGGCTTTTAGTTAGCAGCTGCCAAGGAAAGGAAACTGCTTTGGCACCGGTGCAATAATATTTAGCCATTCACTTTCCATGTGAACATGCCTAGGAGTGCAGCTGGCCAAATTCCAAATACACTGCACTGTGTGAGATCTTTTTTATCAGCAGTGCTTTTGGCAAAGAAGTGAAATCAATGTGAGTTGTATTTTTCTTTCACAAAGATCCCTACTACAGAACAGACATTACAGAGTCATTGACAATCTTTTCAGGACCCATATCTGGAATCTACAGACTCAGTGCTCAAACAGAACACTTCTTGTAAGATCATTCTTTCCCTGGTTGTTTATTCTGGTTGAGATGACCAAAAAAAAAATCATATGTCCCAGTGACTTGTAAGAAGGAGAGCTAGAAGCACAATTGCAAAACCAAATCACATTTGTTTGCTAGCAACAAAAAAGTAAACCAAGAGCACTTTTTTTACATTTTTAATGTGTTTTTTTATTTTCCAAGATGATTTAGGGCATGCTGTCTAGAAATTTAAATTTGAATAAAGTAAAATAAATACAATTCATACAATAAATACAAGTCATACAATATTTATAATACATACAAAAATACAGCTGCAGGATATGACTGTGTGAATTGCAACTAGCAGCAGCTAAGTGTATGTATTATTCTGAGCATTTGTTTGGATGTTTCACCTGGGAAAACTATAAATCTATTAGATAAACTGGCCTGATGCAATTACAAGTGTGCAACCTTTGTACCAAATTGTTAGTTATGTATTAGAAAGCAAATTGTTTTGCCCTCTGTAATCTGCTAAGTAAAACTGGAAGCATGACTCTTGGCTGTTTGGGGCAAGGTCGAGAAGGCAGCGAAGCGTTATATTCTCAAGTAATTTTAATTTGAATAAATGTGGCAATATTTTACATAGTACAGGGCACAAATGGAGTGAACTCCGTGAAGAAAAGTGAACTCAGTCAAATTCCAGTAATTTAACAAATCTAAGGACAGAAAAATCTTCCAAGTGCTGCACAGGTGCATTATATCTAAGCAAAACACTATTAAACTGACAGGATCTTTGTTTCTTTTCATCTTTTCTTCTACTTTGCCTGTTCATTGCCAAGTGAGAAAGTCTCCATTTCAGTTTGTTTACAAAAAAAAAAAAAAATAAAGAAAAGAAAAACATAAACCAGAGGGAAACATATATGACATCACCTTTACTACATACATTTAGTATATGACATAGATTTTGGTCCACAAAATTAAATCAAGTTTACAGAAAAACAGAATCACCAAGGTTGGAAGAGACCTCAAAGATCATCAAGTCCAACCTGTCACCCAAGACCTCATGACTAAGCCATGGCACCAAGTGTCACGTCCAATGCCCTCTTGAACACCTCCAGGGATGGTGACTCCACCACCTCCCTGGGCAGCACATTCCAATGGCTAATGATTCTCTCTGTCAAGAACTTTCTCCTCACCTCAAGTCTAAACTTTCCCTGGTGCAGCTTGAGACTGTGTCCTCTTGTTCTGGTGCTGGTTGCCTGGGAGAAGATACCAACCCACTCCTTGCTACAACAACCCTTCAGGTAGTTGTAGAGAGCAATAAGGTCTCCCCTGATCTTCCTCTTCTCCAAGCTAAACAATCCCAGCTCCCTCAGCCTCTCCTCATAGGACTTGTGCTGGAGGCCTCTCCCCAGCCTTATTGCCCTTCTCTGGACACGTTCAAGAGTCTCAATGTCCTTCTTAAATTGAGAGGCCCAGAACTGGACACAGGACTCAAGGTCTGGCCTAACCAGTGCTGAGTACAGGGGCATGACAACTTCCCTGCTACTGCTGGCCACACTATTCTTGATGCAGGCCAGGATGCCATTGGCCTTCTGTATGCTAAACTGACTGATAAAATATTGTCTTGAGATTGATAATTTCATCTCTAAAGTGTATCTAAAAAAAACCCCAAAACTTTCTAGTACCTTGTGTTCGCTGCTTCACATTCTGAGATAGCATATGGCATGTGGTATGGTAATTCACGGTAATAATCAGCTAGTATTTTAAAGTGAATATTCTTAAGAACAATAAAACAGGCTCTAACCTACACTCACGTAAGGTTAAATTCTGAATATATGATAAGAGTCTTCAAAGATTCTCCATTTAATAAGGAACTATGATATTACAGATTTAAAGAGAGAGCTCAGCTTTTAAGATACCCATTAAGGAACTTCTGGGACTAAGATTAGGTTTCCATGTTAACAGATCCTGAAATGAATACATGAATACTGCATATTCACATGAGAAACATTTTGCTTTTCCTAAAACAAATGAGACAAGTTAAAGAATCAAAATCTCAGCTGCAGTTCACACAAAAAATAGGTAGCTTCATAAAATATAGCTAAGTAAATACATACTCTAAACTGTCAAATTAAAAGGAACCTGACTTTCTTTCATATAGACTTGAAAACCTGGGTGATTTGTTATTTTGAGTCTGTACTATGTTACCCAAATGATCAATATTGCTTTCCAGAAATAATAACTGCCCTTTTACATAATTTTTTCCTCTGTTCAAATATCTACTAAAGAAATATGAAATATGCAATGTATCACATAATTTGTGTCAGCTTCAGAATATTTGAGGAGATGGATAAATACAGGAAACCTAGCTAGACAGTTCAAAGTACTGAGCATAAATACAGAATGTAAATATTTTCCACATTATTAGTATGATCAGTGTTGCAATTGTAAAAATGGTTTGTATAATCTTTTGGCTAGAAGAAGACATCTACTTTTATGTCTCATCAGGTGACACTAATTCTGCTTTATAGTCAGTGAGAGTAGTTTGGAATATATGCGACCCAAGGCCATTGGGTCTGCATTTCACTACCCTTTATTGTCCCTATTTTTCTTCATTAAATATGAAAGGGGCCTAATATGTTCTGCTCACCCCTAGATTGCTAAATTTATGTGGGAGGAATTCCATTCCTGGAATTCTGCAGAAGTATTGAAATATTTATCAAGGACCAGTAAGCTTCTGTTTGGTACGTACCCAGAGGATGGAATAGCAATTAACAAAAGGCTAAGGAGAGTAGAAAGAGCAATAAGTAGTGAACAAACTCACAAATCACCACGTGCAACCTGCTTTGTGAACTTTTAAGCACCTTAAAATAACTTTTCCTTGTATGGCCAGGTCATTAACTGAAGTCTCAGGTAAGCATCACGGTACAGACTGGTGCCTTACAGTATTATTATAGAAAATGGAGTTTAAATTATTTGTGCTATGCCTTTGATTCTTTTTTAGGCAATTGGACATGCAGATAGATGATACATATTCATCACCTCTCCCAATACTGTGATAACCGATTATGGTGAGAATGAGTCAAGCAGGCATGACAGAGCAACACAGATATTATTCACATTATTTAGCAGTTAAAATTAACATAGCAGCTCCAGAACTGAATCCCTGCCCTAAAAATCTCTTAAAAAACCCCTAAAAATGCAAACTGTGGTTTCTTATTTAGAACTACTTTAATAGTGCTTGTTAGTAGGGAGTATGGTGACACAACCATCACTATCATAAAATGGAAAAATACTAAGCTTTTTTTGCATTTAAGTTGACTTTGCTGCACCTTTTAGAATAGAATAGAATAGAATAAACCAGGTTGGAAGAGACCTTCAACATCATTGCATCCAACCTATCATCCAACACCACCCAACCAACTAAACCATGCAACCAAGCACCCTATCAAGTCTCCTCCTGAACACCTCCAATGATGGTGACTCCACCACCTCCTCAGGCAGCCCATTCCAATGGCCAATCACTCTCTCTGTGTAGAACTTCCTCCTAATCTCCAGCTTAACCTCCCCTGGCGCAGCCTGAGACTGTGTCCTCTTGTTCTGAATCCAGCCTAACCATGGCACCAAGTGTCATGTCCAGTCCCTTTTTGAGCATCCCCAGGGACAGTGACTCCACCACTTCCTTGGGCAGCTCATTCCAATGGCCAATTACTCTTTCTGTGAAGAACTTCTTCCTAACATGCAGCCTAAACCTCCCCTGGCACAGCTTGAGACTGTGTCCTCATGTTCTGGTACTGGTTGCCTGGGAGAAGAGACCAACCTCTGCCTGTCTACAACCCCTCTTCAGGTAGTTGTAGAGAGCAATAAGGTCACCCCTGAGTTTCCTCTTCTCCAAGCTAAGCAACCCCAGCTCCCTCAGTCTCGAAAGAGGAGCACCAAGGTGTGGTGTGAGAAATTTGCATTTTTCAGAAGGACTCTCTTTTTCTTCTCCTTTAATATTTTTGAGTATTAATAGTAGGGACAATGACAGGATTACTAACACAGCCTGACTCTTTTGAAAGGAAAAAAAAGTATATCTGAGTAAAATGATATCTGATAGGGAGGGGAGAAAAAAATGAAAGATATTCCAGCATGTAAGGTATTCAAGAGAGACCAAACCGAAATAGAACTCGCTGAAATATATGCAAGTGTTTGTGCAGCTATGAACTCTTTTGCTTTAACAAGTGGTACTACAGCAGCTGGCAGAAAATGCAGTCAAGTGAGGTTTGATCACAACAATATTCTCCGAATTACTATTGCTGCCATTCACAGAGATAAATTTTCCGTCGACTGCTATCATTCCGAGTCCCTGTATCTCATCTTAATTTGAGTAGCTGCCTGATGAAAGTCATGTGTAGACTGAAAAATTAGCCCTTTCCATCACTGTATCTGTTTACTGTCACTAGTCTAAAGTTTAGACAGGACAAATGTTACATGACAACGCTAATAGTAAAAAGTGATCATTCTAGGAGAATTACCACAGCTCTTTATGATGAAAGAATCTTGTGTGTGTGTTTAGGATACGTGACACACTCAAAAAAAGACTGCCTGAAGAGAAGAGGCTGGAAGGTTGTTCTCATGGATAACTAAAATCAATTTACTTAAAAGGTGCAAGCTTGCAGTGTCATTCACATCCTAGAAAGACTTTTCTGGGAGACTGTCTCAGTCCAGAGAGGGAGAGAGACTCATTTCTTTTGAATATGAAATTAGAGGCACAAATGAGGCCAAGATATCAACAGCTAGACTATTTATTACACAAATAAAGAGGATGGATCACAAGGGGAGAGAAAAGGGAGAGAGAAGAGGAAAGGAATTATATTACCACACCCCTCACCCCTCATGACAGTTTGAGTCAGTAGAGGAAGGCTGCTGCAGCTTTGGAAGGGAGGAGATGTTGGGTCTGTGAAGAAAGGCTACTGCAGCTTTGGCATCCAGAAGATGTCCTTGTTGGCTGTGCTGTCCTCTGAGCAGACTCTTCAGCTCCATGAATTGTAGCAGGCAGAACTTAGGACACCGAGAGAGAGTTCCTCTTGGTCTACTTCTTCCAGGCTACATGGTGATGTCTCTGTCATTTTTCTCTCCTGGTATCCTCTCTGTTTTTCTTCAGAGCAGCATTGCCCCGGACTTTGCCTTCTCTCGAGTTTTCCTTCCAAGGAGCATTGTCCTGGTCTTTTCCATCACCGTGTGTGCTGGGTTGAGGCAGCCCCCTCTCTCCCCACCACGGGCAGGAATAAAACACTCAGACAAATGGATTGCAAAAGTGATGAAAGTTTAAATAGAAAGCAGTGAATGTTACAGAAAACCCAAAGCGCAGTGACAAAGATCCCAAAGCAAACCCAGAGGCATCCCATTCCCACCTGAGGGTACACCCGAGACCCTCAGGGCTCCTTCTTCCCCCTCCCTCTGCTGGGCTAGTCTCAGCTGGCCAGGCCTGAGACTGCCCATCCCCCCGTGGCCTTGGGCCTAGCCAGGCCCAAAGCCAGGAGACATCTCCCCCAGTTACCGGCTGGCGGAGGAGGAAGAAAAGAGAAAGTGCTAGACTCCGCACTGGATCTTATAGTGGTGCAAAGAATCATGGTAGGAAATACACACAATTTCCTGTGTCCATCCCTCTGGGCTGGACTTCTGGACACAGGAAGTGAATACACCAGGGGGGCACCCAGCTCAAACTGCAACACCGTGTTTTCCTTCTCCTGTGTTTTTCTTCTACTGAGCTGGTAGTTGCTCAGATCTTTTATATAATTTATAGGCATGTATATTCCAGAGAGTATCGATAGCGGTGGCCTGTGCCCATTTCCAGGACAGCTGCAGTCCGGTGAGCAATCCTTATCTAGGCACCTTCCAGAGAGTCGTTCCAGAAGCGTCTGCCCAATACACATCAGCTATCGTCTGGGCAAGCAGCAAAGGTGATTTTATCTTTGTTGAGTCACATCAAGAGAGACAAGCTTTAGTCTCTCACAGAGACACAAAACTCTCCTAATTTAGGCAATAGTTAGACTCCTATTAGTTAATCTCTGAATTTCACCTAAGTTTAAATATTTAACTAAGAGTCCTAAGTTAGTAAAAGCAAAGAATTAGGTCCAGTCTAAATTAGATCCTTGAATAGCTGAGCTGGATTATTCAGGTAGCCATGACTAACAGGCAGGGAAATAGAAAAGGAATTTCAGAATACAAATCACCTGACCTAGGAAATCAAACACATCAGAAAATTCCTACTTTCTCTGTAGACTATACAGGGTGTAGAAATGTCAGATGATTTAATTGGGTCAGAAATAGCACTCTCTCTAGAACTGAACCATTACTACCAAATAGACTGTTTGGAATTTAATACAGCCTCTAACTGGCACAGTGCAGAGCTATCTGGACTTCAGCAAGGC
Organism: Dryobates pubescens; assembly: GCF_014839835.1. NCBI lineage: Eukaryota > Metazoa > Chordata > Aves > Piciformes > Picidae > Dryobates > Dryobates pubescens. The sequence continues at coordinate 4,832,293 of NC_071638.1, read as the reverse complement.
CTTTGACAACGTTCCCCTCAGCAAACTCCTGGCCAAGCTGTCAGCCCATGGCTTGGACAGCAGCGCTCTGTGATGGGTTAGGAACTGGCTGGAGGGTCGAGCCCAGACAGTAGTGGTGAATTGTGCCACATCCAGCTGGCAGCCAGTCACTAGTGGTGTCCCCCAGGGATCAGTGCTGGACCCCGTCCTGTTTAATATCTTCACTCAATATCTGGATGAGAGGGTTGAGTCAGTCATCAGTAAATTTGCAGATGACACCAAGTTGGGAGCAGATGTTGGTCATTTAGAGGGTTGAAGGGCTTCCCAGAGGGACCTTTACCAGCTGGACAGATGGGCAGAGTCCAACAACATGTCATTCAACAAGTCCAAGTGCTGGGTGCTGTATTTTGGTCACAACAACCCCATGCAGTGCTACAGTCTGGGGTCAGAGTGGCTGGAGAGCTGTCACACAGAAAGGGACCTCAGGTACTGATTGACAGATGACTGAACATGAGCCAGCACTGTGCCCAGGTAACCAAGAAGGCCAATGGCATCCTGGCCTGTATCAGGAACAGTGTGGCCAGCAGGAGCAGGGAGGTCATCCTGCCCCTGTACTCAGCAGTGGTTAGGCCACACCTTGAGTCCTGTGTCCAGTTCTTGGCCTCTCAGTTTAAGAAGGACATTGAGACACTTGAACGTGTCCAGAGAAGGGCAATGAGGCTGGGGAGAGGCCTTGAGCACAAGCCCTATGAGGAGAGGCTGAGGGAGAGGGGGTTGTTTAGCCTGGAGAAGAGGAGGCTTGGGGAGACCTTATTGCTGTCTATAACTACCTGAAGGGTGGTTGTAGCCAGGAAGGGGTTGGTCTCTTCCCCCAGGCAACCAGCACCAGAACAAGAGGACACAGTCTCAAGCTGCACCAGGGGAAGTTTGGGCTCGAGGTGAGGAGAAAATTCTTCACAGAGAGAGTTTGTAGCTATTGGAATGTGCTGCCCAGGGAGGTGGTGGAGTCACCATCCCAGAAGGTGTTCGAGAGGGGATTAGACATGGCACTTGGTGCCACGGTCTAGTAGTCATGATGTCTTGGGTGACAGGTTGGAGTTGGTGATCTTTGATATCTTTTCCAACCTTATTGATTCTATGATTCTATGATTCTAATGAGTAAATGCAGATTCCAAGCTTGGTCAATCCAGATTCTTTCCATTTATCATGGTACAAAAGGAAAAAAAAAGTGGCTGCAAATTCCATAGCCCCGGCCAGAACATCATGTCTCAAGCAAGCATATCAGTGACTAATGCTGAGGATGAGCTCTTGATGAGTGGATAATAACCGACCTGTGCTTGTGCATCAGATCATTGCCTGTTTTTAAATCATGACATCAGAATGCCATGCATGTCATGTATAGTCTGTATTACTGATTCCACAGCCTGCTTGTGGTGTGGGGTTTTTTTTCTGTCATCTCAGGCCGTCACTAAGAATAACAGTCATGAAAAAGTTCCTTTTTATATATTTTTAATATTCATCTGACTTCAAAATAATTAAAGTAGATATAGGAAAAAACACAACCAAAACCAAACAAAAAAACCCCCTGCTACAGGCTGGCTTAGAAGAGTGAATAGTGAAATGGATTGAGAGCTAGCTAAACAGCACAGCCCTGAGAACTTGCTAAAAAGCACCAGATCAATGGTGCAGAGTCCAGTTGGAGATGGTATTTACCAGAGGTCAGTGATTGGTCCAGTCTTGTTCAACATAATCATCAACAACCTGGATGAAGAGACAGAGTACCCTTAGCAAATTTGCTGATGACACAAACCTGGGAGGAGTGGCAGACACACTGGAAGGCTGTGCTGCCATTCGGTGAGACTTGGACAGACTGGAGACCTGGGCAAAGACGAAACTCATGAAGTTCCAGTACAGGTTAGGGCTAGACCTGTTGGAGAGTACCTCCACAGAGAAGGACCTTGGTGTCCTGGGATAACTCTATTGTTATCCATGGGACAACAATGTGGCCTGGTGGTTGAGAAGGCCAACAGTATATTCAGGTGCATTAGGAAGAGTGTAACCAGCAGGTTGATGGAGGTTCTCTTTCCCCTCTACTCACCCTTAGTTAGACCACATCTGGAATATTGTGTACAGTTCTGGTGTCTCCATTTAAAGAGGGACAGAGAACTTCTGGAAAGAGTTCAATGGAGGACTATGAGGATGGTTAAGGGACTGGAGCATGTGTCTTTACAAGGAAAGACTGAAAGACCTGGAACTGTTTAGCCTGGAGAAGAGAAGGCTGAGAGGGGACCTTATCAACATCTACAAATATCTGAAGGGTGGTTGTCAGAAGAATAAAGCCAGTCTCTTTGCAGTGATAACCAGGAATAGGAAGAGAGGAAATGGATGTAAACTCAGTCACAGGAAATTCCATCTCAATGTGAGAGAAATATCCTTTACTGTGAGGGTGACGGGGGGGTGGACTTGGTGATCTCTGGAGGTCCATTCCAACCCCCAGCATTCTGTCATTCTGTGAACCTGCAGTGCTTTCTTCTTGCAGTGAATTGCCATTACACAAGCCTCCAGGGTGAGTGAACATTTCACTAATGGAAATGTAACAGTAATGAATCACTGGAATCTATGTCTTTGTCACAGAACAAAGATGAATCAGCTGAAATACTATCCAGAAGATTATAAGTCAAGACTGATGGTTATCATTAGCAAAGTTAAAGGTTCCACCATCTGATTTGTATACTGCAACTCTCAAACCTTGCAAAACTGCTTACAATTGAGTTCTCTGGAGACCAGTTAATAATTCTGACTACCTCACTATCTTGTTGACAGGTTCTTGCTGAAGGTCATATTCTGATGAAGCAGATAATTTTAAATGCCTCTTTTGCCTTTTGAAACTTAATCTAAACTACTTTTAGGGAATAAAAGAAAGATGCTCCAAAGCTCACTATTTTTTTGCTATGTGCATGTGAGACACCACATATAAAAAGTGATGATATTTCCTCACTGAAAAATTACCCCAGATATCTGATGACCTGTGGGGCTCTCCCAGCATCCTCACAGAAGCCACCCTGTAGCCTTCTCACTACCAAAATCTTGCCAGGGACATCCAATGCAAGATTTAAAGCAAATATAAATCAGATTAACAGCCTTGCATGTGAATGGTAGGGAGGTTTGTCCTAAAACTTAGCAAATATTTTGATGTCATAGCATCACAAAATGATGTCCTGAGAAGTCTAGTCTTCAGTAGTCAGATTTATTCTAACTGACCAGTAGTCCTTAATTTTTTTCCCTTTCCATGTGTGCAAGGACAGCCCATTCTATGCCAGCTTTTGGATTATACAGCTTATCCTGATGCACTTGCTTCTGTACTGTGCAATCACAGGTCTTATTTTAGATTCTACAAATTCAGCAGCAGAAACTTCTGTAGCTTTAGATCATTATTTATATCCTTCAAAACAGAGCTGAACATCAAATGTGCTCACAGGGATAAGATGGAATACAGCCAAGAACTTTTTATAAATGGGTGAAACTTAACATTTCAAAATAAAGGAGTCACCAGCTCTGAGAGAATCAGAAAATCATGGTTAGTAGGTGTATTGGGTTGGACTGAGCTGGAGTTAATTCTCCTCACAGCATCTTTCTAGTGCTGTGGGTTTTGCAGCAGTAGCTGACAACATAGCAGTGTTTTGGCTACTGTTGAATCCAGTATCCAGGCTGTGTCCTTTCAACATTTCTCTGCCCCAAGAGTACATCGAGGGGTGGGCAAAATCCTGGGAGGGGACACAGCTGAGCCAGCTGACTCAGACTGGCCAAAGAGGCATTCCATACCATATGATGTCAGCTCAGGTATAAGAATGAAGTGAAAGAAGGAAGTGTGGGGATTTGTCCATGGCATCTATCCCCGCAAGGAACCACCAAGCTTAGAGAGTCCTGCTTTCCGAGACCAGCCATCATCCTGCTGATGGGAAGTAGAGACTAATATCTCTCTCTCCTTCTTTGCTTCCATGTGGTCTATTGCTGTTTGCTTCTTAGTGTTATTAAAATTGCTCCTATCCTATTCCTGGCTTCTGTTATATTTTTTTCCCTTCTCTCCCTGTTCACTTAAGAGGGGGAGTGATAGAGCAGCTTTGGTGAGCATCTGGCCTCCAGGCCAGGGCCAAACCACCAGAGTAGGACTATACAAAGAGGAACTATAGAAAACTTTCCTCTCAAATGATTTGATTTAGACTATGAATGCCACTGGATGGCATATGACTACATGGGAGTTATTTGTTCTTAGCATCATCTGACCCAGCAATAACACAGAGCAATCTGGTGAAAGTAATTAACAATGAGCACAATATCAACTACCAGTTTGAGAACTATCAGCTGTACAAATGAGTGCAACGTATCTTGAGTAGGACAGAGCTCCTTATAATCTCATAATTAACTCTGCTATGGTGTCAGTTGTCTTACAATAATTCCATTTTCTAATAATACAAGAACATAATTCAAGGCTCTTGCAGGGTTCATAAACTGTGTGCTACCACAAAGTACTTTTGTTTCAATATATTGGATCCCATATATATTTTTTTGTTTTAAATGTCCAAACATAAAATGACTGAGAAGGTATCTGACAATTGAGGTAAAGCAATATAAAGTTTCTCTTTTATAAGCTTGCTTATTGCTCCCTTGGTCTATTGAATCTTTCTGAAAAGCAATTTTTTTTTTTTACTTTTAATGTCATTTAAAACTCACAAAGATACAGTGACTTCGAATGCTGACTATGTTGTGGTGGTTTGAGCCTTAACTGGGACTTAAGAGCCCAGCTGGGGGCTGAGAATCCCTCCTTCCCGCTCCCCCTTCCTCCTTCAGAGAGGAAAAAAGAAAGGGAAGGAGCAAATCCACCAAGAAATTATTTGGAGTCAGCTTGGAAGTAGAGAGGTAAAGAATTTTCTTTAAACAATATATATATATGTGTAACAATAACAGATAAGGTTCACAAGGGCAAGGAACAAGGATGGATGGGAGAGGAAAAAAACCAAAACAAGAATACAAAACCAGTCTCCTTCTCCGAAGAGGCACAGAGGCAACAGGGAGAAGGATGAGGCTTGACCATGTGGCTGAGAAGCAGGGAGCCACCAGCAGTCCTCATCCAAGCAAAGGCAGGACCCAAGAGAGCTAATGGCTTCTTATAGCCTTGCTGGGCAGGGAGGGGTGGAACAGCCTAATTTAGTTTCCCAGGGGGAAAACACCCTCCAGGGAGGGCAAAAGCTCTCACAAGCCCTCCCTGCCTGCTTCCAGCATGGGCGTAGCCCATCACATATGTGAAAGAGATGTGTGTTCTTTTGGCATGCTTTATTTTAAGCATTGCTACTCAGATATTCACAGAAAACAGTTTTAAAGTTAAATGAAAAGCCATGAACTGATGTCAACTAAACCATCAAAATATTTAGGGCTCTGGAGACAGATGGGATGAATACATTGATCTGAGAGACTGCAGGCCTGGATTTCATGATGTATGCTCCCCCAAAAAAGGTAAATGAGTTAGGAAAGAGAATTTACAAACCAGGAATTCAAATCTTGAAAAACTGACATCAAGAGCTTTTGCAGGGATGTTTATTTTTGCATTTCTTAACCTTACATCAGAGTTAGATGTTGTAATTTAAAGAACACAGCAGTTTCTGAGTTGAATTAAAGTTTGGGTTTTTTTTTCCATAGAATCAATAAGGTTGGAAAAGCCCTCGAAGATCATCAAGTCCCACCTGTCACCTAACACCTCATGACTATTAAACTATGGCTTCAAGTGCCACGTCCAATCCCTTTTTGAACACCTCCAGGGATGGTGACTCCACCACCTCCTTGGGCAGCACATTCCAATGGCTAGCAACTCTCTCTGTGAAGAACTTTCTCCTCACCTCAAACCCGAACTTCCCTTGGTGCAGTTTGAGACTGTGTCCTCTTGTTCTGGTGCTGGTTGCCTGGGAGAAGAGACCAAACCCCACCTGGCTACAACCTCCCTTCAGGTAGTTGTAGACAGCAATATGGTCTCCCCTCAGCCCCATCTCCTCCAGGCTAAACAATCCCAATGTGAATGACATTAAAAACAGCCTATATTTGACTTTGACATAAATTTCATGGGCATCCAGAGATGTAAATACTCTTTGCTTTGGGAAACTGTAGTTGCTTCCAACCGCTCAGAGTGTACCTGCTGGGAAGTAGTAAGTGTCGTGTTTTGTGCACCTCATCTCTGAATGAACGCATCACAACATTTCCCCTGCTTATGTTCACTGGAGTTCTGGTAGAGATATTCTAAAATGAAATAATCTCAATGCATTTTGTAGCAGTTTAAGGACGTAACTTACTTTTAAACATGTTCACTCTGTATATTGAACCTGATTAGAGTTTAGAACCATTCATCTATTCGTTTCCTTGCCCAGAAGCATTCACTGTGTCTTAAAGGTGAGAGGCAAATCACTGCTCCCTATATAAGTTTTCATTTGAATGGGTGTCATTTTCAACTTATGATGTAATTTAGCGAGTTATCCCTGAAATCTGTAAACTGTTAGATTCTGTCTCCCTGCTGAGTCTGGAGCCAGCCAGTTGCTTTTACGCATCAAGTGCTTTTTTTCAATATTCCCCAGAGCAGCAAACCAGATTATTCCCAGGAAGGTACTAGACAACTGCAGATAATAATTATCTGTACATGTTAGAGACTAGAAATAATTTCCCCACTACCATTCCACAGAGGGAGGTTCTGCTGCCACTTGAATGACAATTTTTATTTGTTAGTGCTCAAACCTTCTCTAGTCCAAGCTGCAGGCTTGAGGCAGGGTGTGATATGTGTGTCCTTACAGTGAATATCAATGACTGGATCTGGGAAAGGAATTATCCATACATTTATCAGCCATCAAAGGTCTCTGAGCATTTCAATACTCTCTCCAGGCAACCAGAACCAGAACAAGAGAACATAGTCTCAAGCTGCACCAGGGGAGGATTAGGCTGGATGTTAGGGAGCAGTTCTTCACAGAAAGAGTGATTGGCCATTGGAATGTGCTGCCCAGGGAGGTGGTGGAGTCACCAACACTAGAGGTGTTTAGGAAGAGACTGGATGGGGCGCTTGGTGCCATGGTTTAGTTGATTAGATAGTGTTGGATGATAGGTTGGACACAATGATCTCAAAGGTCTCTTCCAACCTGCTCTATTCTATTCTATTCTATTCTATTCTATTCTATTCTATTCTATTCTATTCTATTCTATTCCTAATTCTATTCCAGGGTCTTTCATTGCAGATTTAAGAGAGTTCACATTTCTAATGTGATTACTCTCTCCTTCCTCTCTTTCCCTCCCAAATGCAGGGACAGAAGGGTAAGTTCTTTATCAAGGGCCACCTTTTACTTCTGTCTGTGGCCTAGGAAAAATTTCTTGCTTGTTTATTGTGATTAGATTCTTTTATACCATATGGTACTCTGAGGGGATTATGTCCCTTTGTTTTCCCCACTTCCTATCTGATGTTCTTTGAGGTTCTTTCTTTTGAAATTTCCCACTCTCTATCTTAGCACATTCTAGGTTCCAGTCTGTATGTGTCTGTTGCAGATGTTTGAGGGTGTAACAGTAAAAGTTTATACGTGCAATGATGAATAATAAATATACTGTTTTCTTACTTGATCTGTGACTAATTTCTATGGAAAGTGTTAAAACTTGACATCATGAATGTTCACACTGTTAGTCACTAAATGGCATCACATTCCTTTTTGTACATATTCTTAGTTTTACATGTTGTAATGGTAAGCTGTTTGCTAGCTTGGCAATACAAAGATGGAGTTACAAAACATGAATAAAAAGTGTACTATATTGCATCTATAAAAGCAAATATTGCAGCCTTTTGAGGCTGTTTATATGCCTATGGCCTCTATTGCCTGAGTACAGATAGGACAGGAAAGGTTTGTTTTTTCTCCTACCACCCAATTTTTATAGCAGTAGAGAAAAGCTTATTAATTTAATTTATTTAGCCAGATTCTTCTCCTTCATGCAGATTTCCTTTATCTCACTACAATTCTCTGTTCTGAGTTCATGTCTCCTGACATGACTGTTAAGATTAGTGTTGTGGGGTCAGGCCCAGCCAGCAGCCAAGCCTCATGCAACTCCTCACACAACTGCCTTCCCCCTTCCAACTTGGAATGGGAAGAAGAATCAGGGGAAAAAGGCAAAACCCTGTGGGTTAAGATAAGGAGAGTTTAATAGAACAAAGAGCTAAGACCTAACAATCAGGGGGAACAATAATACTAATAATACTGAAGGGAGGTTGTAGCCAGGTGGGGGCTGGTCTCTTCTCCCAGGCAACCAGCACAAGAACAAGAGCACACAGTCTAAAGCTGCACCAGGGGAGGTTTAAGCTGGGTGTTAGGAAGAAGTTCTTCATAGAAAGAGTGCTTGGACATTGGAATGTGCTGCCCAGGGATGTGGTGGAGTCACCATCACTGGAGGTGTTTAGGAAGAGACTGGATGGGGTGCTTGTTGCCATGGTTTAGTTCATTAGATAGTGTTGGATGATAGGTTGGACTTAATGATCTCAAAGTTCTCTTCCAACCTGGTTAATTCTATTCTGTTCTATTCTAATGAAAGAGTATATACAACAAATGATGCAAAACATAACACTGACCAGAAATGGCCCAGTATACCCTCCCAACTCCTGCCCCACTGCCACTAGTACCCGGCGACAGTCACCTGCTGAAAGCACTCTCACATGTCCCAGTCAGCCCTTCCCTTAAAGAGCAGACACGATGGCAGTGTGGTACCAACTACCCCCTTGTCTGATTCAAATGGCTGTCTTGGCTATGGCCAAGGAAAAAGACCCAAAGCAACCAAAAACTTAATCATATCATAGCTGAACCCTGGACAATCAGGTATGAAAACAGAAGAGGAAGTGCCTTCTAGAATCAGTTGCTACCCTGAGGACTCTGGTGATGTAGCAGTTTACAGGACATCACACTGAAATGTCCCAAAGGTGACTCCAAATACCAGGCTACAAATCCAGGTTTAGTACACAATCTAAACATTGCTTGTACAAGTCACTTCTTGCAACTATTGAGGGGAAAAAAACCATGCATATTACAAGAAGTTCAGGGGATGCTGTAAGACAGAGTGCAAATTGGCTGACTCAGCTTAGTGATTTAGTGAGAGAGTACTTCCGGTTAATTTGGCAATGTGCATTGCAAAATGTCAAAGAGAGAAGATTTCTATCTCAATAATAAAATGGTTCAATTTATTACAGATCATTAAGAATTTTTGCTTTTACTCATCACTGCATTCATTCAGAAGTAGGATTGTTGAGAGATTCTTCCTATCAGATTCTCTCCCTGCTGTTTGTTCAGAGTGCTTTCTCAAATGGAACAAAAATGAATGCAAGTTTATGCATCAGATCAGACATGGGAGTTGAACCTAGATTCTTGCTTACCTAATGTCTACTGTAACAATAAAGTCATGTGTTTGTTCATAATAACTCTTTGGTCCTGTCATGATGTTTTCCAAGTGATGTAGGACACTCCAAATTATGGAAAAGCATTTAATTTCTGATCAACTGAAATGTTTATATAATTCACAGTATCACAGAATTATTGAGGCTGGAATGTACCTCTGAGATAATCAAGTCCAGCCTATGACCTAACACCACCACATCGACTAGACCATGTCACTAAGTGCCACATCCAATCTTACTTTAAACCCTCCAGGGACGGCAACTCAACCACCACTCTGGACAGTCCATTCCAGTGTCTAATTATCCTTTCTTTGAAGGAATGCTTCCTACCATCTAATCTAAACCTCTCCTGATGCAGCTTCAGGACATGCCCTCTTGTGTCTTCTTCTTCAGGCTAAACAACCCCAGCTCCCTAAGCCTCTCCTCATAAGACTTTCATTGAGCCACCAACCTTGGGTGTGTTTAAAGGTCATTTGGATGTGGTGCTTGGGGATATGGTTTAGGGAGTGAACTTTTTAGAGCTGTATTATTGGTTGGACTTGGTGATCCTGAGGATCTTTTCTAACCTGAATGTTTCTTTGATTTCTGTGATTCTGACCTTCCCTCCAGTCCCTTCCCCAGTCTCATAGCTCTCCTCTGGACCCACTCCAGCACCTCAATATCTTTTTTGAAGTGAGGGTCCCAGAGCTGCACACAGTACTCAAGGTGAGGCCTCACCAGTGCTGAGTGCAGGGTCAGAATTACATCCCTAGTCCTGCTGGCCACACTATTTCTGATGCAGGCCAAAATGCCATTGGCCTTCTATGCCAGCTGGGCACACTGCTGGCTCATGTTCAGCTGCTGTCAGCTAGCACTCTCAGGTCCCTGTCTGCCAGGCTGCTCTCCAGCCACTCCTCTCCCAGTCTGTAGCACTGCATGGAGCTGTTTGGGCCAAAGTGCATGACCCTGCACTTGGCCTTGTTAAAACTCATACTGTTTGGCTCAGCCTATTGACCCAGTCCATCCAGATTCCTCTGAAGTGTCTTCCAGCACATTGACACCCCTCCCCAACTTGGTGTCATCCATTAATTTACTAACAATAGATTAAACCCCCTCATCCAAGTCATCAATAGAGATGTTGAATAGAACTGGGCCCAGTATTGATCCCTGGGGGTCACCAGACACTAACTGGATGCCACACCATTCACAACCACTCTGTGCCTGGTCATCCAGCCAGTTTTGAACCTAGTGAAGGGTGCACCTGTCCAAGCCATGGGCTGCCAGCTTTTCCAGGGGAATGTTGTGGGAGACTGTGCCAAAGGCTTTGCTGAGGCCTAAGTAGACCACACCCCTCATCTACTAGGTGGTCACCCAGACATAGAATGAGATCAGATTGGTTAGGCAGGACTTTCCTTTCCTAAACCCATATTGACTGGGCCTGATCTCCTGATGGCCTTGTACATACTGCTTGCTGGCACTCAGGATGGTCTGCTCCATAACCTTGCCAGGCACCAAGGTTAGGTTGACAGGCCTGTAGTTCCCTGGATCCCCCTTTCAGTCCTACTTGTGGATGGGTGTCACACTGGTCAACCTCCAGTCATCTGGGACCTCCCCAGTTATCCAGGACCAGTGATAAATGATGGAGAGCGGTTTAGCCAGCCCTTGTGCCCTAAGCACCCTTTGATGAATCCCACCTGGACTGAATTACTTGGTAGGATCTAAGTGACACAGCAGGTCACTGATTGCTTCCTCATGGATGCATCCCAGTCTACCAACTCAGGAGCCTGGTAGTCCTGAGGATACACAATCTTTTTCTTAAAGACTGAAGCAAAGAAGCTGTTAAGTACCTTAGCCTTTTCCTTGTCTTCCTTTACTATGTTTTGCCCTCCATCCAATAAGGAATGGAGATTTTTCCCTGGCCCTCCCTTTGTTATTAATGTATTTATAAAAACACTTTTTATTATCCTTAACAGAATTGGCCAGATAAGTTCTAACTGAGCTTTTGCATCTCTAATTCTCTATCTACATGACCTTACAATATCCTTAAATGCCTCCTGGTTTACCTGCCCCTTTTTCCAAAGTTGATACACTCCTCTTATTCCTGAGTTCTTGCAAAAGCTCCCTGTTCAACCAGGCTGGACATCTTCCCTAACAGCTCATTTTTGGGTACATAGGGACAGGCTGCTGCTGCGCCTTCATTATTTCATCTTTAGAGTAAGCTGTGGTAGTTTAGCCTACCAGCATTAACAAAAGCTCAGCTCACTCAGTTGGGAAAGCAAATGGAAGCTATATTTACAGGCAATAACTACACTCTACAATAGACTGCAACGAATATGTACAAATATACATTATTTACAATATTATACAGTTTTTTATAGGCAATAAAAACACCACAGAAACCCCCCTGAACCTTCTGGGACCCCAAAAGAATCAGGGGAACTGCTCCGCTTCTCCCCTAACCTCCCTAAATGACACCCACCCCACCCCCGTCCCTTTCCTCTGTTTAATTAGAAGAAAGGAGAAAGAAAAGTTAGGAGAGTACTGTTAGTCTTATCTGCAAGGTCAGCTTGTAGTGATAATATCTTCCCAGCTGAGCAGAGCAGAAAGCAGCAGCCAGCGAAGGAAGAAAGGAATGAAGTGGGATGTGAGATATTGCTAGGGGTACATCTCACATCTGCCCAATGAAATTCATTTACAATAATCTTTTGTTTTCCTTTTTACACCCAACTGTGAATTGTTTATACTTCTTCACTCTTCTGCTTGAAAATCTGCAGCTAACTTTTAAAGGCATAGCCTAAAACTGCCACAAAAGCCCAGCCTTCTGGGGCCCCTCTGTTTTTGAGGGCTGCTTTCCAAGGGACTCTACGAACCAGCGTCTTGAATAGATCAAAGTCAGCCCTCTGAAAGACCAAGGTAGAGGTTTTGCTGTGATTTTTCCTGATGTAATACATTTCTGAAAAATGTTTCTGACATGTTGGCCAGAATCAGACTTTCTTCCAGTATTTAATTCCCTGCTCCCCCCCAAAATGAATGATGTAAATTACACGTCTGTTATTTGATTCCATGCAATATGTAGCCTAATACAACTTGCCATGATTTCTTTCAGCGATATTTTTCTACTGGAGAGAATATTTTGGGAGTCTGGGACCAAAGACAAGAGCATAAGTATGATGTTTTCCATCATATTTTAGAAAAAGACAGAGCTGTTAGCCATTGGAATGGGCTGTCCAGGGAGGTGGTGGAGTCACCATCCATGGAGGTGATGGTGGTTCAAGAGGGGAATGGACTTGGCACTTGGTGCCATGGTTTAGTAGCCACGAGGTCTTGTGTGAGAGGTTGAACTTGATGATCTTTGAGGTCTTTTCCAACCTCATTGATTCTATGATTCTATAATCATCATCAGGGGGTTGTGTTCAGTATCAATTTTGCATATATTTCTATGTATTTCACTTTATTGTTGTTACTTTCATTAAAGCTGGTTTAGTTTTGTTTTCCTGTCCATAAGTCTTTCTCCCTTATTCCTTATCTCTCCTTCAGGAAGAGAGAGAAATTAATAGAGAGTGTCTGTTGCTCATCCAGTGGCCAGCCCACCCCTAATCCTTGACAATAACTTAGTAATAAACTTAACTGGTTTGGGTTGCAGTCAGTATTTTTTCACATACTGTATAGGAAGCAGTTAATGGAGATGTATTTGAGAACTCATCTACAGTTTTTCTTTCCAAACTATGGGAGTATGTAGGCATATAAATAGTTGTAAGAGTTATTATAATAGGTTGGACTCGATGATCTCAAAGGTCTCTTCCAACCTGGTTAATTGTATTGTATTGTATTGTATTGTATTGTATTGTATTGTATTGTATTCTATTCTATTCTATTCTATTCTATTCTATTCTATTCTATTCTATTCTATTCTATTCTATCTCTTGAAGCTGGTGAACTGAATGAAATGCCCCACCATGTAAAGCAGACTCACTAAGCAAGTTACTCATTCTGTTGTAACACACAAAATCCTGGACTTACCATTAGGTGTGTGCCTTTTTTCAACTGCCTTGGTATATAAAGATGATAATGTCTTTGCCATAGTGTAATAATGCATATTGCATTTCTATATCATAGCAGTCAACATACAGAGAGAATGCCTTCTGTAGCTGGGATTTCATGACTGCTATTGAACCTGAAAGCTGAAGTCACATCCATTGTATCAATCTAGCTGTGTTTTCACTTAAGGGAAGAATTTTGAATATTTGCAAATGCACCTCTGCTTTGCAGCTGTTGTCCTTGAATAGAGTAAGAAAAGATACTTTCATTGGAGAGATAGAAGAGTAATATATAGTAGTGCATGCAGTTGCTGAAACAAAAGACAGAGCATAAAAAAATACTGAATAGAAAGGTTTAGCATTATCTCAAATATTTAATCAGAACAGAAAAAGTGGTAGAATAATACAGTAAACTTGCAATTTTCATTAACCCCTCCCTGTTAAGAATGTCAGAACAGGGCAGCTATAATTCACCAAGTGAATTAGAATTAGAATAAACCAGGTTGGAAGAGACCTTCGAGATCATCGTGTCCAACCTATCATCCAACACTACCCAATCAACTAAACCATACAACCAAGCATCCTGTCAAGCCTCGCCCTGAACACCCCCAGCGATGGCGACCCCACCACCTCCTCAGGCAGCCCATTCCAGTGGGCAATCACTCTCTCTGTGTAAAACTTCCTCCTAACCTCCAGCCTAAACCTCCCCTGACGCAGCCTGAGACTGTGCCCTCTTGTTCTGAATCCAGCCTTGAGAGTTAAGAAGCCTGGGTGTCTGCAAACTGTAGTCAGCAGGTGCAGCAAAGCTCTCCTGATGCCACAAGCCTCACGATGCTGCTCTTTCAACTGTACTGCCTGGCATAATGCCATGTAATCATTCAGCTTCCCAAGGGAAGTTTCAGAGACGTTTTTAAAAGTGGCACTGCTTTCCACTAGAACATTTTGGTTTTGACACATAGATTTTTTTTTGCACTTTTTGTTTTTTTTTTATTTATGAATGATGGGTTTGGGGGTTTGTTTTGTTTGGTTTGATTTCTGCAAATTCCTGTCCAACTCTACACATATATATAGATGTGCAGAACCTCTATTCTATTCGTTCCAAATCTTTGAAATTCATTTTTTGTTTACTTCATTTTAAAATACAAACACTTCCCTAAACTTCACAAGGACCAAAGGCTTAGCAGAGATTTTTTCATATATCTATCAGGAGCCAAGACCACATCCTTCAGCAGAACTTGGTGCCATGGTTTAGTGGTCATGAGGTCTTGGGTGACAGGTTGGACTTGATGATCTTTGAGGTCTTTTCCAACCTTACTGATTCTATGATTCTATGAATAACCCAAGAGTCACAGCAATATTTGAGTAAGCAGCTATTCTTATTTTACATTTTCAATTGCAATGTAGAAATCACAAATCCATGGTGATTTAAAACCCCAGCATTATACTGATTTATTGATGTGCGCTGTTATATCATGATCAATAACTTCAACAATTCCTCAAGGTAAGGACCCCAAAACTCAGCTACCATGGGTACTTACACTGAGAGTGGAAATCTTGGTTACTATGTGCCACATGGGACATAGGAAATGGTGAATGTCTTTCATAAGTTTCTATTCACTCTTACAACACTCTGTAGTCCTTTCTGATGTATTTGTGTATTTACATTACAAATGTCACTCTATGTAATTAGTGCATCCTCAGGTACCTATAGAGCAGTCTGAGAACACCTCCCCAGAACTGATGTAGGTAGTGATCTAAAGAGATACTGTGCTTAAAAAGTTCAGAACAGTGTCTGACTTCACCTTTCACTGATCATGAATGAGGACATCCTTTTAAAATTGTTGCCATGCTATAGATCTTTCTTGCTTGAGTTTTCAGACTAAAAGTTATTTGCCAGTAGTCCAAGCTATCATTTAGTCAAACACTCTCATACTTTACAGATTTTCTTATAACATTCTGGAAATCTAGCATATCAATGTGCAAGCTTGTCTCTAAGCACATGTATGTACAATCTATCTACAAGTTATTTATTAACATCATAGACATCAGATAATTAATAGCTATGCATAAAGTTGGATGGGACAAAACAGTCTGATTCAGCTGAGTAATGCAATAGGTCCTGAAGGATTTTCAGGTGGGACAATGTCAACTAATTCACACATTTGGTCCAGGGTAAAGCACTGCACAAAGAAGAGGTTGATGAATGAGGTCTCAATATTCTAGAATAATGATGAAAACTATTGATAAATGGAAGGTTTTTTGTCTGCAAAAATCATAACCACACAGATCTCTCCTATTTTTTACAAACCAAATGAAATTTTGCAGTGGAAATCCTGGCCAAGGCACAAAGGGATTTTTGGGGATTTATGATGCTATCTGATGTCTCGGTCCTCATGACTTAAGCAGGCAATAGTATCACCATATTTCACATTTCCCCTAACAGTTATTATGTATTTTCTTTCCTGTATTCCACAGAGAAGGCAAGCAAATTACAACAATTAATTTGATTGGATCTCCGAATAACATCCTTTAAAATAATGCTGTAAAGCTTCATACAAAAGAAAACTAAAAGGAAAATGAGCAGTGCTAGGTTGATTATGCTAACAAAAGTCCCTTAAATATTCTTATGACAGAATTCAATATGAGATCATCTCTTCTGGCTAATAGCAACATTTACTTCAAATATGGAAACTTTGTAAGTATGTCAGTATTTGGTCTTTTAATTTAGTCTCGTCCTTGATCTTTTCCAGTGTGAAACTGTTGCCTGTGTTACACTATCAACAGCAAGATGAGCAAAGACATGAATGAAATTATGATACCAATGAAGATGCTTGTATGAATATTCCTTTGAATAATAGAAGATGATGGAGCAGGTCCAGAGGAGGGCCACAAAAATGATCAGAGGACTGGAGCACCTCTCATGCAAAGACAGGCTAAGAGAGCTGGGGCTGTTCATCCTGGAGAAGGAAAGGCTCCATGGAGATGTTATAGCCACCTTCCAGCACCTGAAAGGGGCCTACAACAAATCTGGAGAGGGACTGTTTACAAGGGTATGTAGCAATAGGGCAAGTGGAAATCGATTTAAACTAGAGAAGGTAGATTTAGACTGAACATTAGGAAGGAGTTCTTTACTATGAGGGTTGTGGAACACTGAAGCATGTTGCTCATGGAGGTGGTGGAGGCTCCATCTCTGGAGACATTCAAGGTCAGGCATGATGGGGCACTGAGTAACCTGATCTAGTTGGAAATGGCTGCTTACTGCAAGGGGGTCGGACTAGAAGACCTCTAGAAGTCCTAGTCAATCAGTACTTTCTATGATTCCAGGATCATTGCTTCACAGCAATTAGCATCCCAGTTGTAAGATCACACTGTTGCAGAGTGCACATGCATTCTCTTAGTCAAATTCAACTCTTAAAATAACTCTACTAAATTCAGTAGAATTACATTTGCTATATCTATCTTATATAGGTCTGTCTGGTCCTCCTATTTATTACCTAACAGTTAACAGAAATACATTTCCAAGAAGTTTCAGCGTGTTAGCATTTTTAGGGTATCTCCACAAGACAAATGCACCAATTGAGAAAGGTGCTTTCCATTTCAAAAGTACTACAGCCTCTCACTTCTGTGTGCTATAAAGACTATCTAATGGCTTCCTCAAGAAACAATATTCATTCCACTTTAAATGAAAAGGACATTTGGTATTTGAATGTATTCATGAATCTGTGAATATAGAGCTGTGCTTACCATTTCACAGTAATCCACTGAAGGATTATACTGAGACAAAAGATAAGTACACGAGGAGAAACTTCTTTACAGTGAGGGTGACAGATCACTGGAACAGGCTGCCCAGGGCGGGTTGTGGAATCTCCTTTCCTGCAGATTTTCAAACTCCACCTGGATGGATTCTTGTGCAGACTACCCTAGATGATCCTGCTTTTGGCAGGGAAGTTGGACTAAATCTCTGGAGGTCCCTTGGAATCATAGAATCAATAAAGTTGGAAAAGACCTCAAAGATCATCGAGTCTAACCTGTCACCCAACACCTTGTGACTACTAGAACATGGCACAAAGTGCCACGTCTAATCTCCTCTTGAACACCTCCAGGGACAGTGAATCTACCACCTCCCTGGGCATCACATTTCAATGACTAACGACTCTCTCTGTCAAGAACTTTCTCCTCATTGCAAGCCTAAACTTCCCCTGGCACAGCTTGAGACTGTGTCCTCTTGTTCTGGTGCTGGTTGCCTGGGAGAAGAGACCAACCCCCTCCTGGCTACAACCTCCCTTCAGGTAGTTGTAGACAGCAATAAGGTCTCCCCTGAGCCTCCTCTTCTCTAGGCTAAACAATCCCAGCTCCCTCAGCCTCTCCTCATAGGGCTTGTGCTCGAGGCCTCTCTTCAGCCTCGTTGCCCTTCTCTGGACACGTTCAAGAATCTCAATGTCCTTCTTAAACTGAGGGGCCCAGAACTGGACACAGGACTCAAGGTGTGGCCTAACCAGTGCTGAGTTCAGGGGCACAATGACTTCCCTGCTCCTGCTGGCCACACTGTTCCTGATACAGGCCAGGATGCCATTGGCCTTCTTGGCCACCTGGGCACACTGCTGGCTCATGTTCAGGTGTCTGTCAATCAGTACCCCCCGCTCCCTTTATGTTTGGTTGCTCTCCAGCCACTCTGACGCCAGCCTGTAGCTCTGCATGGGGTTGTTGTGACCAAAGTGCAGCACCCAGCACTTGGGCTTGTTGAATACCATCATATTGGACTCTGCCCATCTGTCCAGTCAGTCAAGATCCCTCTGGAGAGCCCTTCTATTCTCTAACAGATCAATATCTGGTCCCAACTTGGTGTCATCCACATATTTACTGATGACTGACTCAACCTCCTCATCGAGATCATTAATGAAGATATTAAAGAGGTCCCTTCCAACCTCTAACATTCTATGATTCTGGGATTCTGTGAATCACCTCCCTCAACCAGTTAGCAATGCTGTGCTTGATACACCACAGAACACAGTTGGTTCTTTTGGCTGCCAGGGCACACTACCTACTCAAAGTTTACTTGTCACCAGCTCAAACCCCTAGACATCTTTCTGCTCTCCAGCTTCTCATCTCCCAGTTTGTATGTATAACCAGGACTATCTCATCACAGGTGGATTCCCTCTTGCAGTGCATCAGTTATCAGCAACTGTTTCTAATATCTTCCAGAATTTTAGTGCATGGCGGGGGGGGGGGGGGGGGGGCTTATTTGATCCAAAACATGTCAACTGTTTTAGAAAGAGGAGAAAGAAAAGGTATACTAAATATGGAATTTACTGTGTAATATTAAGCACTGTGGGGAATGTTCTGCTCTTGGATGTGAAAAGCAAAGCTTGATCACTGATGCTTTCATTTTCTGTATGAACAAGGCTTCCTTCAGTATCCCATGTAATTGTATATCCTTTGTATTTAGAATAAAACCTTTTAAAAAAGGATTCTATGAAGTGAAGAGGAAAAGGTTTATTAGAGGAAACAGGCTGCAGAACAGCACTACTAATTTATAGAAAACACTGAATAGTTTGAAAAGAGAACTGCTTTTCATGAAAAAATAGGAGAGAGACACATTTAAAAATGACAGGGAGAAACAGGAATAGAAGCAGATCTCTCATATTCAATAGATTGTGCATGAAAGCAACCCTACAGCAAATTGTTACAGGTCAAATTTAGAGATTTACAGTGAGAGCTTGCCTACAGGAGAAAGCTATATAAAATTTTGGTTGCAAATCTACCACATAGATTTTACTGCACAAAAGGTAGATTAATGCCAGTTCAAATATGCTAACAGCAGTTAAAACCACAAGCACACTACTGCTGAATGCAAGCCACCTTTCACCCTTCAGTTTGTATTGGTGGGCTAAAGACACACATACCTTGCCTTTCTGAACTACTCAGAGAATCACAGAATCATAGAATCAATAAGGTTGGAAGAGACCTCAAAGATCATCAAGTCCAACCTGTCAACCAAGATCTCACGACTACCAGACCATGGCACCAAGTGCCACATCCAATCCTCTCTTAAACACCTCCAGGGATGGTGACTCCACCACCTCCCTGGGCAGCCATATTCCCTGGACACAACCCTGTGATAATAAATCTGTCTATCTAACCCTTAATTTGAACACAGTTTTGTTGTTTTGGTTTAGTTTTTTTTGCCTTTTTTGTTTGTTCCTGATTTTATTCCTATCTTTGTTTCTTTACAGCTTCTCTCTATTTAAGAATTTGAGTTCCTCCAACAATGCTGTGTTTTAAAATGGCCCAGACATTTATCTCTGATCCTCTGTGTGCCAAACAACCTCCTGCTGCTTCTGTGTTGTTTCTTGCTGTTTCAGAATGAGGTAATTGAAAGGGAAACTGTTATTCTTATAAACTGATGGAAAAGCCTTATAGCTTTTTCTTTCTTTAATAGGCTTTTTATTTTAACAATCCCACTATGTGAAGGATGAAATTATTAATTCAGACTACCTTGAGAATGAATCTATTTTACATTAAATTCCAAGTTTTGGAATCTATTAACTGAAGTTAATCTTCAGTTAATTGGAGGATTCATTCAATTTTATGAGAAATGCAGATGAAGGAAAATCCTTTTTTGGGGGGGTGAACATTTCAGATACTTCCTAGGTAAAACTCACACTCACAAAATGCAAACATTAAGGAAATATTTTTGTCATCTCTTCTTCAGAAAGAAAGGAGTGGTGATAGCTAATTACAATATTAACAGTACTGACTTTTTACCAAAATCATTTATCAAAAAGACTTTGAGTAAAAAAAACAACCAACCAAGCAGACAAAAAAAACCCCAACAAAAACAACTCCCACATAATATTAGAATCATAGAATCAACCAGATCTCAGAGATCCAGAGGGACCTTGACAGGCTGGACAGTTGGGTGGAGTCCAACATGATGGCATTCAACAAGTCCAAGTGCCAGGTGCTGCACTTTCGTCACAACAACCCCATGCAGAGCTACAGGCTGGGGTTGGAGGGGCTGGAGAGCAGCCAGACAGAAAGGGACCTGGGGGTACTGATTGACAGCCACCTGAACATGAGCCAGCAATGTGCCCAGGTGGCCAAGAAGGCTAATGGCATCCTGGCCTGCATCAGAAATAGTGTGGCCAGCAGGAGCAGGGAAGTCATTGTGCCCCTGTACTCAGCACTGGTTAGGCCACACCTTGAGTATTGTGTCCAGTTCTGGGCCTCTCATTTGAGACTCTTGAACATGTCCAGAGAAGGGCAACAAGGCTGAGGAGAGGCCTTGAGCACAAGCCCCCCAAGGAGAGGCTGAGGGAGCTGGGATTGTTTAGCCTGGAGAAGAGGAGGCTCAGGGGGGACCTTATTGCTGTCTACAATTACCTGAAGGGAGGTTGTAGCCAGATGGGGGTTGGTCTCTTCTCCCAGGCAACCAGCACCAGAACAAGAGGACACAGTCTCAAGCTGTGCCAGGGGAGGTTTAGGCTGCATGTTAGGAAGAAGTTCTTCACAGAAAGAGTAATTGGCCATTGGAATGAGCTGCTCAAGGAAGTGGTGGAGTCACTGTCCCTGGGGATGCTCAAAAAGGGAATGGACATGACACTTGGTGCCATGGTTTAGTAGTCACGAGGTGTTGGATGACAGGATGGACTTGATGATCTTTGAGGTCTTTTCCAACCTTATTGATTCTACGATTCTATGATCATCATGTCCAACCTATTACCTAATACCTAACACCCCATGACTAACTAAACCATGGCTTTAAAATCTAGATTGCAAATAATATAAAAATTACCAGTTTCTGAAAGTTTTGATATGATATATCATAAATACAATTATTTTCTCTTTAGAAAAAGAATGAGAGGAGAGAAATAGAAATACTTTGTACCTGTAGAAAATCTGTGCTATCTTTTTTTTTTTTTTTTAATAGTCTCCTCTGTCATCCAATTGCCTACTTTAAACAGAAGAACAACATATCTTGAGCAGAGCCCAAGAACAAGGTCCTCCAGACACTAGTGAAAGGTATCAGCAGCTACGCTTTCTGTGAACTTATTTGTCTTGACTGTAGTTCTGAACGATACAACACTATTCCACACAGACTGAGCTTTCTCATGAGTGTAATTTATTGTGTGATGCACTTGGCTTCAGAAGAAGTAGAATGAGGTACTTTTGCACTGCCAAGTCAGATAAAACTGTCAACACCATAGATTTCCTCAGAGACTACAAGGTTTTTCAAAGCACACTTTATATCCAGAGAACTTCTCATTACTTCACCTCATGAGGCTGGGCACTTAGTAATATCTGGACTTCTGCTACTCCCTTTCCTTCTCAGATACAAAAGTTTTGATGCTAATGAACCATGTAAGGCCACACTCTCTGTACTTCCTGGGAACCTGTGATCTTACCTTTCTCATAACCTGAGTAAAAGGCATCAGAGGGACAACAGCCTTCAACTTTGGTTATGCAACAGAGCACTGCCTATGCTTGGGAACAAAGTAGAAAGAAGGTGGCAGGGTGGTCAGCATACAGGGTTACCTTGGGACAAACATGGGTGAGGAAGCATTAGCAGTCTAATGACACAAGGCACAAAATCACTGTGTCTGTTCACTACATCTGAGAACTTCTTATCAGTTTATTTGACACTCTAGTATGTGATTATTATTAAAACATTCACCATTTTTGTTCCTTGTTGTGACCCTACCTAGGAAGGGATTGCTCATGGGATGGTCTTTAGTGATACCTGAGGGGTGAAGCAAGGCAAACTGCCACTGAAATGACTGGAACAACTGTATGTTTACTGATTTCACATTCATTAAAATTACTCTGATTATACAATTGCTCTTAAGGCAGGTGAGGTAATACTTACTGTGTGCCAGAGAGGGAGTGGAGAGAGAAGTGAGACAAAACCAGAGGCAAGGAAAGTATCACCACTCTGAGTGTCATTGGCATCCTGTTCAATGTTTTCTTGGTGGTGGGTACACACCTGACAGTTTGCAGAGCTGCCTTTTAGCTGTTAAGTTCCTATTCATTCTCCTCCTGAGGGGGTGATTGCTAGTGGTGCTAGTGGTGCTCCCATAGCTGGGCAGATCACATGCCACTTATGTGATGGCATAGGTGTATTAGGGCCCCACTTACCAGAGTGATTCTTGGGGTACCAGCACATGGCATTGTGGTAGTCACAAGGCAGAAAGCACCCCCAATATTCTGGGTGATTGGTGTTCCACCTTTGTGCAGACTCAGTTATAAGATGGCAGCAAATGCCTTAAGCTTGCACAAGGGCAGGCACCCAAGTGGTGAATGAAACACAGCATCCTGTTCCAGGAGCAGACCATGGGACCATAATTCTTGAAAACTAAGAAAAGGGAGCAGAGAAGCAGTCTGTTTCAGACAGACATCTATGGCAATGCAGCTCCCACATTCCCAAATCCTGGCAGGTAGCTTAGCACAAAATAAATTTTCAGATCCTGGAAAGGGAGCTTTTTTAGAAGTTTATGGAAACAGTTTATGGAAGTTTATGGAAATGGACCCATAAACAGAATTGTTAGAAAATACTGTAAAAAAAAATCTTTTTGTGTGAGATTTCTAACCAATTTTTTTCATATGAAAAGTTTCATTTGAGGGCATAAAAATTTTGCTGAATCCGAAACTTTTCGATGCTTTCATCTTTTCTTACAGAGGTCATCAGCAACATGTTGCATAAAGTGCTAGATATTTATTGCTAAGTTTGGTTTTAATTTGCTCTGCCTTTTTGCCTTCACCAGCTTCATAAACAAAGAAATAAAAAACCCCTCAAATAAAGCATGCCACATTGGGGCAAAGAGTTATGTAAATTACTGCAGGAGACAAACTCCAGGGGAATAAGATTTTGATAACAGAGCTAGTCAAGACTAATTAATATCTGTCATAATTATTCTCTGTAACAAAACTGATTGTAAAGTGAATCAATCTTCCCCTGAATCTTGTTTGGTTTAGTTCCTGATTGAATATTCCAGTACAGAATTTTCTGTGGCAGGTTGGCTGAGAATTACCGGCTGTGTTTTGTATGTAGACATACAAAGTCTATCAACAGATGTTCTGCTCTTGTGTTGATGGATGAAGCACCTTAAATAGCAGAATAAGAGATACTGAGTGATGTATGTCATCATTACAAGATTAAAAAAAAATACCAAATCCCCAGTTTTTTCAGCTATAATCTGTTGCATTGTTTCAGTTTATAAACATTTTTGCTAAGAAAGGTACCTGGGGGTACTTGTCAATAGTAGGCTGAACATGAGCCAGCAGTGTGCCCAGCTGGCCAAGAAGGCCAATGGCATCCTGTCTTGCATCAGAAATAGTGTGGCCAGCAGGAGCAGGGAAGTCATTGTGCCCCTGTACTCAGCACTGGTTAGGACACACCTTGAGTCCTGTGTCTAGTTCTGGGCTTCTCAGTTTAGGAAAGCTGTTGACTTGCTGGAACATGTCCAGAGAAGGGCAACAAAGCTGGGGAGGGGTCTGGAGCACAAGCCCTATGAGGAGAGGCTGAGGGAGCTGGAGTTGCTTAGCCTGGAGAATGGAGGCTCAGTGGAGACCTTCTTGCTCTCTACAACTACCTGAAGGGAGGTTGTAGCCAAGTGGGGTTGGTCTCTTCTCCCAGGCACCCAGCACCAGAACAAGAGGACACAGTCTCAAGCTGCACCAGGGGAAGTTTAGGCTGGATGTTTAGGCTGGATGTTAGGAAGAAGTTCTTCACAGAAAGAGTAAGTGGTCATTGGAATGTGCTGCTCAGGGTGGTGATGGAGTCACCATCGCTGGCGGTGTTTAGGAAGAGACTGGATGGGGCGCTTGGTGCTGTGGTTTAGTTGATTACATGGTGTTGGCTGATAGGTTGGACTCAATGATCTCAAAGGTCTCTTTCAACCTGGTCCTATTCTATTCTACTCTACTCTACTCTACTCTACTCTACTCTACTCTACTCTACTCTACTCCTATTCTATTCTATCCTATCCTATCCTATCCTATCCTATCCTATCCTATCCTATCCTACCCTACCCTACCCTATCCTATCCTATCCTATCCTATCCTATTCTATTCTATTCTATTCTATTCTATTCTATTCTATTCTTTGCATACTTTCATAGGAGTGTAGGGGAAACTGCCACACCAAAGTCAGAAGAATTCAGTATATATATGTCATGGGTTAAGTTGAATATGCTGCTGTTACTCAAAACCATCCTGCTTCATGCCAGCTTCAAAATGAAAGTGCTGGCTGTAGCAAAGTATTATGGGACTTGAAGTACAGATTGTACCATGAGAGGCTTCCACTTCCAGTTGCTGGTTTTGGGTTCCAGGGTTCGGGTATTGGCTCTTCTTCGCTGAGATGGCAGCTGGAGGGAAAATAATGGGGGGAGTAGCTTCCTGGCTTGGGTTTTTAGGTCAGTGGCTTTCTGCTTGCTGCTGCTTTCTACTAGTGGGGTGTTTTTTGGGGGGTTGGTTTTGGTTTTTTTCTCTTTTCTACAAATAGGCTAGGGTTATTGTGCATTATGATATATCATTTATGTCAAGCTCTTATCTATCTTATTATCTTATCTCAACTCTTTATCTGAACCCTCCATTTTTATGTGTTACTTTTCTCTCACTTCTGTGTTGAGGGGAAACAGGGCGGTTAACCCAAGGCAGCCCATTAACCTGTTACAATATATTAGCAGTAATATTGTCAACAATGTTTACTGTTTCATTATCTACTCTGAAGATAAATAACAAGGTTCTAATATTAACAGTAGAGAAAATAATGCCACAGAAAGATAAACCTCGAAGAGTGAAGATGGTCTCTCTAAGTCAACTCAAGCGATGATCAAACAAATCAGAAGGTTGTAGACAGGATCACCTTTATAAGGCAGGCTTTAAAACCTAGCCTGTAATGCATCATCCATTAAAAGATTTCATGGTGGCACTTTAATTCTTTGCCTTTCAAAAATACTGATTATATTGAAGTGAGGCTAAAGACTAAAACAACCAATCTAACTTTTTCTCTCTAAAGAGGTGAGCTTTAATTCAAAAAGAAAATAACTATATGGAAGCCTTTTATGGGTTTTCAGAAACTTTTGGGCATCCCTCTGTGTACCTGTAGTGGAAATCCTCAGGGAAGAAAGATTATATGTATATATATCAGATTTTTATTTATGAAGACACTGATAAAGTATATGGAATAACTTCAAATAATAGTTTAATAGTAGCTGATTGCTCTTAACATAAGCATAGTGGTTTATATCCAGAAAGTGTGAAGACAAAAGGCATCATGGGGTAAGCTGTGCTTATTTATCCTGTGAGCTTTTTGCATCTTTAAAAGGTTGCAATGACAAATACAAGAGAGTTCACTATAGGTCTGAGGAACATACTGCAATTTTTGGATTATTAAATTATCTTAAAAGAAAGGAAACCCCTCTATTATTCAAACAGACATTCTGAATGAAGAACTATACTGTTAACATCAGTACAATTACTTTAGATACAGAGCAAGGTAGAAATCCAGTCTGCCTCTTTTCTGCTGCAGTACACAATTTCTGTTAAAGAACTTTTTGACACGTGGATTTGGATGAGTGGGTCGTCACATAAAACCAAACCCCTTCAGGAATCTTCCTGATTTGAATTATTTTGACTTGTGTGTTACATAAATAAAGGCTTATTAAGTTAGAATAGTAGTGTGTTTTTGTTGAACAGACATATAAAAGCTTCCTAGTAATTTAACTAATGTGACCTTTTAAACATAAAATGGGCAAAACCAAATTAATATCCTGAAACAAATTCCAGACTTTAAGAAATGTGATAATCTAAGACAAAACATTTTAACTTTGCTGCTTTTTCATTATGGAAACGGCAAACTATCTTAAAATCTTAATTCTCATGTAAGACTATCCACTTGCAACGCTGTTGGCGTTTTGTGAGCAGAAATTGAGACTGGCTGCTTCACACTGTGTAATACAAACATAATTCTTCAATAAATAATTAATGTATTCTGTCTAAAGTGATTTTTTAGTAGAAGATGTCTTTTCTTCAACCTGCCCATGCTTTCTTGTCTTCAAAGAAATCCCAGAACTCCTGTCTAAAATACCTCTCTGCACTTAGAGTAGAAATATGGTTGGTACTGCTCATGATGAATAACTGAGCACAGATCCTCTGATAGATGCTATTGTGTCAATTTTAATGTCATAGAGAAACTCTTATTATCTAAAAATTTTTGTGAGAAAGTAGTCTATTTCATTTTTGTGGCAATACTGCAGTGTAAAAACCTTAAATAAGAACGATAGAACAGTATTTAAGCAAATTGTTACTGTAATGAACTTTTAAGTATGATTGGTAGGGAACAAATTTTGTTCCACTGGTTACAATGGGACTGGTATTTCATTCATACTCATTCATTCATTCATTCATAGCTGCATGTAACTGCTGCAAGCACTAGAGCTAAGATGAAGTTCAGCTTTGAAGAACGATGTGGAAAATGGGATCAAGTTATCTGACAGTTTCAATAGCAAACACTTGGGTTACAGATTATTATTTTTTTGGTTTTACATTACTAATTATTTTTTTTTACTTTTGAAACTGTGGTGATCAGCACTTAAAGCCCTATGCCAAGGGAAACTGATTGTTTAGTGCTATCCTTCTGTTTATCTGTTAACCTTCACAGTTGGTTCAAACTGTTGGAATCATTTCTTTTGGGGCAAGGCTAACACCCAGCTGGGAGAGATCTTGACAACAAAAAGGCCAAAGATCACCCAATGAATCAGGGGAACTGCTAAGTATTGGGGCTTGGCTTAGAAAATGAATTTATCCACAAATCCATACACAGCCTCCTAACACACCTTCTATTGTTATATTTTGCACAGCAGCACAGTTCACAAACCCAGATGATTTCACTTCACAACATGATTTAGTGACCATGCTGGTGTTGGGTTGATGGTTGGACTTGATGATCTTAGAGGTCTCTTCCAACCAAAATTATTCCATGATTTGTCCTGTAAAAGTATGACAGAAACTCGGTAACCTTTTTTTCTTTTATTTTTTTTTTAATAAACTTGGTAATCTGAAATCCCCAGAAAGTTGGGAGCAAATTTTTCATTCTTTTAGCATAGGAAAAAAAAAAATGATCCAGATCTGCTTGGAGACGTCCAACTGGCAGAAATAATTTGCAACAGATCTTTTTCCACTAGAGAGGGAAATAGTCTGGATATGGAGATACATTGGCATTTTGGTCATGTGCCAGAACATGAATATAAATACAAATCAAAACATAAGTCCAATGAAAGAGTAGCATCCCTGACAACTGGATGACTGAATGGTACTGAATGTGACTGAAATGAAGACCATAGGAGCATAGGATGGTAGGGGTTGGAAGGGGCTTTCAAAGATCATCAAGTCCAACCCCAAGCCAGAGCAGGACCATAGAATCTAGCACAGGTCTCACAGGAACACATCCAGATGGGTCTTGAAAGTTGTAGTGGTTTAATCCACCAGCACCCACACAGACTCAGCTAGGCACCGTCGGAGAAGCAAATGTTTACAAGCAATAATGAAATGCAATGAATATGTACGAAATATACAGCATTTTCAATATTATACAAGAACTTACAGAAAGGAAACAAACACAGAAATCCTCCTCCTCCTCGGATCCCACCCTGGGTTCCCCCCCAACCTCTCTCCCCCTTCTCTTTTTCTCTAATTATTAGACAAAAAAGAGAAGAGTAAAAAAAGAATGTTAGGAGAATTCCAGTTAAGCTTAAAGCAGTTGTTAAGAAAGTTAGCTGCTTATCTTATCAGTTTCAGTCCAGAGTCAGCATGCATGCAGTTTGGCCAAGAAACAGAACAAAGACAAGACTGAGACCAGAATGTAAGATCGTAAAACTACATCCCACTCATCTACCCATGAAATTTGTTTAGAATTATCTTCCTTTTGTTTTCCTTTTCACACCCAAACATTCAGCTAAAGAATTTTGCAGCTATCCTTTCTTAATGGCACAGCCTAAACTGTCACAAAAGTCTCCAGAGAAGCAGGCTTTCAGCATGCAAGCCATGCTTGGATTACCACCAGAGTTCTTAACATCACTAATATCTGGAAGTCAAAACTTGGTATCAAATGAATGCTTGTATTTTGAATACAAGATTGAAAATCCCTCATTACATTAACTTAGACAATAAGATTTGGTGGCTGCATAAAATGATTTTCTGCCTTTCTAGGTAATGGCTAAATTTTTGCAGGAATCAAGAATATGGATATTTCAGAGGTCATGTTGACAGGTGCATCATGAGTGCAATTCTTATCTATGAAGGATTAACTTCTGATCTCTGAGTTGTTTTTCACCCCTTTTGTGAGGGTCAAAATTCAACATAGTGGACTGAAGTATCAAAAATAAAACAGCTACAGGGACAGCTGTGTTTCCAGATGGCAAGAGGGCTGTCTAAGGTGCAATCCATAAGAACCTTCAGCATCCATACACTTTTGGGTTTGATCTTTTATAATCTCAGTTGATATTCTATTAGATTAACTCATCACATAAAAGGATCAGTCATGTTTAGGAACCTGCTCTTTTTTCTGAGACCTGGTGATCATTATGTCCCAATTCTGACAGGATCTTCCAAAGTTCATCTATGGTAATCTCCTGCTCAAAGACATGACCAGCTACAGAAGTGATTTTCCTGACAAATATTTGCTTGTACTTCATTATCAATGTTCCAGTGATAAGGTTTGGGGAACTTTATAACCTTTTTTCTTGTACTCATCTTTTCTTTGGCTTGTTGCATGGTGGATATAACTTTTCTTGGGTGGTTTCCCATCATAACATAAACTGTTGTTTTCTGAGACAGCAGGAATCAAAAAGCAGGCTGATGCTTTATCATATGTCTGTGCATCAGACCAACTTGCCTCCACTTCTTCTGTTCCTGTTAGAAACTGCAGTAAACAGTCTCATTCCACCACAGCAAAGGTCTTGTACTGTATTTGTGCAATATACTTTGCTTATCTCTACTACATGACCTGGAACCTGTTCCATTTCAGAACATGCTGCCTTCATTACAGACTAGGAGAGACTTCTCAAGCAACCTGTGCTTCAGTTTCACAGTTCCATTTGTCTTTGCAGGAGACTTAGAGGCATTAGAATAGAATAGAATAGAATAGAATAGAATAGAATAGAATAGAATAGAATAGAATAGAATAAACTAGGTTGGAAGAGACCTTCAAGATCATCGTGTCCAACCTATCATCCAACACCACCTAATCAACTAAACCATGGAACCAAGCATCCTGTCAAGCCTCGCCCTGAACACCCCCAGTGACGGCGACCTCACCACCTCCTCAGGCAGCCCATTCCAATGGGCAATCACTCTCTCTGTGTAAAACTTCCTCCTAACCTCCAGCCTAAACCTCCCCTGACGCAGCCTGAGACTGTGTCCTCTTGTTCTGGTACTGGTTGCCTGGGAGAAGAGATTCAAAGTTTGTAATCACTTTTGATTTTGTTTTGTTTCTAATCACTCTTGCTTTTTTTTGTTTGGTTGGTTTGGTTTGTTGGGGTTTTTGTTTCTTAATTTGTTGTTTCTTTCTCTGAATAACTACAGTTAATTTAACCTTCCTTTAAGTTTGGGGCTGGGTTCTTTTCAGTGGTGGCCAGTGCCAGGACAAGGGCAGCAGGTACAAGCTAGAACAGGGGAGGTTTCACTTGAAATTAAGGCAAAAATTCTTTACTTTGAGGGTGATGGAGCACTGGAACAGGCTGTGGAGTCTCCTCTGGACACTTTCAAAACCTGCTTGGACATGTTCCTGTGCAAGCTGGTCTAGACATACCAGCGTTAACATGGGGGATGGACTCGATTATTTTGGGAGGACCCTCCCAGTCCCTGCTATTCTGTGAATTTTGGACCATGATTTTTGCTCTCCACTGAACACTTTCCAATCCCTCCACATCTCTTTTGGATTCAGGGACTTAAAATTTTATTCAAACCCTTTTGTTTATTCGTTTGCCAAGTTGACAAATTTAAGGTCAGGTACTGGCACTGACTTTTAATAGTGGACACTCAAAACATTACCATGGTAGCTTTATCTTTGTCGGACATTTATGTGTGTGCTTTTAAAATAGGTACACATATATGTATATATAAAAATGTATTTTATGTAATAGAAAGAAACTCTTGCTTTTATCTTCAGTTTTACTCTATCACAAACATACAGCCCATCTGTTCAGTGTATTTTCCATAACATCACTGTTAAATGGCTTTAAATAAACCATTTACAGCAGAAAGCTGGTGGTCTGTCACTGTTTTACCCTAAGGAATAGTAGTTTGACAAGTTACCCTAAATTTCTTCCAGTAACATATAAAGCAAAAAAAGAACTGGCTGTAACCCAGCTGTCAGGCTTTGATTCAGGAACGAAGACTTTCCAAGGCAGGAGTTATCTATCAAAAAGGCAGTCCCATACTCAGGGAAATATATCTGATCTAAAGTTGATAGAGTGTGAAATCAAAGGCTATGAATGGCTACTCAAGCGAAACCAAATACATTTCTATGGGGCTGCGGTATAAATGGTGTTGGTAATGGGATGTGTCAGGACAAAGGGCAACTGAATTAAATACTGAGATCTAGCATTTTAGTATTACCTGATCAAAGAAGTGTAAGATAGCACATTGACATCATGAAAATTATCCCTATAACTTTTCTGTATAAAGTGACTGATCATCACTTTGTCTGCATCTCATGATGGAAAGTGTTCATCCAAAAAAACTACCTGGAGGATGCTCTGGCTATATAATTATTCTGGTTGAAGACTTTTCTAACACATTTGTACTGTGAAGGACTAATTCCTTTATAGCAAATCCTGTCATCCAGGAAGCAGGTTAAGTACTGACAAGTATTCACTTTATCTACAGATTTTGAAGAACTAGAATTTCAACTATAATATAGAATGCTCAGTGATACATTCAAAACTTTGAATGTTGTGGAAGAAAATAAGACATAGCAGCTCTATGGTTATTAATTGTTGTGGCCGTTTGACGCTGTGCCTTTAAGGAAGGGGCACACTGGCTAAATGTTTGTAAAATATTTTGGTTTTCTAAACGAATTTCATTGGTAGGATTGTGGGAGGAGAGATTGGACCCAGGGGAGTTGGGAACTTTCTCTCAGTCTTCCTTCCTTCGCTGTCCCTTTCGGCTGGATCTGCTTCTGGGATTCTGGCCAACTAAGATAAGATACTAACTCCCTGTGCAAGGCCTTTATTCTTTTCCTGCCCTGTTAACTGTCCTCGTCTCTTCTTCTACCTCTTTTGGGGG
Organism: Dryobates pubescens; assembly: GCF_014839835.1. Taxonomy (NCBI): domain Eukaryota; kingdom Metazoa; phylum Chordata; class Aves; order Piciformes; family Picidae; genus Dryobates; species Dryobates pubescens. The sequence goes on along the minus strand of NC_071638.1, from coordinate 4,800,562 downwards.
AGAAGGGAGGTAGGGGGTTGAAGGGGGCACAGGGGGAAGCCCCCTCTGTGGGGGGTCTGATTTCTGGTTGAGTTCATTTGCTGTATATTCCTGTATATACTGTAAAATACCTGTGTTTGTTGTGTTGCATCTAATCTGTTTCCTTGTAAAATATAATCTCATTTCTCCGACTGGGTTTAGCCGTGGTCTCTTTCTCAGTGGGGGAGGGAAAGCAGAGCCTTTCCTTTCAAACCACCACAATTGTTCATTTTCATTTGAATGTTTAAGATGTGTACTTAAAAGTACATGTATTTATAGACTAGACTAGACTAGACTAGACTAGAATAGAATTAACCAGGTTGGAAGAGAACTTTGAGATCATCAAGTCCAACCTATCATCCAACACCATCTAATCACCTAAACCGTGGCACCAAGCACTTAGATTAATGCTGAGTAATGTTTAGAATTATTAAATATTGGTTTTCTTTGGGTTTATGGTTTATTTTTAGGAATACCCTGATCACTGGTGACAAAATTCTGCACCAGAAATAGTAATTTCAAAAGCAATTACTTTAGCTAAGCACATTAATAAGTTAGCATATGTGTATGCAATTAATGATCACTAACATATGACTCAGAGGGGAGAAAAAGATTTCTAGTCATACTGTAATACCTTTTATCATTCTTGTTGAACTGATCACAGAATCACAGAATCACCAAGGTTGGAAGAGACCTCAAAGATTATCAAGTCCAACTACACTTCAGAGAAATAAATTGAAATACATCTGGAGATCTCTCAGGTATAAAAGTCAGTACTTGTTTGCACTATCATTCATTTAAATATCCAAGAAAGTAATTTCTGAAATGTTTGAGTTCCTGATTGAAATTTGTATTTGATATATTCTAATTTAATATACTATGAATTTGCCACATCCTGGTCTCCAAGCCGGTGCAGTATGGATTTGATGGATGGACCATTCAGTGGATACAGAACGGGCTTGAGGGCTGCATCCAAAGGGTGGCTGTCAACGGGTCCATGTCCAAGTGGAGGCCAGTGACAAGTGGAGTCCCTCAGGGATCAGTCCTGGGACCAGTCTTGTTCAACATCTTTGTTGGCAACATGGATAGTGGCATTGAGTGCACCCTCAGCAGGTTTGTTGATACCAAGCTATGCGGTGCAACAGACAAGCTGGAGGGAAGGGATTCAGATTGGATGTTAGGAAGAAGTTCTTCCCCATGAGGGTGGAGAGACACTGGAACAGGTTGCCCAGGGAGGTGGTAGAAGCCTCATCCCTGGAGGTTTTTAAGGCCAGGCTGGATGTGGCTCTGGGCAACTTGATCTTGTGTGAGGTGTCCCTGACCATGGCCAGGGGGCTGGAACTAGATGGCCCTTGAGGTTCCTTCCAACTCTAACAATTCTATGATTCTGTAATTGTGTTTCCATTAAAGAAAATGTTAGCATTTCAATGATCCTTCCTGTAGTCATGAAATGACTAAGCTGTTAGATCCTTGGTTATGTTCCAGTATTCTGAGACAAATGCACCATAAATAAAAAGATACCAGGAGAAATATGAGATAGTAGTTGTGATACTTGGCTTAACTAAAACAGTTTTGGGCAATGTAAATTAATAATGATTTATCAAATTAGCCAATCAATTTAATTCTATTGATTCCTGCAAAACAATATGACCTGCAAAATCACCTCTTTTAAATACCTTCCAAATAAAATCCTTTAAAAGTCCATCTTAAAAGGAAATGTGATTTTAGAATCATTTTGCTCAGGTTTTCATCTCTTTGAGCTCTTAAATACTGAAATACATAAGTTTGGGCCTGATCAAGCAAAATATTCTAGTTGCTATCCAGATATCTTATTTAGTCAGTTTATAACTCCCTGCTCATTGTTCTCACATGTCCCTTTTCACCAGTAAAACTGAAAAAGATTCCAATTTCCTATTTCAGGAAACTGAAGAAACCCTTTATCATGGAAAGATTCAGGTAAGATCTCTAAACATGAGTTTCCTGGTGTCTGATGCAGAACTTGCTAAACAGAACTTCAAAAATATCATCTTCTAGACCTGAACAGCCTATTTGCTTGAGGTCATGTAGGAGATGAGTTATTTCATGTATTTGCTTCTTTTTCTTCATCTTGATTGAGTTTTTCACTCCTGAGATATGTTTTGAACAGATCTTTTGCATATTCTGTAGGACAATTTGGCCTTAACATTTAATTCTCTGGGTGCCACCCTTATACAAGTGGTAGTGGTGCTATCTTTACTTAATAGCTGCTATGAGTAGCAGTAGCAGTTATGAATATGAGGTATTCCTGCCACAGCTTTCTTAGTATCATAGTAGTATCAGTCAGGGTTGGAAGGGACCACAAGGATCATCTAGTTTCAACACCCCTGCCATGGGCAGGGACACCCCACACTAGATCAGGCTGGCCAGAGCCTCATCCAGCCTGGGCTTAAACACCTCCAGGGATGGGGCCTCAACCACCTCCCTGGACAACCCATTCCAGGGCTTCACCGCTCTCATGGGGAAGAACTTCCTCCTCATGTCCAGCTTGAATCTCCCCACCTCCAGCTTCATTCCATTCCCCCTAGTGCTATCACTACCTGAGATCCTGAGAAGTCCCTCCCCAGCCTTCTTGTAGCCCCCTTCAGATACTGGAAGGCCACAATTAGGTCACCTGGGAGCCTTCTCTTCTCCAGACTGAACAGCTCCAACTCCTTCAGTCTGTCCTCATAGGAGAGGTGCTCCAGCCCTCTGATCATCCTTGTGGCCCTTCTTCCTTCTTCTAGTCTTCCTTCTTTGTAATAACATTTTAAAGGATGTTTTCTGTAACATCCAATTAGGCCTTTGTAATAGTGACATGGGGATAAATTTTCTGGAAAGAACAATTTCTTTGGTACTACTGCTTGAAGAGTAGATTTTTTGCTGAGAGCTCAAATACTTGTTTTGTTATCCTTCAGGTTTTCAGGCATGCCCAGAGGTTTAACATAGAGGATTGTTTCTTTCTACAAGTATTGTAGTGTCGTATTTCCTATAAAATACATTAATGGTTCACCTGCTTTTTGGGAGGGAGTCCCAGATTTTCCTCACTCCATTGCAGAATTTTAGTTATTATTGGCATAGTCTGGTATGATAGGAAAGGGTAATCATTCCCTTGTACACTATTGAGCCCCTGAAAGGCAACAGCTCCTGCATATTCTTTGGTGGGTCCTTTCTATTGTTACATTTTTTTTCACAGTATCACAGTATCACAGTATCACTAAGGTTGGAAGAGACCCCAAGAATCATCAAGTCCAACCTGTCTCGACAGACCTCACGACTAGACCATGGCACCAAGTGCCACGTCCAATCTCCTCTTGAACACCTCCAGGGACGGCGACTCCACCACCTCCCTGGGCAGCACATTCCAATGACAAATGACTCGCTCAGTGAAGAACCTTCTCCTCACCTTGAGTCTAAACCTCCCCTGGTGCAGCTTGAGACTGTGTCCCCTTGTTCTGCTGCTGGTTGCCTGGGAGAAGACACCAACCCCCTCCTGGCTACAATTACCTTTCAGGTAGTTGTAGAGGGCAATGAGGTCACCCCTGAGCCTCCTCTTCTCCAGGCTAAGCAACCCCAGCTCCCTCACAGGGCTGTGCTCAAGGCCTCTCCCCAGCCTTGTTGCCCTTCTCTGGACACGTTCAAGTGTCTTGATGTCCTTCTTAAACTGAGGGACCCAGAACTGGACACAGTACTCAAGGTGCGGCCTAACCAAAGCAGAGTACAGGGGCACAATGACCTCCCTGCTCCTGCTGGCCACACTATTCCTAATGCAGGCCAGGATGCCATTGGCCTTCTTGGCCACCTGGGCACACTGCTGGCTCATGTTTAGGTGGGTGCCAATCATCACCCCCAGGTCCCTCTCTGTTTGGGAGCTCTCCAGCCACTCTGACCCCAGCCTGTAGCTCTGCATGGGGTTGCCGTGGCCAAAGTGCAGCACCCGGCACTTGGTCTTGTTAAATGCATCCCATTGGACTCCGCCCATCTGTCCAGTCGGTCGAGGTCCCTCTGCAGAGCCTTTCTACCCTCTAACTGACCAACATCTGTTTTATGTCATTTATGACAAAACTGGGTAAAGACTCCATCTTCTTACACATCTCCCACAGCTATTTCACAAATACTTGCCTGGTCATGTCAAGCTATCCCTATTTTATTAGAGCATGTGTCTTCTAAAGCTTTCCCTTACTGAACAAAACCGGTGAGATTTTTTAGACACGGTGCACTATCACTATGCAGTAGTTCTGCTACCCAAATATATTGAAGATAATTCTGAGACAAAAAAAAACCCAAAATGTAGAAAATTCAGTCTCTAGAAATGTCATAAACTGCGTAACACTGAAAAATATCCCTAGGAAAGTAGCTAAGGAGAGTTTTCAAGTTGCTTGGGAACACAGATTCTGGGAGTGATTCCCCGATGACAGAGCTGAACTATATTTTAAAAAAGGGAAGATTTGATTTATTAGGATAAAAATGCTAATTTGCAGTCTTACCATTATGGTTCCTCCTGTCATAAAGATGTTGAACATGCCTGTAAAATAAAAACTATTGTATGATGTTAACAAAGACAGGAGATCGATAGTTATTATGGAACAGAGAGTGTGACAAAAACTGAAGTAAGACATAATTGTAATGATGTAAAATATGGCAACATTATTGAATGCTTCTTAGGATTCTAGTTATCCCTTTTAAGATGTTCACTAATACCAAAAGAGTAATGAATCACTGCAACTGCTCTTCAATAAATACCACCTTTGCTTGAAATCAGTACGCTGTGAGACTGTTCACAGATCAATTTGAAAACTAAAATGCGAGGTTTAATCAATTCTTTGTTTTAGTGAGACACTGAATTTTATCATGCTAAAATAGCATTCTTTCAGGGTAAAGAGAAGATTGATTTATTTGTGGGGGGTAGTAAAAATATATTTCTGCATCTTAGTCATAGGCAAGGGTTCTGATTAAGCACACATAATTTCCACCGCCTTAGAAAATGTCTTCTGAGACTACCATCCTGTTAAACAGCTTTTGTGAGAGTACACAATGGATCAGAATGATTACCAAACATTTCAAAAAAGAAATAACATTCTCATACACTTAGATTATGCCTAGCTGCATTTTAATATTGATTATAATAGCTGAAAAAAAATCATTTAGAAATCTTTTCTTGGAATAAGGGGATATCAGGTATCAGATGTATGGCTCTGGTCCTGTACTACAACCAACTACTAGAAATTAGATTTCAGCTATCAAGTAATTGATTTGCCTCGCCTTGAAATATGTTTCTGGGAATCACCACTGCCCAGACACAGTAGTTCTGGGAATTTGGCTGCAAAGAAACAGGTCAGATAGGTGTATATATATGAGTAGAGGTAGAGAATGCATCCGGAGCCAGGAATGTTTCTCTCTTGCTCTTTAGAGAGCATCTATTCCGAAGCTTCTAGCACAGTTGAGAGGTAGGAGATCAGCTTGCAAATAAGTGTAAGTGGCAAAAACACATGCTTCACTTTATGTACAAATAGAATAGAATAGATTAGAATAGAATAAACCAGTGTAATTCAATGAGGATTATACATCATCACCAGAAAATACAGCACTTAGGACAAATATATTTTAACTAAGGTTGCCAGAGCCTGAGTCCATGACCAGGGACAGGAAGGATGTACTCATTGCCTGTCTCTAATCACTAACATGCCTGACTCTTTCTATAAGAGATAGTTTCCTTTGTTTATTACAGAGTGAATCATATGTGCTCTCCAGACACAGAGAATGAGAAATGCTTTAGGCTTTAACTGGCAACACTAAGGTATTTTAGATGGGGAAAAAGGATAGTAGATTGCTTTTCTTGAAGCTAGGGTTATTTCTGCTCTCTTGTGTATTCATTTTACATCATCTCCATTCAGGTTTTTTTCCTTCCAAAATTTTTGAAGCTGTATCTTATTTTATTCTCACGTGTAATTATCTCTAACATTAGTATTTTGCATAATATGCTTTATGCATTCTTTCTTTGCATTGTGTTCAGCTTTATGAGGTCATAAATCTGGCTGGGTTGCTGTGTGATCATGCCTATATTCTATCTCCCATATTATTTCTACAGTCTTTTAACTGTAATACTCTGCCACTGTGCTTCTAAATCACTTTATCCTAAAATCAAATTACATGAACAAGCTAGAGGAAAAAAAACCTCCTCTCATTCTTCTGGAAGATTCTGTTTGGTGCTTTGCCATATAATGTGCATCATTTTATTAACATAGTACAAAGATTTTATAGTTTAGCTGTGTTTCTTATGAACAAAGGTGAAGAGAAATCCTCTACAGCTATAATAGTCCCATTGCACATTTAGACAAACACAAGTCAAGAATCCAAGACATAAATTCTCATAGGAAAAGTAATTAATTTACTGTGTGCTTCCACAAAAATTTGTGGTGTAACATACATACATACATACATACATACATACATATATACATACAACACCCCCACCCCTCCCCAAGCACTTTCATAGTATTTAGGATATCAACAAAAAAATTATGACACGGTATTAAGAAGCTTATCACAAAGTAAGTTCCCACTGAAAAATTGAAGTTTTAACATTGCCTGAAATGACTATGGAAGTTTCCCAACACATCTGTCAAATCACAAGTGTTTTTGTTTTCTTGAAGGCTTGATGGTGATAGAAGAGTTGCATGTGGAAAGGAAGAAACGTTGGAACAATATTCAAAAGCAAGTAGCAAAAAGCAAGTAGAATATGTGTGACAGTTTATGTCCATGCGTATTTATCATTAGCACACAAGTATATAACAGAATCATAGAACCAATAAGGTTGGAAAATACCTCAAAGATCATCAAGTCCAGCCTGTCACCCAAGACCTCATGACTACTAGAACATGGCGCCAAGTGCTACATCCAATCCCCTCTTGAACACCTCCAGGGATGGTGACTCCACCACCTCCCTGGGCAGCACATTCCAATGCCTAACAACTCTCTCTGTGAAGAACTTTCTCCTCACCTCGAGCCCAAACTTCCCCTGGTGCAGCTTGAGATTTCGTCCTCTTGTTCTGGTGCTGATTGCCTGGGAGAAGAAACCAACCCCCACCTGGCTACAGCCTCCCTTCAGGTAGTTGTAGACAGCAATAAGGTCTCCCCTGAGCCTCCTCTTCTCCAGGCTAAGCAACCCCAGCTCCCTCAGCCTCTCCTCGTAGGGCTTGTGCTTGAAGCCTCTCCCGAGCCTCATTGCCCTTCTCTGGACATGTTCAAGAGTCTCAATGTCCTTTTTAAATTGAGGGCCCCAGAACTGGACACAGGACTCAAGGTGTGGCCTAACCAGTGCTGAGTACAGGAGCATGACAACTTCCCTGCTACTGCTGGCCACACTCTTCTTGATGCAGACCAAGATGCCATTGGCCTTCTTGGTTACTCAGGCACACTGCTGGCTCATGTTCAGCCAGCTGTCAAACAGTATCCCCAGGTCCCTTTCCTTTTGGCAGCTCTCCATCCACTCTGGCCCCAGCCTGTAGCACTGCATGGGGTTTTTGTGACCAAAACGCAGCGCCTGGCACTTGGACTGCCATCTTGGACTGCCGACTTGGAATGCCATCATGTTGGACTCTGACTATCTGTCCAGTCAGTCAAGGTCCCTCTGGAGAGCCCTCCCACCCTCCAACCGATCAACATCTGCTCCCAACTTGGTGTCATCTGCAAATTTTCTGATGACTGACTCGATCCCCTCATCCAGATCATCAGTGAAGATATTAAACAAGATGGGGCCCATCCTGTTTAATCACATAGAATCTATGCCTGTGAAAAATCACATAGAATCTATGCATGTGTATTTACATAAATATGTGTGTGTGTATTTTTTTCAGTGTTTTGAAAAAATAGTAGATGATTCAGGATGTGCTAAAGTGAGACAATGTGAGGTCTTAAGTTTTACTGACTACCTTATTTTTCTCTGGGATTTTTTATTTAGGTTTCTGCAGGACCATGTGTTTCAGATGCAAATTCAGACACAAGTTGTCTCAACAACATTCCAAGATTAGCACCACCCCCTAAAGATTGTGCAGTGAGAATGTACAATTTTCCCAGATTCCTTTGTAAGAAGCACAAGAAAAGAAAGCTGTCACTTGGCTGAATATGAATCCCAATGGACAATACTCAAGTTGTTTGCAGTAGGACATCAATAGAGTTATCAGATTTCTCTTCTGCCTTGACTCCCCCATTCTACAAATTCCAAAACTCTTGCTCAGTGATGCAGAGGTACGAAGTGGTTCAAAATCCTCTTCTAAATTACACCATCTTTGTTCTCAGATCCCATGAATGACACTCATCCTTCAACTACCAAATTTTTAAGTCCTTCATGTTACAGTATCACAGTATCACAGTAACTAAAGTTGGAAGAGACCCCAAGGATCATCAAGTCCAACCTGTTCCAACAGACCTCACAACTAGACCATGGCACCAAGTGCCACGTCCAATCTCCCCTTGAACACCTCCAGGGACGGCGACTCCACCACCTCCCTGGGCAGCCCACCACCTCCCTGGGCAGCCCAAAAAAATCACAAATCTGTAATTGACCTTTGATAATATGCACACAAGCAAAACTGCTATTGTCCTTTTGCTTTCTTGTTAACATCTGGCATTACCTCAAAGCCACCATTCCAGATGTGCTGCTAGAGGCTTTATTGCACTGCAGCAATTCAAATTGCAGAGTAGAGCCACGGAGAAGTCACTGCTGCTTTTGACTAACAACATGAAGCTGTCAAAACAAGGACATCTCACTTAGTGATCTTTCCCCTTATTCATTTTTGCTGTTTTAAAAGCACCCACATGTATCTAATCAATGGCTTTGAAGTATCTGGAGTAAGGCTTATGATTGATTAAATGAAAATACAATTACACATTGCACTCGTTTGGCCAAATTCCGATTTCATTGTTTCTTTAACCTCCAGGCTGTTTGCAATGCAGACAATGAGGGGAACAAGAGCTTTTAACCAGTCTTATGGAACACTAGCTCCATTTTCAGTTATTCATGGAAAAAAAAATAATAATTAAAAATTGTCCTTTTGCTTCTTTAAGATGTTTGCTTTATTCCTCTGCAAGTTGAAACCAGTTGTTTAGTGTTTCTGAAAGTAGTGGGAGGTAAGAAATTGGACAATATAAGTTCTTAAGCAGAAATTTAGAGTCACACATAGCAACATTAAAGATTATGCAGCATTTTAAAACAAACCAGAAACTGATGCCCACAAGATTTACAACATCAAGAAGCACTATCATAGACTAGAATAGAATAAACCAGGTTGGAAGAGACCTTCAAGATCATTGTGTCCAACCCATCAACCAGTACAACCTCCCTCAGCCTCTCCTCACAGGGCTTGTGTTCCAAACCCCTCACCAACTTCGTTGCCCTTCTCTGGACTTGTTCCAGCAAGTCAACATCCTTCCTAAACTGAGGGGCCCAGAACTGGACACAGGACTCGAGGTGCAGCCTAACCAGTGCAGTGTACAGGGGCAGAATGACCTCCCTGCTCCTGCTGGCCACGCTGCTCTTGATGCAGGCCAGGATGCCATTGGCCCACTTGGCTGCCTGGGCACACTGCAGGCTCATGTTCAGCCTACCATCGACCACTACCCTCAGGTCCCTCTCTACCTGGCTGCTCTCTAGCCACTCTGACCCCAGCCCAGCACTGATCCTTGGGGCACACCACTAGTGACTGGTTTCTTGAGTAAAAGTTTCTTTTACATATTGTTGAATGATTTTCTATTTGAACTGCAATGATGATTTCCCAAGTGTTTGTACATGCACAAGCACCACAGTAGGTGATTTATGCTAATATGGATTTGGTTGTGTACATATAATAAATGCATAATTACTGCATGCCAAACATTTGTTCATGGCTGTGGAAGTGAAGTAATTTAAATATGATTGTATTGTGCAGACCTTGTTTTCCCTGGTCCCTCCCCCCAGAAGTCAATAGAGGCAGTAGTAGTAGTAAAGTATGACAGTTGGATGTAGTTCAGTGATGCAAAGCTAATATGGATGAGAGTAACTCCTGCAGTTTGCAGAGGCTGAGAACCTCAGCTCCCAGTGCTTTCAATCACCATTTTGGAGACTCCACAGTTCTGAACACCAGGCTCTTGATAATTCATTTAGTTAGTGGCAATACCTAACATGAGCTACAGAGTGATGCAGGCTTAGCTTTTGGATTAAAATTCGCCTTGCCAGCTGCAAAATGGATCTTGTCCAATTGAGCTGAAGTGGTGCTCTTTGAAAAACAGTATTCACCTATGCAATCAACAAGATCATTCTTTTTAGAAAAGTGATTGGGTTTTATTTGTTCTGGGGATTTTTGTGTGTGTGATGATAATTCTTTTCATTTCCCCCTTTTTTTTGCTTCAGCTTTGCACCATTTCAGGTCTTTAACTCCTAGAATTCTGTTCCCACTTTGAAAGTTGAGCAAATGCATGGGAAAGATAATTGCTAAAGTCAAGTCAAAATTGCTATGATGAAACAGCCCAAAGGCTTGGATTCAGACACTTTATCAACTTTTTAGGTTATGAATATATCACAACCTTACACCAGAAAGATTTATTTTTTCTCTCAACATTTCAAGTGAGAATGAGTTTAATTCATACCGTGGTATTTTGTTCCAGTTTTGATTACCTGCTTGTTTACAGCCTGTTGCGGTGGTGAATTTGTGTCAGTTTAATTTCATGACACTGCATCTTTTTGTGCCTTTGTCAGCAATACTGGAAAAGCCTCCAACTGATACATTTTTCATCTGTAAGTGCTAAAATACAATGATCAAGTCATCTCTCAGCCTTATGATGAGTTGAAAAAAAAAATAGCCTTCTTAAACTTCAAGGTGCATGACTCAGTTTGTAATTCCTCTGTCATTTAATGGCTAATCTTGTAACTAGGTTTACTAATTAGTGTCTTTTATGAAATGAGGATACAAAACCCAGGAAGTTTGCTTTACAGAGCAGGAAGATCATTCCCTGGCTTCTACTGGACATTTCTGGTCTATATCTTCAAAGGACTCACTAGTATGTTTTGCCATGGCACTGCACTAGAAGCATTAATATGGGCTAATAATAAGCTGTGCTTACTAATGCCTTCTATGCATCGACACATTGCTATTATCTTCCATTCTGTATTTCTAAACATGTATTCTTGTTTCTGAATGCATTTTTTTTTCTGTATTTGGCTCTATTATACAACAATTTTCTAGGTTGAGCTGTGTGCTTCCTTCCTGTGTTACACAGAATGGAGATTAAATCTTGTGCCTTTATTTTAAATACAGAACAGAAAAATGTACTGGAATATCTGAGGAGTTAATCATGTCCATCTGGCCCATTTTCTATATATAATTAAGAGACCCTCCTGATAAATTCAGGAGCATGAGTTTCAAGCTCTTTGTTAAGGAAATAAACTATGTACTTGGAATAAATATTTCTGGTTTATTATGAAAATGTACAGTGTTTTCTGGGTTTTGAAAACAGAAGCAAAAATGCTGCAACCACTGCACTAAACATCCCTATGCAATTATTATGCCCACAGAGTGCACAGCAAAGTTTAAGGACTATCCCAAAGATGTAAAACAGCTAACTAGAAGACTCTGATGGAGAATTCAGGTCTCCTGATCTATGTTTGGTATGGAATATGGATAATCTACATGGTATAAGTAACTTCACTGCTGTTAAAAAGGTCAACTAAGATACAAGATGAATAAAAGTCTATATGCTCCTTTGAGTCTATAATCAAACCACTCTTACTCACAGTTCTAGATATTAAATGCACTCTTAGAAAAGAAATCCCATCACAAAATCCAGTTTTATCTTTCAGGTCTATAACATTAGCAGGATTTTTAGAAGACTGCTTGTATTACCCCCCCAAAAAAGTATCTTCAGGCAATTTATTAAGCTTGACATAGGTTTTTCTTTTTTATTGATAGCATTTATCTGCTGTTTAACAGGCAGTAGAAATACAGAAGCATAAGTGGAAATATGTGGGAGGGGAGAGATAATTTCTGTGTTCCATTTCTTGTTATTACTTAACTTGCAGGGACAGCTGAAAATCTGAGCTAATCTGAGCTAGACAGAGGGACGGATCATGCAATTGTGTAGCCATGGTATCTGTCTTGTGGCACTGGGACTATTCATTATTATACTAAACAGTGCCAGCAGGGATATGACCCCTTTTTTCCTACCAGATCTACCTCTATGCCATGTTAAGCCTTACTGTCAGGAAGGAAGCTCTCCCCAAGAGCTATTAAACCCATCAACACCATCACTCTGTCTATATAGACCAGGAAATATCATGCCTTGTTTGAGATGATATAATAGTTAGGGACCTATCAGCTTTGCCCTGCCACATGCACTGTTTTGAGGCAATAGAGTTATTGGGCTCTCATGCAGCCCTATAGCTTATACCTTAAAAACAGAATCATAGAATCATAGAATCAATAAGGTTGGAAAAGACCTCAAAGATCATCAAGTCCAACCTATCACCCAAGACCTCACGACTACTAAACCATGGCACCAAGTGCCACATCCAATCCCCTCTTCAACACCTCCAGTGATGGTGACTCCACCACCTTCCTGGGCAGCCCATTCCAATGCCTAACAACTCTCTCTGTGAAGAAGTTTCTCCTCACCTTGAGCCTAAACCTCCCCTGGTGCAGTTTGAGACTGTGTCCCCTTGTTCTGGTGCTGGTTGCCTGGGAGAAGAGACCAATCCCCTTCTGACTACAATCTCCATTCAGGTAGTTGTAGACAGCAATAAGCCATTATAAGACTTTTTTTGCCCATGCTGACACATCATACTTCAATGGATTGATTGAAGTATGTAACCTGGAATGGGCTGCCTGGGGAGGTGGTAGAGTCACTATCACTGGAGGTGTTTTGGAAGAGACTTGATGGAGTGCTTGGTGCCATGGTGCCATTTAGTTGATTAAATGGTGTTGGATGATGGGTTGGACACGATGATCTCAAAGGTCTCTTCCAACCTGATCTATTCTATTCTATTCTATTCTATTCTATTCTATTCTGTTCTATTCTATTCCATTCCATCCCATTCTATTCTATTCTATTCCATTCCATTCTATCCCATTCTATCCCATTCTATTCTATTCTGAGTAATGGCACAAAATTCTTGTCCACTAATAAGTAAAGACAAGATGTTCTTTGAGAAGACAGCTGAAATTCTTTGCTGCAAAAAGAATTTCTTTGCTATATACTGCAAAAAGAAGTGTAGAGTTTATCATGCATGCTGACCTGTGGACTGCAGTACCTGTAGTCTTGTGACACTGTGCAGAAATGGTTTCTGTACCCAGCTAACATGTGGCATAGCTGAAAAATGAAGCATTGTTGAAAAGTTTTCATTGGTTAAAAAATTATGATGTACATAAGGAAACAAAGTTATTAAAAGATTATGTTTTGCTGTCAATTTTCACAGAATCACAGAATCACCAAGGTTGGAAGAGACCTCAAAGATCATCAAGTCCAACCTCTCACCACAGACCTCATTACTAAGCCATGGCACCAAGTGCCATGTCCAATCCCCTCTTGAACACCTCCAGGGATGGTGACTCCACATTGCTTTTGTTGCTGTCCAACACTCCTGTTACTTGGTTTGAAACTTGAAGGGAAACAGGGCTGATGAGGTGGCTACTTCCATCTCTTCCTGCATGCATTGCTTGCCACTCACTAGAGGCTGATGAATACAACAAAATAATTTATATGTGTGTTCACCTGAGCTTAAATAAACTTCTTTTCCTCTCATGCTCTTTCTTATGTCTCCTTCCAGCAGAGGTATGTGTGACCTGGATAAATGTGGGCATTTGAAGTTTTGCCATTGCAAATTTTTATGTAAGTGCATTTTATGTACCAGAATGGTAAACCACTCCAGAAAACAGAGGACAGGTTTCCATGCAACGCAAACAGGAGTAATTAAATGAATCAAGGTGGAAAGGCTAGTCAAAGTAGGTGCAGCTCCACTTTATGAATGTGAAGAACAAAAATGAAATAGGCACTTTTTCTGCATCCAGGAATCCTGTCATTTCAGGCATGTTATTTTAGCTAGTAAGATTCTCACTGGCTTTTCAGCCTGTCACCAATTGCCATGCTGATTTTTCTCTATGACAGACTTGAATCCTTAGTGATTTCCTGTACGCTTTTCTTCTAGTTAAAGTCATGCTGCTTTAATCAGAAATCAGACATCACAGACTGTGACTGTAGTGCCCAGCCACAACTAAGCAACTTGGCTCCACTTCGTAATACCTACTGTTGAAGATTCCTAATGAGCCATACATATTATTCCATAATATGAGAAGTTACAGTGAGAAATCTTTCCCAGCCAGTTTCTAATCTTCTGCTAAGCTCTAAGCTAGGAAGAACCTTCTCCTGCCCTTGCTGGAAAAGAAATCACAAGGTCACAGAAAATACCTTTAACTAGATGGAGGAAGGAGGATTCTAGGAACAGGTGCCAGAGGGAGACTCGAAATAGAGTGGTGATAAGCAAGAAAAGTAATTCCCTTTAGGAGAAGTAAATATACAATATAGGGTCACTAGACAAGATGTGAACTAAAAAAAAAGGATAATATTAATGTAAAGGGGATAATAGAGAGAGATTAGAAATTAATGGGTAGCAGTAAGACACTGGGTTTCATAAGAGACTATATTAAACAGCTTATCAAAAGATAAATGTGATCAAATAACAGGGATGATGTGTTGTAGAGAAAAGAGTGTACATTGATGTCTATCTGTTCAATGAATCTGGTGTTACAAATTTTGCCTCATTTATATTTAAAACATTAGCCTTATTTGAAGAGTAATAAGCCTTTATTCCTACAACTTGTAATTTGTTTCCATTCAGCTATGCTCTCCTGGAAATAGTTTTCTGAAATCCATTTTAAGCTTTTCTAAACATGACCATTTTTTCCTAGCCTTCTTCATACCTCTTCCTAATCCCACTGCCTGCTCTCTGTGTCTGATATTCCTGAATAAAGCTTTACATGGCACAATGCAGACCTACATATTCTCTGGTATTTTGGAGAATAAATCATTTGAACTGAAATATTAACTCTATTCATATTTAGCAGAAAAAAACCAAGAATGAGCCATGAGGTGAATAGGTGAGATTTACATGCTCTTTAGTATCTTTATTGATGATCTGGATGAGGGGGTTGAGTCCATCATCAGTATGTTTGCAGATAACACCAAGCTGGGGGCAGGAGTGCATCTGTTAGAGGGTAGGAAAGATCTGCAGAGGGACATTGACAGGCTGGACAGATGGGAAGAGTCCAAGGGCATGAGATTTAACACATCCAAGTGCCAGGTTCTACGCATTGGCCACAACAACCCCATGCAGTGCTGCAGGCTGGGGTCAGAGTGGCTGGAGAGCAGTCAGGCAGAAAGGGACCTGGGGGTAGCGGTTGATAGAAGGCTGAACATGAGCCAGAGTGCCCAGGTGGCCAAGAAGGCATCCAGTGGCATCCTGGCCTGTATTAGGAACAGTGTGGCCAGCAGGAGCAGGAAGGTCATTCTTCCCATGTACACTGTGCTGATTAGGCCACAACCTTGAGTCCTGTGTCCAGTTCTGGGCCCCTCAGTTTTTGAAAGATGTTGACTTGCTAGAATGTGTCCAGAGGAGGGCAACAAAGCTGGGGAGGGGCTTGGAACACAAGCCCTATGAGGAGAGGCTGAGGCAGCTGAGGTTGCTTAGCCTGGGGAAGAGGAGGCTCAGGGGAGACCTTGATGCTTTCTACAACAACCTGAAGGGAGGTTGCAGAGGTTGTAGTCACGCACGGGCTGGCCTGTTCTCTCAGGCAACTAGCACCAGAACAAGAGGACACACTCTCAAGCTGCACCAGGGGAGGTTTAGGCTGGATGTTAGGAAGAAGTTCTTCATAGAAAGAGTGATTGGCCATTGGAATGGGCTGCCCAGGGAGGTGGTGGAGTCACCATCACTGGAGGTGTTTAGGAAAAGACTGGATGGGGTGCTTGGTGCCATGGTTTAGTCATGAGGTCTGTGGTGACAGGTTGTACTTGATGATGTTTGAGGTCTCTTCCAACCTGGTCTAGTCTATTCTATTCTATTCTATTCTATTCTATTCTATTCTACTCTACTCTACTCTGCTCTACTCTACTCTATTCTATTCTATTCTATTCTATTCTATTCTATTCTATTCTATTCTATTCTAATCTTTCTACTTTTTACCAACATTTTTGCACAGATCATTAGTGATTAGTGCACAGATGATTAGTGATTAGAGGACACAGTCTCAGGCTGCGCCAGGGGAGATTCAGGCTGGATGTTAGAAAAAAGTTTTATACAGAAAGAGTGATTGCACATTGGAATGGGCTGCCTGGGGAGGTGGTGGAGTCGCCATCACTGGAGGTTTTTAGGAGAAGACTTGACGGGGTACTTGGTGCTGTGGGTTAGTTGCTTGGGCGGTGTTGGATTGGTTGATGGGTTGGACGCGATGATCTTGAAGGTCTCTTCCAACCTGGTTTATTCTATGTATTCTATGTATTCTATGTATTCTATGTTTTTAATATAGTTTGAATCCCTTATTTGTTGAAGCCTGTAAAAACAAATGATTGCTTATATCTCTACTTATTACTCAGAGGTCTATGATAAAAATCATGGAATATTCTTTATTACAATCTGCATTACATAACATACTGTTAGATTTGGGACTGAATTGCTTACTAATTCTAGCCAAAAGAAAGTGATAAATCTCCAGATTAAGCATGAAGGGCACTTTTCTGCATGGGTTTCTTTGCACCCTGGTTCTTTCTTCTGCTATTGAGGACTGATTTCCTGATTAGTGTGACTGCTGTACCTTTGTTGGGATGAGTATAAATTCTATACTGTAATTGGCATAAATGCTGTGTCAAATGGTTAAAACAAAAAATGCACAGGAAGAGCTGTGTTTTATTTAGTGACAAGCATGAAACTGTGAACAAAAGACTTACCGTGGAATTTGCTCTCAATAAAGAGGGATTTGCTTTTCTTCCCATCAAAACTAAAAGTCTGCCTTCCTCTGGCATCCTGTTATAATTGTTGATGAGCATAAAAAGAGGAACACAGAAAGAGATTAATGATCAATGGTATATTCTTACATCAAGCTAATAAGTAAAAAGAAAGCCCATGTAAGTATCTGCTCAGGAGACACTGCTGCTACTATGATTAATTGACAGTATTATTTATTTACACTGTATTTGCAAGATGCAACATAGATCAGGATGGGGCTGCAGCCCACGAGCTGGGGAGAGAATTGCTTCAAGAAGCTTGGAAGACATGTTTAGGAAAAGAAAGGCAAAATGATCAACATAGCTGCTAGCAAATGCTATGTTTATTGGCTGAGGTGCCATGCACAGAGAACACTTCTTGGGCTAGGGAGAGAGATTTCAGTAAAGCACAGTGGCATCTGTGACCTGCTGACACACATCTTTATTTTCAGTGAGAGGCAAATACTTTTTTTTTAACTTTTTTTTCCCCCCTCCTTGCATCTTTATCAGCCAATATTTTATTCTGAGCAATAAATCAAGATGATTGTACTACTCCTGAAACTCCTGGATCTTTTCCTTCATTGAGTAGTAAGAGCATTATGGGGATGGGATCAATTCTTCCAGTCTAGTAGAGATAAAGTCTGTCTGGAGATTACATCAGTTTGCTGCAAAAGCAGTGCATAACACTGCTGAAGACAAAGTTTGGGAGCCATGATAGACTGTACATATACAGGAAAATGGACAAACTCTTTGATAAGTGATTTCAGCTATCTTCTTATATCACAGATGTCTGCTAAGAACAGTAGACAATACAGTTGCTCCAAAACTGGTATACCTATTAGAATAGAATAGGAATAGAATAGAATAGACTTGAACAGAAGAGAATAGACTAGAATAGGAATAGAATAGCATAGACTTGAACAGAAGAGAATAGAAGAGATTAGAATTAACCAGGTTGGAAAAGACCTTTGAGATCATCAAGTCCAAACGATATCTAATCAACTAAACCATGGCACCAAGTGCCCCATCCAGTTTCTTCCTAAACACTTTCAGTGATGGTGACTCCACCACCTCCCTGGGCAGCCCATCCCAATGGCAAATCACTCTTTCTATGAAGAACTTCCTCCTAACATCCAGCCTAAACTTCCCCTGGAACAGCTTGAAACTGTGTCCTCTTATTCTGGTGCTGGTTGCCTGGGAGAACAGACCAGCCCCCACCTGTCTACAACCTCTTTTCAGGTAGTTGTAGAGAGCAAGAAGGTCTCCCCTGAGCCTCCTCTTCTCCAGGCTAAGCAACCCCAGCTCCCTCAGCCTCTCCTCATAGGGCTTATGCTCCAAACCCCTCCCCAGCTTTGTTGCCCTTCTCTGGACACGTTCAAGTGTCTCAATGTCCTTCTTAAACTGAGGCTACCAGAACTGGACACAGGACTCAAGGTGTGGCCTAACCAGTGCTGAGTACAGGGGCAGAATGACTATTCTTTCTGTTTATTTGAAAATGTGACTTTTCAAATCAATATTGTGTTGATATTTTTGTATGCTGATTTTATTTGGAGAACATGGAGCAGTAGGAACCAAGTTAACCTTGCAGTTATACTTGCACGTGCTTGTTTGGCTGGCAGCCCTTTTTCATATATACACATCCTCCCTTTCCAATCTTTTACTCCCTAAGAATCTTAAACAATTTTATTTCATGGATATTGATACTAGACAGTGATGGAGTCGTTACTAGGCTGAGCAAAAAACTGGAATAATTGTCTTTTCAGACAATTAGCCTTACTCAAAGATGTGAACAAAAGTCCCTATCTCCAGTGCAAAAATAATCTGCTATCATACAGATTCATGGGTTTGATGTGCTCAAAGCCCTTGATCTTGCAGGCTGCTATATATTAACAAATTCCTATGAAGACAATAGGAACTGAAATACATTAGAGAGCTCTGAAATAAAACATTTGCTACAGGCTTAAGTTCTGAATATTGAAATAGGCAACCTGTGTACAGGTTCAAATACTCTACAGCTGGCTCCACCCTGTGTCAGTGGGGATACATTCTTTTGTGATTCTATACTCCTGCTGTGCATCACATCAGCTGGGGGAACAGACTCACTCCATGCCTATTTTGCATGTAATATAATTGTCCTGCCAGCAGCCCACAAAAATTTATTTCATTGGACTTGATTTATTGTAGTTTGAAAATTTGCAGCTTTATTACACCAAAGTAATACAACTCCACATTTTGTGGTTTCCAGGGTTAGATTTCTGAGGACTGTAAAAACATTATGTTTTTCAAATGCAATAGAATCTCCAGAAGCTCTGTATTTATTTTTTTTAATGTTCATTTCAAAATCAAGCAGAGAGCTCACAGATGAAATGCTACGTTTCTCAAGTTCTTTTACTCATGTGGCAGTTTAGGCTGGGTGCCTCCTGCTGCTGCCACATAAGCCACACCTCCAGTGTCACGAGTGTCCAGCCCAGTGGGTGGGCACGGGAAATAGTGTATTTCATACCCATAAATCCTGCACCCTATAACTCTGTCTGCAAAAACTCTCACTTCCTCTTCTCTCCCTTCTTCTGTGAGAGATGCTTCCCTATCTGGTAATGATGGGGCAGTATCTCAAGGATTCCTAGTAGTGGCTAGGCCTAATGCCAGGAGGAGATGGGGGAGGTGCAATCTCAGATCTGGCCAGCTGAGATTAGCCTAACAGTGGAGGGGGGGTGGGGGGGTGGAATAAAGAGCCCTGGGGGTTTTGGGCATACCCTCAGGAAGGGAGAAAGGGAATTGCTGGGAAACTTTTGGGTATGCAGTAAGGGACTCTGTATGCTTTGGGTTTATTTTGTCACCATGCTTTGTATCTCTCTGTAAAACATTCACTGCTTTTCCATTTAAACTTTCCATCACCTCTGCAATCCATTTGTGTGAGTCTCGTTTTTTGCCCCGGTTTGGGAGCAAGAGAGGATCTGCCTGGCCTCAAACTGGGACAACTAATATTTTTCTTTTGCTAACACTTTCCCACTTCCCTGCAAAAGTTACAGTTACTGTTAGACAAAACTAATTTATTATTGATAATTCTTTCTGAAGTTATCCTGGAAGAAAGCAGCAGTTTACAAGAAAAGATCCCAGATCCCAGACACAAGGTCTGCTTTGTATTCTGTGTTGGCAGGAGCTGAAAAATTGTCTGAAAGGACCACAACTCTCTCAGCCTGTCTTTGTGGGAGAGGTGCTGCAGCCCTCAGATCATTTTTGTGGTCCTCCTCTGGACTTGCTCCAAGAGGTTAATGCCCTTCTTGTAAAGAGAGCTCCAGAGCTGGACACAATATTCCAGGTGAGGTCTCAGCACAGTGGAGTACGATGGCATAGTCGCTTCCCTTGACCTCCTGGACGTGCTTCCTTTGTTGCAGCCCAGGATACAACTGGCCTTCTGGCTGTATTTTTGTTAGCCAATTCCTTATTCACCAAACAGTTCAACCATTGAAACCACATCTCTCCAATTTAGAGAGAATAATATTGTGGTGGACCATGCCAAAGTCTTCAATGAAGTCCAGCTTTATAACTCTTTTATAACTCTTCCCTTGTCCACTGATGTAGTCATTCCACCATAGAAGGCCATTGGGTTGATCAGACAGGACTTGCTCTTGGTAAAGCCATGCTGGCTGTCTTGAATCACCTCCCTGTCCACCATAAGCCTTAGCATATCTTCTAGGACAATTCGTTCCCTGATCTTCCCATGCACAGAGGTAAGGCTGGCAGGTCAGTAGTTCTCAGCATCCTCCTTACTACTCTGTTTAAAAATGGGTAAAATATTTCCCTTCTTCCAGTCACCATGGACTTTACCTGACTGTCATTGCTTTTCAAAAGTCAGAGAAAGGAGAAACAGGTTCAGCTAAAGAAAAAGGAAAATGCAGTTGAATGGATGTGCTGGCTTGTGCCTGTGAGTAGTTATTTCAGCAGAGTTTCACCAGATCTCCCTTAGCCACCTTTCAAAATTCATACAGCACTCCTCACGTTTCAGCTGTAAAAATAAATATATTCAGTACAGAGCATAGTTCATATCATGCATTTACACTGTAGTTTAGGCAAATAATTCCTCCCCTCTGCACCTAAGTGTTAACTGCTTCTGAGTATTTCTGCCTGCCTTCCCTCCCTTCCTTCCTTCCTCCCTTCCTTCCTTCCTCCCTTCCTTCCTTCCTCCCTTCCTTCCTTCCTTATCTCTTCATATACTTTACTTGTCCTATTGCAGATTTTGCATGTTCCACTTACCTTTCATTACTACTTAAACATCTGTTCCCAAAACATCCATTTGACTAAATTACATACATAGCTATAGATGCACATGCACATTCCAGCCTAATGACCACTTCTTGATGCTGTCACACACTCAGGCACCCCTGTGACTGATTAACTAGAGGCAGAACTAACTGACCTTAGCAATGTGCCAAAAGCACAAAACAGAAGGAAGCCCCAAATCATTGCACACAGGAAGGTGACCACTTCAATTTTTTTGTGTTGATGTATATAAAAAATATGCATTTATATAAAGCACAGTCAAGAAATGGACATCAGCCTATCACAGAGCAGAATGAATGCTTGGGATATACTGTTTAACGCCACCTTAAAATGGTGGTGCCCTGTCATATAATGATGTCTCCCTGCACAGTTAGGGAAGGGCCTTCTGAGTCTGATATTCTTCTGGATGAAGTGGAAGAGGTGGGTGTTGGGAGGGACGAGGTACTTCTGCCGGAAGCTGGGGACAAGGCATCATCACTTCATGCCTGATTTATCAGTGGTATCTGTACTGCTGGCCACCATACAGAGAAAAATATCAAAATATTCAGAACACTGGAAAGATTTTGAAGGACTTTTTATATGCTTTCTAAAACCCCATATATTTTGGTTGAGGCTTTCAAGGCCTTATTTTTTGTGACAGATGACACTCCTCTCCACCACAACTGAGTTTCCTTCTTTAGGTAGTTGCATCAGCTGTTCAGTGTTCTTAGCCTGGAGAGGAGGAGGCTCAGGGGAGACCTCATTGCTCTCTACATCTCCCTGAAGCAGGGTTGTAGCCAGGTGGGGGCTGGTCTCTTCTCTCTACCAACCAGCACCAGAACAAGAGGACACAGTCTCAAGCTGTGCCAGGGGAAGTTTAGGCTGGAGGTGAGGAGAAAGTTCTTCCCTGAGAGAGTTGTTAGGCATTGGAATGTGCTGCCCAGGGTGGTGGTGGAGTCACCATCCCTGGAGGTGTTCAAGAGGGGATTGGATGTGGCACTTGGTGCCATGGTCTAGTCATGAGCTCTGTGGTGACAGGTTGGACTTGATGATCTTTGAGGTCTCTTCCAACCTTGGTGATTCTGTGTGTGTTTAATATTGGTTTACTATGTACAGGGTTAAATCAGAATAAGTCTCTTAAGGTCATCATTTATTATATTTGCTCCATATATAAACCACATTGCTCACGTGAGGGGATGATCTTTGAAGTTTTTGAAGTTTGCAATAATAAACACTCCTGAGATTTACTCTGGAACCACAAATACTTTAAAAATAATTCCTCTTCTTTTGCAACAGTTACAATCAGTGGTGCAAGGAAATAATGAAATTGTTAGCAAATAAAACGAACTAACATATTTTGATCTCCCAAGGCCATCACACATTCATGTTAATGTTCAGTAAAGAGGTAAGTCGTGCATAATTTTATGTTTAGAGTGCACACCATGTTGTTAACCATCTCTCCCTCTAGAAACAAATGTACTAGAATTCTGAAATGAATTAAATCCCAGTTCTGACTTCCATATGTGATGTCATTAACATTTATTCACATTAAGGCAGCCGCAGAGTCAGGGTTTATTAATAATCTAAATAAGCTCTGCTTTAGGGAAAAAAATACAAGAAAAATAGAAGAAAAAGAACAAAAGTGGTTTTAAGACAGCAATTTTCACAAATTTCCTGTAATAATACCACTCTTTATGACTCCTCTTCTTCATCCATCTGACCAAAATTTGAAGCCTATTGACCAAAATTTGAAGCCTATCGAGCAAACTCCATCCACCTGCTCCTGTTACACGGCTTATGCTGCTATGGCAATAAAGACAATAGTGACAATAAGGACTAACTAGTTAATACAAAGTTTAGCTATTAGGCTCTTTGAATTACAGCATAATGCCTATGATTGTTTAATGATTTTTTAATACATATATAAATAAAATGGATTTGCTGAGATATCTGATGTTGACTTTTAGTGGACCTATTTCAATGAATCACAATACCTAGTTCTGAACTGGATTTTAGAAGCTCACCAAAGAGAAATGTTGGTTTTTAAATGCAGTTTTCTTGGGGGGAAAAAAACCCAACAAAACAAAACAAACCTGAAATTTAAAGGAAGAAGTTCTTCATTGAAAGAGTGATAGGCCATTGGAATGGGCTACCCAGGGAGGTGGTAGAGTCACCATCACTAGAGGTGTTTAGGAAGAGACTTGATGGGGTGCATGGTGCCATGGTTTAGTTGATTAAATGGTGTTGGATGATAGGTTGGACTCGATGATCTCAAAGGTCTCTCCCAACTTGGTTAATTCTATTTTAGTCTAGTCTAGTCTAGTCTAGTCTAAACTGGTTATATCTTATTCCTATATTTGCATTTCACAACATCTGAAATAGTTCACAAATTAAGTGAGGCATGCACTAATAAGACTCAAAATGTTAACAGCCCATTGTTTGTTACTAGTTTGCTATCCGTTATAAGAAGCATTGCTTGTTACCTGTTAGTTATATAATTTTATACAACTGTATGTCATTCTACCTCTTACAGTGTGTAGGTTGGACTAATTTTACTAAGTATTAAAAAACTGCTGCTACAAGATCAGTAATGAGTGCTTGCTTTAGCTTCTCAATTAAACTACTCATCTGCAAGATCAAATGACAACAAGGAAGGGAAATATAATACAGTTGATATGTCATCTTTCTCAGATAGCAGTTTGTTACTGAGGTGTTCCTGTTCTAAAAGCAAATACAAACCTCATTCATGCTAGCAGGATACGAACAACTATAATGAACTCTCAAGAGCATGCTAAAAGCCTGTTTTATGGAGAAGATATAAGAAAGCAACAAGAAATACAGGCTGACACCCAAGTCTGATCAGCATGGCTAATCAGACCTAAATCACAGAGACTCGTGCGCTTCCTCCCATACAAATGTGAAGAGAACTGACTCAGCTACACACCTGCAACGTTGTAGGTTTTCATTAGGTGAGACAGTACCAGCTTGCCTAAGCCTGAATGGAGATATGCAACTTTTCCAGGCTTCCAGGAACCTTCCCCTCTCTCTTAAGTAACACAGCTGATAGTCATACAGCTTCATGCACCATTTGGATGGCCCATATGAATCAGTCTCTAGAATTAGAGAGAAGTCTGCCTACAACAGTAGTAAGAAAAAAAATATATCTTGATTCTTAGGGAACTGAAAACTCCCTGAAAACTCAGAAATGGGGAAAGGAAAGAGAAACAGGCAACTAAGTACAGAAATTCCAAACCCTGACATACCTGGGATTATATTGCTTTTTGTTGTTTTACAGTAAGATGAACATCACCATGCCTACCAATTCAGTATAGTAAGTAATTTACCTGTTGTTTGGTTCCAATAAATATATCTCAAAATCATAAACAGCTGTGCCACTGACTTGCTTCTGATCACTCCAGGATTTTTTTAGCTTCTCTAACTCACAGGAAAGTAATAGAATGTAAAAAAACCACACCACAAGTTTATCATAGTCTAAGTATTTTCTTATATATCTAGCACATAAAAAAGGCATTCAACAGAAAATTACTTGGAAAACAGAATGCTACATTGATTGCAAAAGTAATTAATAAACTCTCAAAGATCCTGTCAGCAACACTTTATCTGTTCTCCAAATCTGAAAATGAATGTAGTTTCTCATTTCAGAGATTCTCATGTGAGAATGTGCAGCTGAGCATTGATTTCTGCAAGCATCTTTTATTTTATGATAAGAGAGTAAACAAATGAGGGGTATAAATTTACAACAAACATATATTTGACATTTTAAGCAGGCATTGAATAATACCTACTGAGAATAATCAAGGTCCTTAAAAAATTAGACCTAAAAAGCAGTGCATTTTGGGCCAGTTTTAGTATACCTTGGGTAGTGGAAAAAAGCATTACACTGAAAACCCAAGTGATTCTAGCACACTATGAAGTATAATAATGGACCTGAAATTCACAATGCCTAGAGCAATTTATTGTCATTATAATTCAGGATTCATACAGAAAAACAATGGAGTCTCACTAGACTCCTTTGATAAGGGTTTGACATTACAGTCAGAAAGTCCTAGTTAAATCTGGCAATCTACATTAATTTTGCAATGAAGTGTAAAAGCTTCATTCATCATCAGATCTCCCTTTGTCTTTTTCTTCCTATCAGCTTAGTTGTGTTTTTTGTTAAACAGAAAAGCTCCTAATCTGGGCAATCACATAGGAGTTTGTTGATAACTGGAGTAGAATCTAAAGTCTTACAGAGTCCTTTATGGAAAAATGCCTCACATGTATTCGTGTTGTCACTGATTATTGGTTCAAACATAATGAGCCAGCAGTGTGCCCAGGCGGCCAAGAAGGCCTATGGCATCCTGGCCTGTATCAGGAACAGTGTGGCCAGCAGGAGCAGGGAGGTCATTCTCCATCTGTACACCTCACTGGTTAGGCCACACCTCGAGTCCTGTGTCCAGTTCTGGGCCCCTCAGTTTAGGAAAGATATTGACTTACTGGAATGTGTCCAGAGAAGGGCAACAAAGCTGTGGAGGCATTTGGAGCACAAACCCTATGAGGAGGGGCTGAGGGAGCTGAGGTTGCTTAGCCTGGAGAAGAGGTGGCTCAGGGGAGACCTTATTGCTCTCTACAACTACCTAAAGGGAAGTTGTGGACAGGCAGGGGCTGGTCTCTTCTCCCAGGCAACCAGGAACAGAACAAGAGGACACAGTCTCAAGCTGCACCATGGGAGATTTTGGCTGGATGATAGGAAGAAGTTCTTCATAGAGAGTGTGATTGCACATTGGAATGTGCTACCCGGCGAGGTGGTGGAGTCACCATCACTGGAGGTGTTTAGGAAGAGACTGGATGGGGTGCTTGATGCCATGGTTTAGTTGATTAGATGGTGTTGGATGATAGGTTGGACATGATGATCTTGGAGGTCTCTTCCAACCTGGTTAATTCTATTCTAGTCTAGTCTAGTCTAGTCTAGTCGCAAATATAGATAGCAAAGTCTTTCAGGACAGAATCCTTTGTGGGTTCTACTGTTTATTGTCTTTTGGCCCAAATTCTGTATCCTAAAGTATCTTCTTCAATATAGTGCAAAAGGAAAATAACAGTCAGCTAGTATTGTCAGCTCTTCACTGCAGGCCTACCCTTAATGCCTATGACTGTGTTGCTGAAAGGGAATCCAAACACTTGGTGTAAGAAACTGAGTACCTCATCCTTCTTCACCTGTACCATGAAAGACAGCATAAATCCCATTGTGAAATACCGAAAACAACACATTTCCAGAGTTGCCATCTGTGCTTCGTACCAACCACAACCATTTGCATTAATGTAGTTCTATGCAGAAGGGAAGCATATAGATTTTAACTCTGAGCTACTGACAGAATTAATCAGTCATTCATTCCTTAAGGTAAGGAATCTAAAAATAAGTGAGACTACACTTGCTGAAAGAAAACCTTTTCTAGAACTGGATAAATGGGATCTTAAGAATGAGTCATAGACATATTGCCAGTTTAGAAGTATAAAACCAGGTGACTACAGATGCATAATAATTAAAAACAATTTTTGCCTTTCATCATACAATAGTGAAGCTTTGGGATTTGGTATGTCTTGCAAAGGAAAATAAAAGGTGTCTTTAGATGTTACACTGATACAAGATCGATTTTTTATGTTGTGAAAGAGTGACATGTGGGAACATGTTCACACCAAATTATACAGTAATATTTTTCATTAAGAATACATAGAATACATAGAATAAACCAGGTTGGAAGAGACCTTCAAGATCATCACATCCAACCCATCAACCAATCCAACACCACCTAAACAACTAACCCATGGTACCAAGCACCCCATCAAGTCTTCTGAAAACCTCCAATGACGGCGACTCCACCACCTCCCCAGGCAGCCCATTCCAATGGGCAATCACTCTCTCTGTATAGAACTTTTTCCTAACATCCAACCTGAACCTCCCCTGGTGCAGCATGGGACTGCGTCCTGTTGTTCTGGTGCTGGTTGCCTGGGAGAAGAGACCAACCCTCACCTGTCTGCAACCTCCCTTCAGGTAGTTGTAGAGAGCAATAAGGTCACCCCTGAGCCTCCTCTTCTCCAGGCTAAGCAACCCCAGCTCCCTCAGCCTCTCCTCGTAGGGCTTGTGTTCCAAACCCCTCACCTCAAGACATGCTTAACTTTCTTCTTCTTCTGTAAAAAGTCTAATCTTTCAGTGAAAGGATCCTACTGCGTTTTTGTATCTTTAAAGTGGTCTTTTGGCACCATTTGTTTTCAAAAGACAGAAATGCAATTTTCGAGGAAGACTTGGGCATGAGCAGGGAATGAAAATGATTTTAAAAAGGAAGAACATGTTGCTGTCTGAGCTGATAAGAATTCTCAACTATCAGAAGAATTACAGATATATTGTGAAAGGAAAATGAATATAAACGTCTGTTCCTCATATCTGTGTAAAAACACTATCTATTGCATTATCTCCAAACAGGGCAGTGAGAAATTGTCAGGTTTCCTGACTGTAGCATCTGAATCGTATAGATTTCCCTAGCTGAACCTGATGAAAATGTACCTCCATTCATCCATGCCAAATGAACATCTGTCAGCATTGCTGCTGCTTTGGTTAGAGAATGATGTTGTCGCTCCACTAAATTATCTTTTATTTATTAATGAGAAGATTTCCATAAAGGTAGTCTGTGTGTGTATGTTTGTAGTCATCATTTCAGCTAGGTCACATCTATAGAGCTTGAAGAACACCGTTTTAATTTAAATGACAAGTTCATTTAGGTAGTCTTTCTAAGTCTTAGAACAGATGCATAAATAGAAAAAAACGTCTGAGTTATAGAATCTCAAGTTGGAAAAGACACCAAGGATCATCTGGTGCAACCTTTCTTGGCAAAAGCACAGTCTAAATAAGATGGTCCAGCGCCCTGTCCAGCTGGAGTCCAGTAGCCTGTCCAGGTCTTCCCTCAATGTGACTCTTCTGAGATTTTCCCATTCAGTTTGGTACCATTGGCAAAATTCATCATCCACGTCACTTGTGAAGACACTAAATAGCACTGCAACCAACATTGGTTCTTAGGGACTCTACTTGTGAGAAGTTGCCAGTTTGAAAAGGAGCTATTTGCTATTTGCCCTCTGGATGCAGCCTGTCATCAAGTTCCCCACCCATCACACAGACCACTTGTCTAGACCGTAACTAATCTGTTTCTCAAGGAGGAGGCTATGTGGGGAGCTGTATCAAAAGCCTTGGAGAAATCCAAGGGGAAAGCAAAGGGGCTGAAGTTGCTGTTATTCCTGTTTGCAGGTCCAGCCTCCAGCAGGACTAAACATGTATTTCAAAGGGAGAGCTAGGCACATGCACACACACACATGCATATGGAGGACCCACACACAACCTAGTCTCCAGTTGCTGTCACTTAGTCTTCTCAACAACACACACATGCAGGAAAGAGTGACCTTGAAAAACAAAATTAGAGTGGCTCAGCCATATCAGTGTACTGACTAGCCACTGTTTACATACAATTAGCCACCTGCCCTGCTCTTCCTTTCCCAATATTTGTACTTCCTCCTTACCCACCTTGATCCTTCCATTCTCCATCCTTATATCCTCATAAATAAATAACCCATATGTAATTATTTTTTATCTCAGTAGTCTCAGTTTTCCTATACCCTTACCACTGGTATTTCTTATGCTGTTAGCTAGGTCATCTCAACCTTACCTCACTAATATGGTTACCAAGGTCCTTATCCCTCAGTGGTCCTCAATACTCTCCACAATTATCTGTGAACCTTGGCTATTTCTCACATAACTTCTCCTTAGCCATCTATGCAATGCAGCCATTGCTTACAACACTAGCTGTAACTTTTGACAACTTCTCACTGTGTAGCTTGTTGTGTTCAGCAGTTCCTCATGACCCATTCTGTAGTTTCTCAGATTGTTCAGATAGCTAAACCCCCTGATGGGGATCTATACCTTAAGACTCAATCACCAACCACTTAACTTTATGGCTGTGCTGCTATTGAATGACTTTGCTTAGTAACATTGATGCTGTTGTTCAAACTATTAAGTGCTGTGGTAAAAGTAGAAAGAGAATCATTATTCTCACAGTAAACTTGTGCAGAGGTACACTTTGAGAGTGGGGAGTATGGTGTTCAGCAATTTACTACATAGCAAAGTAACCTTTTCCATAACAATTAATTTACTTGAATGGAGGAATAGGTGTGAGGTACTTAAGAAAAAGAGATGAGGACTATATGTATGTATCTGCTAGGCATCTTTTATTTAATTCTAATAAAATCAGAAAATGCTACATAGCTCCTTGCAGCAACTTCAACCACAATTCCCTCAGGCTTAATATCAAAATGTTGAAGACCCATTTGGCCATTTTGATTTTCCTAGAAAGATGTCATAATCATAGAACTGTAGAATCATAGAATCAATAAGGTTGGAAGAGACCTCAAAGATCATCAAGTCCAACCTGTCACCCAACAGCTCATGACTACTAAACCATGGCACCAAGTGCCACATCCAGTCCCCTCTTGAACACCTCTAGGGATGGGGACTCAACCACATCCCCAGGCAGCACATTCCAATGGCTAACAGCTCTCTCTGTGAAGAACATTCTCCTCACCTCAAGCTTGAGACTGTGTCCTCTTGTTCTGGTGCTGGTTGCCTGGGAGAAGAGACCAACCCCCTCCTGACTATGGCCAACCCCCTCCTGTCTACAACCACCCTTCAGGTAGTTGTAGACAGTATATTAGTTTTCTTCCCATTGTTCATATTTAATTCTAGGGAGGATTATTGAATTGTCTAATTTATAACTTAGCTTAGAAACCTCAGTACAGAAACCAGCACTTAAAAACTTCTCGAAGAAAAAGCTGTATGAGTAACACTAAGACCTGTTTTCTACAGAGTCTGTGTTTTGTTTGGTGTTTGTTTTGTTGTTTGGGTTTTGTTGTTGTTGTTTTTATTTTTTATTTCCAAAGGCTATGATTACACTGAAATTAATATTATCCAGCTCTCATTTTCAGTGTTTGCTTCTGGTATGCTAATAGTTCTCTTACTGGAAAAAGGAAGAAAGAAAGAAAGGAAGAAAGAAAGGAAGAAAGAAAGGAAGAAAGGAAAAGAAAGAAAGGAAGAAAGGAAGAAAGGAAGAAAGGAAGAAAGGAAGAAAGGAAGAAAGAAAGAAAGAAAGAAAGAAAGAAAGAAAGAAAGAAAGAAAGAAAGAAAGAAAGAAAGAAAGAAAGAAAGAAAGAAAGAAAGAAAGAAAGAAAGAAAGAAAGAAAGAGAAAGAAAGAAAGGAAGAAAGGAAGAAAGAAAGAAAGGAAAAGAAAGAAAGGAAGAAAGGAAGAAAGGAAGAAAGAAAGAAAGAAAGAAAGAAAGAAAGAAAGAAAGAAAGAAAGAAAGAAAGAAAGAAAGAAAGAAAGAAAGAAAGAAAGAAAGAAAGAAAGGAAGAAAGGAAGGAAGGAAGAGAAAGAAAGAAAGAAAAGAGAAAGAAAGAAAGGAAGGAAGGAAGGAAGGAAGAGAAAGAAAAGAAAGAAAGAAAAGAGAAAGAAAGAAAGAAAGAGGAAAGGAAGGAAGGAAAGAAGGAAGGAAGAGAAAGAAAAGAAAGAAAGAAAGAAAGAAAAGAAATAAAGAAAAGAGAAAGAAAGAAAGAAAGAGGAAAGGAAGGAAGGAAGGAAGCAGCCACATCTTACACAGCCTTGCATTATTTTTTTAAACCTCTATATTTACAGTCACTATATACCAAAATATTCCTTCTTTACAAAAAATCACCTGTGCCAAAATCACAAAAGTCCTCTCTGTGTCTATGTCTACAGAAAGTTAAATCATACAGAGACGTTGTTTTTGCTAACTTACTAGTTACCTTGTCAACAAGCTTGAGGCATTCTACATAGTCCTTTGCAAATAATCTTGGCAATGAAATCTGAAGAAATGAATGAGTAATATTGTCTATGAGCAATAAGACTACAGTACTTAATTTAATCTTCCGAGTCTGGTAAACAGTGTGTCTAAAGGCTTCATATTCTGTGTCCTGATACTAAAAATGAAACAGACTGCAGTGCAAAATGGTTTTTAGATGGTTTCTAAGCACACATATTTTGCCATTCAAGTTTTTCTGGAACTGAAGTAGTCTAGGTGAAGGCAGAAAAAGCCCTATGAGAGCAGAAGGGTCCTTGGACTGAGACAGCCAGTGGAGTATGAGGTTTCATGTTTATGACACTGTGGAAAAAGAGTTTTCAATCAGTTTGATAAGAGTGATCTTTTTGTTGATCTCAGTACCTCAGCAGCATTTACCTTTAGAACTTAGAAATCCTTCAGGAATTGAACCTATTGATTATTATTTCTTCTTACTTTTAATTTTCACTTGTTAAACTGTCTTTCCCTCAATCCATGAGTTTACTTCCTTTTCATTTGCTCTCTTGTCCTCTGAGGCAGGGTGGAGTAATCAAGTACCTGTATAGAGGCTTAGCTGCTGGCTCATGTCAACCCACTGACCAAATCAATAACAGCATCATATGGCCCCTCCCTTTCCCACTCATGCTTCTGCAAGTCCATTCATATACTCACAATCTTCAGTAGCTAAGTAGGAAATCTGTGCCAGAATGAATGGACCTGACTTTAGACCTATCTTTGCAGGAAAAAATGAGAGTTTACATTCCAGTTTAACCTAAAAAATAATGTGGGGGGGTGAGCGGGGGGGGGGGGGGGGGGGGGGTGGGGGGATGGAGTATTTATGAGGAAAGAAAGAGAAAAATGACAGTATGTGCATCACTTCCCATGTCACTGCTTATAGCCAAAGTCATTAATAAGGAAAATTAATTAGTTCTAAAAATAAAGCCTTTCCTTTTCCTATAAATTTAGTAATAGAAGGGCTGCAGGCCAATGTTAGCTCTCAGATCATCATGTCTAATTTAAGCTTACAGAGCAATAGATACCTAAACCCCTCCGTATGCCTGTCACATCAGGAAATAAGAGAAATAGAAATTTAAAGATTCAAAATAAAATATTCTTGGTTTATAAAGAAAAAATTGTTTGTGGGGTTTTGCCTGCCTGCTTGCTCCTGTTCAGCTTTGTGCTGTACCTTTTCTTTACCCTGTAGGCACCAAGCTTCATGTAGTTATCAGGAAAAAAAGTGAAGAAATGTGACTGAATTGGCAATGCATGACACTGTCCTTCTTTTTATCATAAATAATCTGGGATTCTGGGACTGAAGCCTGACAAAATGCAGCAAAGTAGATAGGATACATCTTAGAGGTTCATTACTGGATTTGGATTGCATGAAACATCGTGTTTAAATGCCTCTGTGTAGGTTGCCTGCTCAGACTGTCATTCACTTTCTACCAGAGCTGCTTCAGTAAGTTGGTTTTGTGGGGGAATCATCCTGCAACGAATACAATTTTTAGGGACAAAAAGCTATTTTAAAATCCAATTTCTTCTTTGAAATTGCATTGTTGTTTGGACAGGATATAAGACAGACACATTCTCGATGGTATTTTCCCTCCTTTTACCTGCTTCACCCGTGTAACTCCTCTCATGCTGCTTTCCATATACATCATTTCTCAGTTATCTAGGCACATCATTGCTTGCTAGCACTCGTCAACAGGAAATAAACATGTTTTTTTTCTGCATCTTCTAAGAATTTGAAGCAATGCTGCTAGTAAGTCCCTTAGGTGGTGCTGCAAGTAGTACACACAAAACCTGGAAAATGGGAAAAGCTGCTTTAAAAGAATTCTGAATTCTGTGAGACTAACAAGGACTAAGGAACAGCTTCCTTGAGTTATATATATATATAGATAACGTCCCAGCAACTGTGATGTACAATGAAGATCATTCAGTCCCTATCAGAAGTCAGAAAACTGGCCTAGGTATCTGTCTTAACAGCATGCCAGTACACCATTATTTTTTACAGAAGAATTACAGTTTTCTGTGCTGTGACTGTCTTCTATTCATTAACTAGATGGTGGAAGCTAGGAATTAGCAATCTGCTTTAGGTAAGAAAAGATGAAAAGTCTTTGTTCTTACTAACACATACATTGCTCAAGTTTCACTAACACCACCTATGGGAAAAGGCAATTTTATTGTCTCAAGATGGTCAAAAACTTTCTTATTCAAAGTTTCTCTGAACCTTCTACAAAACACAGGCAAACTGATCACTTCATCGCTTGTCACCTTTGCATCTGGCAGTAATGCAAGAGGCTCCTGAGGTGAATGAACCTTGAAGAAAACATCAGCTTAATTATTTCAAAATAAGGATTTGTTAAAAATTCCTTACTTTTGCAACTTTCCTCTTTTTTTCACATAAAGATGTTATCTTTTCAGAGAATAGATTAATATAGTTAATTTATTTATGTATGCATGATTTAGCAATGTGTGAGTAGTTACTTGCACAAACATGTCTTCTCTTTGGTTTAATAAATTCATAGAGTCATACTGAAGCTTAGGTTAGAAAGGACTTTAAAGGCCAACTACTTCAAAACTCCCTGCAACCTCCCCTTAGACCACGCTGCTCAAAGCCTCATCCAGCCTGGTCTTAAACACTTCCAGGGATGAGGTATCCACAGCTTTTCTGGGTAAGGCATTCCAGTGCCTCAGCCTGACAGCTTATGTCAAGTGCCTCGTCAACCAGAAATCCCAAGTCCCTCTTTGCAGGGCTGCTCTCAATCCATTCATCACCCAGCCTGTGTTTGTGCTTGGGATTTCCTCAACCCAGGTACAGAACCTTGCACTTGACCTTGTTGAAGTTCATGAGGTTGGCATGGGCCCACTTCTCCAGCCTGTCAAGGTCCCTCTGGATGATATCCATTCCATCCAGTATGTTGACCATGCCACACAGCTTGGTATCCTTGGCAAACTTGCTGTGTGTGTACTTGACCCCATTGTGCATATCATCAACAAGGATGTTGAGCACCACCAGTCCCAGCACCAATCCCAGAGAGACTCCACACACCACAGGTTTGCTGAATTAGATCCTAAATGACACAGAGTGCACCAGTCAAGACATGGGGTAAGGAAGCTGAGAATTACATGAAAGTCAGAATGAAGAACATAAACAAAATTAGAGGGAACTGAAGACTCTTGTGGGACTTGAGGAATGTCATGTCAAGCACTGCAGTGTTTCAGAGAAACACTCATGTATATGGTAGCTTTACTCAGCTGAATAAAGATAACCTTTTATGGTTTGTTAATCACTAGTGAATGCCTATTTTTAAATTAATTTAGACTGCTCTTTCTTTTTGTTCTGTCTTAATGAACAAAAAGATAAATTAAATTGAAGGGGGTCGTATTTAAATTAGTAAGAAGGAAAAATTAATTGAGAGCAATCAAGTGTTCAGGCTCATCATGGAATTCCCTGTCATGAGTATGACAAGGAACTACAGGGGTCATGTTTGTAACAGAATTTGGTGAAAGCTAATGGCAATATTGCTAAGGAAAAAAATCAACTGATGTACCATAGAATGATAGTTCTGTTTACAAAAGCAGAAGACATTTATATCCTTATATTGCAGGGAATAAGCCAATCATTTGCTGATTAGCATTTAGAAAGAAAGAAAATATTCCCCTACAGTGATTTTTCAACTCTTTTTCACTGTAGAAGTCTCCTTGCTTCTTTGAGGCATCTGGTACTGGCTACTACTAGAGATGGGTTGGCAGAAAAGGACAAATTAAGTAAATTGGACTGGCAGTTGTAAAATTCCTATGACATCTGGTCTTTCTGTCCTGTTACTGATATGTCATTTTGACAAATGATGTTACATCATGTGACAATAACTAACAATATCATAAAATGTAAGTGATGTCATCTGAAGTTACTCCACCAATTCATAGAATCACAGAATCGTTTTGGTTGGAAAAGACCTCCAAGATCATCCAGTCCAACCACCAACCCAACATCTCCATGGCCATTAAACCATGTCCTCAAGTGCCATGGCCACACCTTTATTGAACAGCTCCAGGGATGAGGACTCCACCACCTCCCCAGGCAGCCTCCCCCAATGCCTGACCACTCCTGCAGCAAAGAACTTTTTCCTAATCTCCAACCCAAAACTCCCCTGGCACAACTCCAGGCCATTTCCCCTCATTTTATCACCTGATACTAGAGAGAATCAACCAACCCTCACCTCATTCCAACCTCCCTTAAGTGAGCTGCAGGGAGCAATGAGTTCTCTCGCAAGCTTCCCTCTCTCCAGGCTGAACAACCCCAGTTCCTTCAGCTGCTCCTCACCAGCCCTGCCCTCCAGACCCTTCACCAGCTTTGCTGCCCTTCTCTGGACACACTCAAGCAACACAGTATCCTTCTTGGATATTGAGGGGCCCAAAACTGAACCAAATATTCAAGGTGCAGACTTGAATTGTGCTTTATTTTATATGAAGTATTGATGGGTTTGTTCTTCTTGCATGGAGGCAAAGCAAGCTGTGAACTGTAGTTGTGCATTATGAAAGATTTATGGAAAATGAATTTCATAGTATCACAATATCATAGTATCAGTCAAGGTTGGAAGGGACCACAAGGATCAGCTAGTTCCAACCCCCCTGCAGGGACACCCCACACTAGATCAGGCTGCCCAGAGCCTCATCCAGCCTGGGCTTAAACACCTCCAGGGATGGCACCCCAACCACCTCCCTGGACAACCCATGCCAGGGCTTCACCACTCTCATGGGGAAGAACTTCCTCCTCACCTCTAGCCTGAATCTCCACACCTCCAGCTTCATTCCATTCCCCCTAGTCCTATCACTATCTGAGATCCTAAGAAGTCCCTCCCCAGCCTTCTTGTAGGCCCCCTTCAGATACTGGAAGGCCACAATTAGGTCACCTGGGAGCCTTCTCTTCTCCAGACTGAACAGCCCCAACTCTTTCAGTCTGTCCTCATAGGAGAGGTGCTCCAGCCCTCTGATCATCCTCATGGCCCTTCTCTGGACATGTTCCAGCACCTCCATATCCCTCTTGTAATAGGGGCTCCAAAACTGGAGGCAGTACTCCAGGTGGGGTCTCACCAGAGTGGAGTAGAGGGGGAGAATCACCTCCCTTGTCCTGCTGGCCACACTTCTCTTGCTGCAGCCCAGGATGTGATTGGCTTTCTGGGCTGCAAGTGCACACTGAGAGCTCCTGTTGAGCTTCTCATCCACCAGCATCCCCAAGTCTCTCTCCTCAGGGCTGCTTTCCAGTCAGTCACTGCCCAGCCTGGATTTGTGCCTGGGATTGCCTCAACCCAGATGCAGGACCCTGCACTTGGTCTTGTTGAACCTCATGAGGTTGGCTTGTGCCCACCTGTCCAGCCTGTCAAGGTCCCTCTGGATGGCATCCCTTCCCTGCAGCATGTCTGCTGCACCACACAGCTTGGTGTCATCAGCAAACTTGCTGAGGGTGCACTCAATGCCACTGTCCATGGTACCCACAAAGATGTTGAACAAACCTGGTCCCAGGACTGATCCCTGAGGGACTCTGCTTGTCCCTGGCCTCCACTGGGACATGGAGCCATTGACAGCCACTCTTTGGGTGCAGCCATCAAGCCAGTTCTTTAGCCATCTAGTGGTCCACCCATCAAACCCATGTGTCACCAGTTTGGAGACCAGGATGTGGTGCAGAACAGTGTTGAAGGCTTTGCTCAGGTCCAGGTAAACAATGTCAGTGGCTCGCCCCTCATCTATTAATATTGTCACCTGTTCATAGAAGGCCACCAGGTTTGTCAGGCAGTTATTTTAAAATCCCCTCCTTTCACCACCACTTCCCCTTTCCCACCATATCTACCTCATTTCCACACCACCAGTCCCATTTTCCTCCTTTTTCCCCTCAAATCCCAGAGCACCTGGGCTCTGTTGGAGTCTTCTTCCACGTCAGATGTGGCCACTTTGCCTTCTCTGCTCACTTCCTTTATTAATCCCCACATGGAAAGACATCTTAAGCTCATCTTAAGCTGAGCCCATCTGGGCTGAGGGATCCTCCTCCCATCACTGGTGAGTCCCCATGGTGCACACTGGGTGATGGTGACAACAAAGGCCAGGGGGCCTGGTGGCCCCTCAGTTAGGAAGAATGTTGATGACCACTCCAATATCATTCATGGATGCTGGCTGGGCCTCCTTACTGGGTCTGAGCTCCTTTGTGTGGTATCTTGGCTAGTTGATGGTCTTGCCCCTGGCTCTAGGATGGGTGCAAAAATGGTGGTGCTCTCTTTCTAGTTTTACAGAAAAAAAAAATGATGCTAAGAATTTGCAGCCACACTATTCCTGTGCAATGTTATGCTATAGGAAAATAGGCAGCAGAGGTGCCTGAGCTCTTTTCCTAATGATCGCCTTCAGTGTTTTCAGAATACAGAAATATTATGCTTCTATAAAGAATTGAGTTTATGCCAACATATTTTGAGCTATACATCAATTTTCACAGTAAACATGTGCCAAAGCTTATGACTACCTTCCTCACATTTTGAAAACTACCTCTTCTCCCAGGCAACCAGCACCAAAACAAGAGCACACAGTCTCAAGCTGTGCCAGGGGAGATTTAGGCTGGATTTAGGAAGAAGTTCTTCACAGAAAGAGTGATTGCCCATTGGAATGTGCTGCCCAGGGAGGTAGTGGAGTCACCATCACTGGAGGTGTTTAGGAAGAGACTGGATGGGGTACTTGGTGCCATGGTTTAGTTGATTAGATGGTGCTGGGTGCTGGGTTGGACTTGATGATCTTGAAGGTGTATTCTATTCTATTCTCTGCGAAACACAGCTCCCTCTCTGCTGTTACTTGTTGTTAGTGAAAATTTCACGAAAAACTGCAAACTCATTAAAAGGAAAAAAACAAACAAACATGTGGTAAGAGACTAGATGTCTTAAGAATCAATTAGCCAGAAAGTCTTAAGCCACACACACACAAATAAAATATTTGAACAGGAAAGAGAGTGGATGTAATTTTGTTTGGTGGTTTGGTTGGTTTGGTTTGGGGTCCTCCTTCCTCCTTCCTCTTTCCTCCTTTCTCCTTCCTCCTTCCTCCTTCCTCCTTTCTCCTTCCTCCTTCCTCCTTCCTCCTTCCTCCTTCCTCCTTCCTCCTTCCTCTTTCTCTTTCCTTCTTCCTCCTTCCTCCTTCCTCTTTCCTCCTTCCCCCTTCCTCCTTCCCCCTTCCCCTTTCCTCCTTCCCTCTCTTGAAATTATGATCTAATTTTCAGGTGAGAAGTAATACTGTAGAGCTGGGTTTTGATTCATTTCCAGCATATTCTTATTACCTAAGTTTAAATAGTTATGGGCCCATATTCCAGCTGTGCCACCTCAGTAACAAGCAATTCAAAACAATCTGTTATTCTCTATCAACTGTCTGTTACCAATATGAGAGGAATTAAAAAACAGGTTACTTTAAGTCCACACCTAGCCTGTAAAAATATATTGTTATGTTGGATGATATGTTGGACTCAATGATCTCAAAGGTCTCTTCCAACCTGGTTAATTCTATTCTATTTCTACTCTGACAGGTTTACTTCTATAAA
This sequence comes from Dryobates pubescens, assembly GCF_014839835.1. NCBI lineage: Eukaryota > Metazoa > Chordata > Aves > Piciformes > Picidae > Dryobates > Dryobates pubescens. Next base: position 4,761,809 of record NC_071638.1, on the reverse strand, counting down.
TACGCATGAGAACTACAAATGAATGAAGCATTAAGAGCAACTATGTAGAATGTGAAGTCCTTTATGGAGCAAAGAACTAGGAGAAATTAATTTCCTGGCAACACAAGATTATCATCACTATATTCACTAATTTCAGCTCTGTTAATGATCTGATTCAAAGCAGAGAATGAGATCATACAGTTTTCCAAATGCCAAACACATGATTTGAACTGATTCAAAACTAGCTTAATGTCTGAGATGAAAATATAGTAAGAATGAAGGTATGAAGCAAAAAATGGTATTTTAATTACAAAGGTGTAATATGATATTTAAAGAAAAGCTAATTGACCTTTATTTCTAAAGAGATTTTTTTTCATCACGAGCTATTTATGGTGCAACAGAAGACTGAAATTCCTTTACTTGCCCTGCTGTGGTTTTCTAAGTGGCAGATTGGTTTATAAGTGGTTTTCATGGTAAATTGCATCCAGAGATGTCAAAATTATGGATGAAGGTAAGTGCTGAGCTGTCTAGAGCCTCTGATTCATCTGCCTTTCTAATAACAGATTTAGAGGTTGTTTTTTGGAAGGATGTAGGTGAAATGGAAAGGAGTGGCTCTGGATTTTATAGTGAGCCTACAGCAACCGAGATGTAAAATAAACTCACTCCCACCACCGCTGCAGCTAATCCCAAGTTTAATGTGAATGATTAGAGAATAGTGACTAAATAATGATTAAAGGCATATAATTAAATCAATTAAAATATGGGCAAAAAGCAATAATCCTGTTTAGATTTTAAAACAACAGTTAAACAGAGCACTTCTTCGAGATCATTATCATTGACTCTCTTTTTTCTTTAAACCATTTTCTAAATAGGAAGCACATGAAGATTTGCCCTATTATTATATTATGAATCAGTGATATTATCTGATAGTTGAAACAGGCTGCCTAGAGAACAAGAAACTCTGAGAAATGTGGAAATCCTAAACTGCACATTTGTTGACTGGTCACAGGAAAATCTAGATAACAATAGCATGTTAATGGAATTACACAGTCTTGATAATCTGGCAGACACCAAAAATTAGGAACTGTCATATTTTGATTTGGTAAAATGCTGGCTTGGATTAGTTTTGCACATCCTGAGTGAACATTGTAACCAGTGAACCACAGCATAGGTAAAAGACTACTTCAAGAAATGCTTTGACCTTTGTTCTCCATTTTCTTGTCTTCTACACTTCACATATATACATACTTTTATATATATAATAAATGTCCTTATGTACATAAATTTATATTTCTTTATTTGCCATTTGTTTGACATTTTGTTTCTTTGTGCAAGATTAGGGTGGGTAGGGTCATGGAAAGACATGGGAAGGAAAAAGTAAAATGCAACAAATGATGACTAGGGTCAATCCAAAGAGCAAAAATTTCAGTCAAACTGTAAATGGGTTATTTGAATGGAATTTGAATGTGTTTGGGCATGGATATGAGAGGGCAAACAGCAGAAAAGGAGATCTGTTTCATCTCCCAGACCTTTCTGAAGGCATTGAGTTGATCTTTGGTATCTGAAATCAAATACCCATGTGCAGTATAGAGGGTTAAAAGGTAGTTTTCACAGGAGTCTCATTAATCATCGTTAAATATTCAGTAAGCAAGGCTTACTCGACAGAGTACACAAATAAGAGCTTGGTGAAAGGGAACTGAAATTTGATTTTACAAAACCAAGTGCTTTATAAGCACTGTATTATCATGCACATATTGTATCTCTCTTCCTCAAAGACTGGGTTTTGATAAAATTATACATCATTAAGAAAAGAAATTACTTGTTAGAAATGTCTAACTAGGTAAGCACACTGGGGGGCAATTACTAAGCTGGCTGCTCACATACTCCACAACTTAGTCAACTAGATTACTGAGGTGTGCTCTTTCAGCTGCCTTCCTCATTGGCTAGAGAATGTACAAAGAACCTTACTTTTTTACCAGGTCATTTCAGAATTTAATGAAAAAGGATTTTGTACCAGAAAATTTGAAAAAATATGTCTTGGACTGCCTAGACAACAATATAGCCACCGATTATTTTTCCCCCACATTTTATTTAAAAACAAACCAGAAGACATTACCTCCTAGAAATCTGGGGATTAACATATCAGTGACCAGAGGCTGGTGAGAGGCCTCAAGCAGAAACCCTGTGAGGAGAGGCTGAAGGAGCTGGGATTGTTTAGCCTGGAGAAGAGGAGGCTCAGGGGAGACCTTATTGCTGTCTACAACTACCTGAAGGGTGGTTGTGGCTAGGAGGGGGTTGGTCTCTTCTCCCAGGCAACCAGCACCAGAACAAGAGGACACAGTCTCAAGCTGCACCAGGGGATATTTTACTCGAGGTGAGGAGAAAGTTCTTCACAGAGAGAGATGTTATCCACTGGAATGTGCTGCCCAGGGAGGTGGTAGAGTCACCGTCCCTCGTGTTCAAGAGGGGATTGGACGTGGCACTTGGTGCCATGGTCTAGTAGTCATGAGGTCTTGGTTTAAAGGTTGGTGAAAGGTTGGACTTGATGATCTTTGAGGTCTGTTTCAACCTTATTGATTGTATGATTCTATGGCAGACGTGTCATGTGTACAAGTAGCATGGTATTTGTCCCATCCAGACAAGGCACCTCAGGTTTCTTTTAGTGGTAAATTAACAAAACCATGCCGTTCTTTGTAAGTTATTTTTTGACCTCACCTATCTTAGTAGGAATTGTATCATCACTCCTTCAGCTGTTTCTTCACTAAGGGCCTCTCTAGGGCAATTTGGTGGGCATTAGATAACTAAATCAGACCTGATTAGTCCAAACTCAGGTATCAAAACATTATACTCCTGAGATTAGAAGTCAGTGCTTCCCGGAGATCAGCATAGAAAAATCATGCACCTTATTAATGTATCATCAGAGCTAACTTTCTTGGATTTGTAACTCTTTTCCACTTCACATAATGTAAAGATGTATTCATATCTCCACATTTACTTTAATAATAATAAAAAAAAATCTAAACCAGCGTTTAGGTAAGATAAATATTCTGGAACATGTTTCAGGGACATATATTTCCCCACATAAATTGCAAAGCTAAATTCTTTGCTTCTAGATTTGTCTATGGATATTTGAAGGAGTGAATCCAATTCTAGAGCTGCCATTTAAGTAATATTTTTGTTGGTGTTAAAAGGAGTTTTACTAAAGTCACAACTGACCTGAGGCTAGGATTTAGTTGTTGTCCTGGATTAACAGAGTGTGCTCTGACAAGTCCCTCTCCCTCCACAGAGACTGGGAGGGAAAGTAGCAAGAAATAATAACAAAACCCCCGAAACAAAACAAACCCTCTTGGTTGAGATGAAGAGTTTTACTGGGAATAATACAATGCACAATTACTTTATCCTATTTGCAGAGAAGTGCAGCAAAAGACAGTTACAGAAGTCCGGGATAGAACGGCTCCCCCCACCCATGCACGCAGAAGCTGCACAGAGGAAAAGACCAACCCCCCAAACCCAGACACCAGAAATGGCAACTGGAACAGGAAGCCTCTCTTGTAATCTGAACTTCCAGCCCAGTGACACTTTGCTCCAGCCAGCACTCTCATTTTGAAGCTGTCATGATGGTGGCATTGTATTGAATTTTATCACCAGAATGAATTCAGCCCATGCCAGCTGTAAATTACAATTCTATGTGTATGTTATAGTGTAATGAAATACCAAAAGGAGTAAAATATATTCTGCTCCTGCTGCCTGTGTCTCTGGAAAAAACATAAGTCAAATTGTTCCAGTCGAAACTCAGTTACAAAAAAAAAGAGTAAAATATCAAATTGTTCATTTTTGTTGGATGGGATTGCCCTGCATTGTCAAAGTAGAATAATAGAATCGATAAGGTTGGAAAAGCCCTCAAAGACCATCAAGTACAACCTGTCACCCAACACCTCATTACTACTAAACCATAGTACCAAGTGCCACGTCCACTCTCCTCTTTAACACCTCCAGGGATGGTGACTCCACCACCTCCCTGGGCAGCACATTCCAATGGCTTACAATTCTTTCTGCGAAGAAATTTCTCCTCACCTCGAGCCTAAACTTCCCCTGGCACAGCTTGAGACTGTGTCCTCTTGTTCTGGTGCTGGTTACCTGGGAGAAGAGACCAACCCCCTCCTAGCTAAAACCTCCCTTTAGGTAGTTGGAGACAGCAATAAGTTCTCCCCTGAGCCTCCTCTTCTCCAAGCTAAACAATCCCAGCTCCCTCAGCCTCTCCATATAGGGCATGTGCTCAAGGCCTCTCCCCAGCCTATTTGCCCTTCTCTGGACTTGTTCAAGAGTTTCAATGTCCTTCTTAAATTGAGGGACCCAGAACTGGACACAGGACTCAAGGTGTGGCCTAACCAGTGCTGAGTCCAGGGGCATAATGACTTCCCTGCTCCTGCTGGTCACACTATTCCTGATGCAGGCCAGGATGTCATTGGCCTTCTTGGCCACCTGGGCACAACCTTCCTTCACGTAGTTGTATACAGCAATAAGGTCTCCCTGAGCTGCCTCTTCTCCAGGCTAAACAATCCCAGCTCCTTCAGCCTCTCCTCATAGGGCTTGCACTCCAGAAAGACAGCAGTATGTGCAACATGTTAGGTTTTCTTAACCAAAGCAGTTCTACAAGCATGCTAAGTAATGGGGTATTTCAGACATTATAGTGAAAGGATATTTAAAGATAAGTTTCATACATTCTTCTTGAACACAGAAGCAAAATTCTTGTTTTGTTGAAATAATAGACCACAGATTTCACTCACCTATTTCAGATTATGAAACTCCCAAAAAAAAAGGTAAAAAAAAGTAAAGGAGTAAAATAGCAGTGACAATCAAAAAAAGAGAATAGAATAGAATAAACCAGGTTGGAAGAGGCCTTTGAGATCATTGAGTCCAACCTATCATCCAACACCATCTAATCAACTAAACCATGGCATCAAGCACCCCATCCTGTCTCCTCCTAAACACCTCCAGTGACGGTGACTCCACCACCTCCCTGGGCAGCCCTTTCCAATGGCCAATCACTCTTTCTATGAAGAATTTCTTCCTAACATCCAGCCTAAGCTTCCCCTGGTACAGCTTGAGACTGTGTCCTCTTGTTCTGGTGCTGGGTGCCTGGGAGAAGAGACCAGCCCCTGCCTGTCTACAACCTCCCTTCAGGTAGTTGTGGAGAGCAATAAGGTCACCCCTGAGTCTCCTCTTCTCCAGGCTAAGCAACCCCAGCTCCCTCAGCCTCTCCTCACAGGGCTGTGCTCCAAACCCCTCCCCAGCTTTGTTGCCCTTCTCTGGACACATTCCAGCAAGTCAACATCTTTCCTAAACTGAGGGGCCCAGAACTAGACATAGGACTCAAGGTGTGGCCTAAAAAGAGGGTAAAAACAGAATTAAACAAAAGAAAACAAAAATACCAAATATGTTATTTCAGCAACATAATTCTCACAGTTTCTAGAGACTGGAGATTTTTCTGGTACACCAGTAAGAACAAAACCTGAACAAACTGTCTTGGGAACTTCACAACAGCTCTAGAACTTTTTAAGGTTCAAGCTATACGATTTACAAGTTCATACATAATTAGTTGCTTAACTGTTTGGATTCACATGACTGAGTTTTATTACAAAGGTCTGGAAAAGGCAGTTTGATAATTTAACTGTGGAGCTATTCATAGTGGAGCAAAGTCTTTCCAGCAAATAATGATTGTCTTTATTACATCTGAAATTATGTCTACACAGTTATAAATAATGATATCATATTGATAGACTAATTACTATTTTAATAAGACATAATTTTCATGCACAAGTAATTTTAAGATAAAATGATGTGTTTTTTTTTTCTTTTTAGTTTCCTATAATGAATAACTTTCACCCGTGACATTATTGTAGAAATTCAGTACCTACCTTCCAGGCTGTAGTTAAATTTTGGGTTCCTTTTGTTCCATTAGTGTCTATAGACAATACAATAATTACCTCCAATTTTCCATTACATCCTTGAGAGAGATGAACACCTTTGTCTCCGTCATTGCCAGAATCTTTGATTGCTTCTGAAAGAATGCTAAGATGGAATAAAACTGGAGCTAGTACTGACCTCTGGGAAACTCCACTAGCTACAAATCTTGTGGTGGTTTAGGCTGGGTGCCTTCTGCTGCTACCACGCAAGATACACCTTTGGTGCCCCGGGTGTCCATCCCAGTGGGTGGACACAGGAAGTTATGTATTTCATTCCCATAATGTCCTGCTCCCTGTAAAACCACCTGCAAAGTCCTACACTTCCTCTTTCTTTTTCTTCCCTCGCTGCCTGTGGTGGTTTGAAAGGAAAGGCTCTGCTTCCCCTTCCCCACTGAGAAAGAGACCATGGCTAAACCCAGTCGGAGAAATGAGAGTATATTTTACAAGGAAACAGATTATATGTAACACAACAAATACAGGTATTTTACAATATATACAGAAATATACAGCAAATGAACTCAACCAGAAACCAGACCCCCCACAGAGGGGGCTTCGCCCTGTGCCCCCTTCACCCCCCTACCTCCCTTCTCCCCCAAAGAGGTAGAAGAAGAGACGAGGATGGTTAGCAGGACAGGGAAAGAAGCGGACAGGCCTGTTATAGAGAGTGAGTTAGTTCTTATCTCTTGGCAAGAAGCCCAGAGGCAGATCCAGCCGAAAGGGACAGCAAAGGAAGGAAGACTGAGAGAAAGTTCCCAGCTCCCCTGGGTCCAATCTCACCTCCCACCTCAACTTGGCCAATGAAATTCGTTTAGAATACCAAAATATTTTATAAACATTTAGCCAGTGTGCCCCTTTCTTAAAGGCACACCCTCAAACTGCCACACTGCCCTTGTGGGAGATGCTCCCTGTCTGGTAATGGAGGGGGAGTTATCTCAAGGGCTTTTAGGCCTGGCTAGGCTCAATGCCAAGAGGAAAAGGGGAAGGGCAATCTCAGATCTGGCCAGCTGAGATTAGACTAGCAGTGGAGGGAGGGAAGAAAGAGCCCTGGGGGTTTTGGGTGTACCCTCAGGTGGGGAGAGGGGAGTGTTGGGATGCTTCTGGGCATGCTTTGGGATCTCCTTTTGTCACTGTGCTTCTGGTTCTCTGTAAAATATTAACTGCTTTTCCATTTAAACTTTCCATCACTTCTGCAAACCGTTTGTCTGAGTCTTGGGGTTTTTTTGTCCTGGTGGGAGGCAAGAGAGGATCTGCCTTCCAACCCACTGCAGGTCTCCAAGTGGACTCTGAACCACTGATCACCACCCTCTGAGCTCTGTTGTTTAACCACTTCTCAATCCATCTCGCAGTCCTCTCTTCTAGACCACAATTCCTGAGCTTACCTATGAGGATATTACGTGGGACAGTGTCAGAAGCATTGCTGGAGTCAAGGTAGACAATATCCACTGTGCTCCCTGCATCTACCCATTTCATTACACCATCATAGAAGGCTGTCAGGTTAGTCAAACATGATTTCCCCTTAGTAAATCCATGCTGGCTACTCCTGACAACCTTCTTTTCTTCCTTGCATTTAGGCATGAATCCAGAATGCGCTGCTTCATCACATTTCAAGAGAGAGAGGTGAGGCTGATTAATCTGTAGTTTCCTGGGTCTTTCTTATTGGTACTTTTGAAGACTGGGGTGACACTGGCTTTTCTGCAGTCTTCAGGCACCTCTCCTGTACTCCATGATTTTTCACAAATGATGGAGACTGGTAAAGCAACAACATCATCCAGCTCTCTCACCACGTGGGTGCATCCCACTAGGACCCATGGAATTGTGCATGTTCTGTTTACCCAAATGATCTCTAAACCCATCCTTATTGATCATTGGGGAGTTTTCCTCCCTCCAGGCTTTATCTCTTAATTTCAGCACCTGGGATTTCTGAGGGCCAGTCTTAGCAGTAAAGACTGGAGCAAAGAAAGCATTCAACAACTGCCTTCTCTATATCCTCTGTTACTAAGGCTCCTACCTCATTCAGCAGGGGGCCAGCATATTCCTGATTCTTCCTTTTAATGTTCATGTATTTGAAGAAGCCCTTCTTGTTTTCTTTTACTTCCTTTGCCAATTCTTCATTCCCCCTTAGGCAGAACTCTTGCAACCAACATTGTTTGTCTCTCTTTCCAAAAAAGTGCATAGCTGGACGTGGCAATATTCCAGTCATGTGAGCAATCCCGCCGTGTCTCAGTAACTGCAATGAGGTCCTGTGACAGAACACAATCTCTGACTTTTCCTGCTTATTCCCCATGCTGCATGCATTGGTGTATAAGCATGAACTTGCCTTCATTCATTCTGCTCATCCAGGCTACTGCCTCTGGTCTGACAGAGGCAGGATACAGGTGTCCCATGATCTTTTGTATTTTGTGAAGGGTGCTCCCATTGCCATTTTAAGGAGGGTAGAGCATGGCTCCATCAGTCTATCTCCTCTTCAACCTCCCTGATGCTCCTTAAGTTTTCAACTTCCTCTTGCAGCTCTGCCACCCAGCAGATGAGATGATCCCACCTGTTTGCAGCGCTTGTAGCAACTGTCATAACAGCCACTCGCTGTTGGTGAAAGGCTCTGACAGTCCCTGCAGCCTGTGACTTGGACATCTGTCTGTTACCGTTGGTGTTCCACCTGGATTCCCACATCCACCCTGACAAGTCTTGAGTGCATGATCTTATGCCTGGTGGAGACCATAACTGAATGCTTTCCAAGGGGGTGATGACCACAAGTAAGGCACACCTGTTGACAGGGCAGAGCTGCTGCTCCTCCTTGCACACCCTCCTGTGTGCCCTGTTTGCTGCTCCCCTGAGCGCTCTCCATATGCACTCCACTGTGACGGCTGCTGCCTCGCTCTTTACGGTCACGTAACATGATTGACACTGAGAAAATTTGTACTGGACTACTCAGAATTGTAATTTGTTACAGTGTAGAAATACCTAGAATGCAAAAGCATGAAATGTAAGAGTCTATCCCAGCATTTATATTTAATGATGTGTGGTAATGACTCGTTACACCTTGCAAAATTATGTACAAAGACTAAGTTGCCTACTAAGAAATACATCTACAAATCTGAAACAGAATTTAATCCAGTATTAAATTGATACACAAAATTATTATGCAGCAATGGTAAGTTAAATCAAGTGAAAGCAACACATTTATACTGGAATCTTTCCTGTGTATGAGCAGATGAGTTATGTCAAAAGGGAAAGCAAATACAATTCCACCATATTAATCTCGTATTAACTATTCACTTGCTGCAACAATTAATCTAAGGAAACCTGCAGAGTAGAAAAGGGCTTTCAGATTAACAGAATCATGTAAAAGAAAGGGATGAAGCAAAAAAAAAATGGAAGTTCCATGTCTGAATTGCAGTTATATCTATGTTCATGTCTCCTCTGCTCCTGAACAGAAACTCTCATTTGCTGTTGACGTCATTATAAGCAGTAATGTCTTCAAGCCTTTGCTAGGAAGTGATTGGCTGGCACATCTGTAAAAGGCAACCTATTCTTTCTCCTTTCTCTCATCACCTCAGGCTTCTTCTCAGGACTCTTCAGTAAAAGTTCTAAGAATAGAAAATAAATGTTCTTCATTTAATACTCCAATTCCTCCTCCTACATATGGGGAAGCATACCTGCACTTGCAATTGAAGTAAGAAGATTAGCTTGTGTCATTGAAGTGCTTGTTGCTACAAATTATCTGCCTATAGCTTTGAGCTAAACTGACCTGAAACACTCATGCATAGGGATTCCACTTACCAATGTACTCTCCAGGAATCACTGTACTTACATGCAAGGACTCCAGCTCTGAGGTTCAGTTGCCTGACTGATGTCTGATCCTAAGGAACTTTGAGATCACAGATACACACTCTGGAAGATTCATCAAAGACTGAGATGCTATAACAGCCATATCATCCTGAGGAATAAGCATAGTGTCTACCTAAATAGGTAACAAGAAATACAAGGGCTGCCCGAGGAGGTGGTGGGGTCGCCGTCACTGGGGGTGTTCAGGGCGAGGCTTGACAGGATGCTTGGTTGCATGATTTAGTTGATTAGGTGGTGTTGGATGATGGGTTGGACATGATGATCTTGAAGGTCTCTTCCAACCTGGTTTGTTCTATTCTATTCTATTCTATTCTAGTGTGCTGTGCAGCCATCGTCGAGTGAGTGTCTTTCGTGGACAGCAGCCTGAGGAAACATCATTACAGTAATTATGAGTACAGGTAGATCAACATTAGTCTGGAAAATTTTGGGGCATGGGAGGTCAGTAATGTGCCTACTTGCAGTGTAAGACATTTACAATAAATTGTGCATGAAGTAACAGCTGTGAAAGCCACTATGTAGGCTCTATAATTTCACATAATGAAAAGAAGTTGAGAAGTATGTGATATGTTCAGAACCATGTACAAACAGAATAAAAAGTGAAGTCTTTCAAATGAATTATTTGTTCCAAGCTGTCAGATTACTATGATCACTTTTCCAGCTGTATCTGTCTTGTGGTTTTTATATTCTTCTAAAACAATTCTCCCTACTGGCATGTTTCTTTTTTTCTTTAAAAATGAATCCAGAAACCAAAAGAGAGAGCCTGAGAAAGACTCTGGACAGAAGTAGAGGTAGAGAGTAAAATTATGTTTCAGATATTTCTGCTTCAATTGTTCAATGTGGTAAGTATGGAACTTAGGTAGGGTTATTTCTATTTGTTCTCACTGAGCCTTTAAAATAATAATAATAATAATAATAATAATAATAATAATAATAATAATAATAATAATAATAATAATAATAATAATAATAATAATAATAATAATAATAAAACAACAGGTTGGAAGAAACCTTCAAGATCATGTCCAACCCCTCAACCAATCCAACCCACCTAAGCAACTAAGCCATGGCACCAAGCACCCTATCAAGTCCCCTCCTGAACACCTCCAATGATGGTGACTCTACCATGTCCCCGGGCAGCCCATTCCAACGGGCAATCACTCGCTCTGTATAGAACTTCTTCCTAACATCCAACCTAAACCTCCCCTGGTGCAGCCTGAGACTGTGTCCTCTTGTTCTGGTACTGGCTGCCTGGGAGAAGAGACCAACATCCGTCTGTCTACAACCCCTCTTCAGGTAGTTGTAGAGAGCAATAAGGTCCCCCCTGAGTCTCCTCATCTCCAGGCTAAGCAACCCCAGCTCCCTCATTCTCTCCTCACAGGGCTTGTGTCTTATAGGGTTGTTGTCTGGATACTAGGAATACAAGAAATCCATGCCCTGTATGAGCCAAAATTCTCTGTAAAATCAAAACCTTAGAATTGCCGCAGGGCTTTTGCTTCTCGTTGCAATGCCTACAGAAGTGGGAAGGAAGAAGTTGGCTAAGTTAACTCAAAGCAACTCAGGATTTTACCACTGTGAAGAATGTGGATAATTAAATACTGGAATTATAGGGGGAAAATACACCCATCAAATATTGTTCAAATTGTCACAGTAAATATGTTGCCCATTTAGCAAAATGTCCACACAGTTCAAATTTATCTGGAGGAGAGTTCTAAGATGTTAAAAATAGTAATAAAAAATGGCAATATAAAAGTGCTGTGAGAAATAATTACATAAAACCCACGGTATCACATAATTTTAGTAGTTTGAAACATTTGATGTCCCTAATGTAGCTCCAATTGCAATAGATCACACACTGTAATTAAAGCGAAGAGGCAATAGATAAAGAAGACTGGGACAGAAATAATAGGCCTTTTGGAGTCATAATTTTGAAATTAGTCCTTCAGTTTGAAATTAGTGAAGAAATCAGGAACTGTGTGGCCAACAGGAGCAGAGAGGTCATTCTGCCCCTGTACACTGCACTGGTTAGGCCACACCTTGAGTCCTGTGTCCAGTTCTGGGCCCCTCAGTTTAGGAAGGATCTTGACTTGCTGGAAGGTGTCTGGAGAGGGGCAACAGAGTTGGTGAAGGGTTTGGAACACAAGGCCTATGAGGAGAGGCTGAGGGAGCTGGGGTTGCTTAGCCTGGAGAAGAGGAGACTCAGGGGTGACCTTCTTGCTCTCTACAACTACCTGAAGGGAGGTTGCAGACAGGCGGGGGTTGGTCTCTTCTCCCAGGCAACCAGCACCAGAACAACAGGACGCAGTCCCAAGCTGCACCAGGGGAGGTTCAGACTGGATGTTAGAAAGAAATTCTACACAGAGAGAGTGATTGCCCATTGGAATGGGCTGCCCAGGGAGGTGGTGGAGTCACCGTCACTGGAGGTGTTTAGGAGGAGACTTGATAGGGTGCTTGGTTGCATGGTTTAGTTGATTAGGTAGTGTTGGATGATAGTTTGGTGCAATGATCTTGGAGGTCTCTTCCAACCTGGTTTAATCTATAAATTCTATCAATGGAATTATATAAGCATTTGGAGAAGAGAGGTAAGGGAAATGTTAAATCTTGTTGAAGACTCAATAGGGCTTAAAAATGTATATTTTTTTCACATCATACCAAGAGATCACCATCTCCAGCTTGCCACCTCCAGAAGCAGGCAATAGAGGATGCCTCTGGAAGGGTGATGGGTCAGAATCATCAGGACATCATTATGCTTTGCAGAGTTCTCTCCCAGCTCCTTGCCATTGCTATCTCAAAAACTTCCCCCATGTGTAGCTTACATTTATTAGTCTCAGTAATCTTTACTTTCCCTGTTTATTTGCCCAGTTGTTTGTTGTTTGGCCTTTTTTGTTCACGTAAATTATTTGCTCTCTCTAGCAAGGAGTTATAAGACATAAATGAGTGAAGAACAAGTGAATGCCGACTGCCATTTTAATGTGATCACTTCTAAACATTTTATTATATGGCAGACAAAACTAACAGATTTCTGTTCATTTTCTTTCTGTAATTCTTATTTATTTTTTTTTAATTGTATTGTTGTTCAGTTACCTTTCTCTCAGTCTGGAAAGTCCTGGTTTACTTGGTCATTCCTCAAAAGGAATGTGTGGGAAATTACCCCCTTCTGCTAATCTTGGGTCTTCTGCTAATCTTGGGTTTTTTAAATCTTGGTCTCCATTTTGCTTCTACATTCAAAATACATTAACCTAAACAGGGTGATTTTCTTCCTTTGTATTTCTCATTGTGGTTATTTGTCCCTGGCTGGGGGCTGGATGCCCACCAAAGCCACTCTATCCCTCCCCTTCTTAGATGGACAGGGGAGACAGAAAATGTAACCAAAGACTAGACGAGACGGAGAAGAGAAGAGAAGAGAAGAGAAGAGAAGAGAAGAGAAGAGAAGAGAAGAGAAGAGAAGAGAAGAGAAGAGAAGAGAAGAGAAGAGAAGAGAAGAGAAGAGAAGAGAAGAGAAGAGAAGAGAAGAGAAGAGAAGAGAAGAGAAGAGAAGAGAAGAGAAGAGAAGAGAAGAGAAGAGAAGAGAAGAGAAGAGAAGAGGTAGGAAAAGACTTTCAAGATCATCGCATCCAACCCATCATCCAACACCATCTAATCAACTAAACCATGGCACCAAGCACCCCATCAAATCTCCTCCTAAACACCCCCAATGATGGAAACTCCACCACCTCCCCAGGCAGCCCATTCCAATGGGGCAAAGGCTCATGAATCAAGATGGGAGCAATGTAATAGGATGAAAAGCCAAAGCAAAGACCACACGGAAACAAGAGTAAATAAAGATGTTATTCATTAGCAGACAATATTTGTTCCCTTTCTGGGAAGCAGGGCTTCAATAGTTGTAGCAACTGTTCGGGGGGACAGACACCACCAATGGATGTCCCCCACACTTGCTTCATTCCATTAGTTTTATATCTGAGCTGACATCATATGGTATGGAATACCCCTTTGGTCAGTTTGGGTCAGATGGCCCAGATGTGTCCACTTCCAAGATCTTGCCCATCCCTGAGTCTGCTACGGGGGGGGGGGGGGGGGGGGGGAGGGGGGGGGGGGAAGGGAGAAGCTGGAAAAGCACATCTTTGGTGGTTGGCTCAGCAGCAGCCAAAACACTGGTGTGTTATCAACACCCAGCTACACCACTGCTAAACACAGCACTAAAAAGATGCCCTGAGGAGAATTAACTCCAAGTCAACCAAACCAAAAATGCTCATAAATAGCCTAGACTAGACTAGAATAGACCAGGTTGGAAGAGACCTTCGAGATCATCACATCCAACCCATCATTCAACATTATCTAATCAACTAAACTACGGCACCAAGCACCCCATCCAGTCTCCTCCTAATCATTGCCCTCCTGACTATCAGATTTTATCCTTTATAAGTTCTGAGTCTTACATATGGTTGAAATGTGTGCTTTTATTGACTTCAGAATATACAGGGTTTTTTTCACAAAATTTATCTCAGGGACAAAGATCCCCTATTTCCTATTCACCAAGTAATTTAATTATGTTTTTCTCTCTTAAACATTTCAGTCAAACAGTCAGGGAACAGAAGATGGGGCTATTTGACTCGAGCCACCTGCCACTCACTCTTCAATGACAAATTACATGTATCACAGTCAAAATGAGCATTCAAAAGTTGTCATTTCCTTTTATTAAGCTATTTGATCAAGGCTAGCAGTGTGTTGAACCTGAGAAATTTGTTTGTGTTTGTGGACAAAGATGAAAGAAGACCAGAGATATTTTTCTTTCATACAGAATAATTTGATGAGTTCTTGGCAAGCATGTAGTAAGCCTGGGTAAAAATCTAATTCTCCATGTTACTTGCCTTAACAATCCATATCCCATTCAAGCTTTCCTAGCCATCTTGGAGAAAACACTGTTCCACAAGAGAAACATCAAAAGAAGTATTGATATTTCCCGTTTTTCTGTTGTTTTGGGCAATTGTGTGTGTGTGTATGTGAATACAGTACATATCTATATTAGTGTATGTATTGCATACAAATAATATCCATATTGAACACAAATTTTATTGAATTTCATATATGTTATAGACAAATGCTATGCACAAGGTTGCCTACCCCAGTAACACAATAATATTTTCTGCCAATAATAGAATTAACCAGGTTGGAAAAGACCTTTGAGATCATCGATAGTACCAAAATAAAATGGATTGGCAGTTTTAAATCTAGTTGTTATCTTCACTGCTCTAGACCTTATTTCTTACAGTACTGTCATTCATTTCAGGGCTTCTCAAATCTTCCTGGGGTTTTTTTTGGGGGGGGGGTTTGTTTGATTGATTGGTTTGTTTTGGGGTTTTGTGCTAACATTATTACTAAAAACTGATTACTGCATTCACTGAAAATTGAACTGTGTCACTTTTTCTCCATAACATCCCAAATACATTCCCTCCCTTCCAAGGCTTTGTCATTTGTGCTGCCTCTGCTTACAGTTAACTTTGGAAAAGTCACCTTGAAGCTCATTCAGCTCACTCTTAAAGAAGCACAGCATGCTTAATTCCATAATTCATTCTTAACATGAATTGTGTTTTATATCCAATATGACTCACGCACAGTTCAGCTGTCACCAGCTGTTAGAGACTATTATGTTCAATGGAAAGTAAAGGAATTTTTACTATAGTTAGAAAAAAAAATAAAATGATTTAACAGTGTAACATTTATAAGTGCTCATTTAGGAAATAAAGAACTTGTCTAATCTTGATTAAGCTGATTTAACTGCAGTCTGAAAATAAATGTCAGTTTTATTTTCTTCACGGTATGGACATTTATAATAGTGTCTGCTTCCTCTTGCTTGAGACATTATTGTTAGATGTGGTGCAATGCTGCATTCTAAGAATACTCTGTGTTGGGAATGCATCAAGGATTAATGTGTGGCATTTCATGTAGAGGTAAATTATTGGCACATCATGGGATATTGCCACTAAGAGAATGGGAAGCCAAAACAGACCAGTGTATGTCAAAGTTCTCAAGGCGTCGTCTTACAGAGGCTATGAAATACTGCTTGGTGCTGTATTTTAATTAAGAAAAGACATCTTTACAGCTAGAAAACTGACAGAGGACATTTTTAATAGTCTTTGGCTGTGAGCAGCTCTGTCATTTTCCTATATAAATTCTGCTATCTCCCCAGTTTGTGGATGTCCTGTTGATGGTGATATATCTCAGACAAGAATGCATAGAAAAGTGAAGGTTCACAGCTACTATAAAGAATAAGCATGCATAACTTGACTAACCTGTGTGTTAATGATATTCAGAAAGCCCAAATCTTGCTACTGACTTTTATTACCACATCATGTGGCAAATATATGAACTTGTAAATACTTTTAATATCAGTTCTACTATTGTTTCTTTCCAGATGGGTTTATGCAAGGTAGTATTTGTATCGTACATTAAAATTAAACATATGATTTTACATGGTGTTACTTTGAGTCACTATACATGGCATTCTTTTTAGCATTTTGAAGATCCTTTGCTTGAGTCTTGCTCTCTTTAGTCTTTTTTTATGATTTGTAAAGGAAAGCACTTGCAGCTCAGTGCCCTCATTGGTATCTTATTTGGAAGAAGTTATCATAAGGCCACAGAATCACAGAATGTTAGGGGTTGGAAGGGATCTCTGGAGATCATCAAGTCCACCCCCCACCACCCCCCAACAGGATCAACTAGGGCAGGCCACATAAGTGGGTTTTGAAAGTCTCCAGAGAGGGAGACAACCTCTCTGGGCAGCCTATTTCAGTGTTCCATCACCCTCACTATAAAAAATTGTCTCTTCATGTTGAAGCTGAACCTCTTGTGTTCTAGCTTATCCCCATTGTTCCTTGTCCTTTCACTGGGAACCAGTGAAAACAGACTGACACCTTCATTTTCATAGCCACTCCTCAGATACTTATAGATGTTAATACGATCCCTGCTTCTTCTCTAGACTAAACAACCCCAGCTGGGTCTCTCAGTCATTCTTCATAGGAGAGATGTTCAAGTCCCACAATTATCCTCGTAGTTTTCTGTTGGACTCTATCCAGTAGATCCCTGTCTCTCTTGAATTGGAGCACAAAACTGGACACAGTATTCCAAGTGTGGTCTCACCAGGGCAGAGTAGAGGGAGAGGAGAACCTCCCTAGACCTGCTGGACACACTTTTCTTAATGAATCCCAGGATACCATTGACCCTCTCAGCCACAAGAGCACAATGCTGTCCCATGGATAACTTGCTGTCCACTAGGACTCCAAGGTCTTTCTTTGTGGAGCTGCTTTCCAGCAGGACAACCCCCTAATCTGTACTGGCACCTGGTGTTATTCCTTTCCAGATGCAGGACTCTGCACTTGTCCTTATTGAACCTCATGAGGTTGACCTCTGCCCTGCTCTCCAGTCTGTCTAGATCTGATGGATGACAGCACAGACATCCAATGTGTCAGCCCCCCTCCCATCTTCCTCAGTTTGGTATCATCAGCAAACTTGCTTAGGGTGCATTCAATCCTCTCACCCGAGTCATTGATGAAGATACTGAACCAAACCTGACCCAGCATTGATCCTTGGGGAACTCACTGGCTACAGGTCTCCAGCTAGACGATCCATACGACTGATCATAACTCTCTGAACTCTGTTATTGAGCCACTTTCCAATTCACCTCACAGCCCAATCATCTAACCTACTTTTTTCGAGTTTGCATAGGAGGATGTTATGGAACAGGGTATCAAAACACTTGCTGAATTCAAGACAGACAATATCCACTGTTCTCCCTTCATCTATCCATTTGGTCATTCCTTCATAGAAGGCTATCAGATCAGTCAAACAAGATTTCCCCTCAGTGAATCCACACTCGCTACTCTTGATGATCCTCTTTTCTTTCATGTAGTTAGAGATGGACTCCAGAATGAGCTGTTCCATCACCTTTCCAGGGATGGAGGTGAGGCTGACTGGTCTGCCATTGCCTGGGTCTTCCTTATTGCCCTTTTTGAAGACTGGAATGACACTGGCCCTCTTCCAGTCCTCAAGCATCTCCCCTGTTCTCCACGATCTTTCAAAATGATGGAGAGTGGTACAGCAACAACATCAGCCAGGTCCTATGCCTATTTTGTTTCTTACAAGTCTAGCTTTTTAGAATCTACTTTTTAAAGAAGTTGCGAGCATCCAGAACTCTGCTCCTGTAAAATCTTAACGTTCTACCTGCATCTTGTGATAGCATCTTAACTAGCCACAGCAGTATTGTGAATAGTTGCCTTAAAAAGAAGAGCACAAATAGTTTCATAACACCTCATGGAAGTTTGCTAAGTTCATCATTGGGATAACTTCTCAGAAAAGATACTTGTAGGGTACTGAAATCTGTGTATTTGTACTGGGCATTAATCTACCCTGCAAGGACTTTCTCTATTAAAACCTCTTTTTATATCACCTGTTGTTATTTTTAGAATGTAACCCAGAAGAGTTCATTTTCCCTCATTTGTCAAACAGAATTTCCCACCTAATAAAAGCCTTTGACCAAAGTTAAAGTCAGAGAAAGATTCTGGTGCCAGATTTATTCTCCTCCAAATAATCTCTTTACCATTTAAAAGAGCATCACACCCTTTCAGGTTCACTGTCTGATTTTAAAAGATGCACTTTAAAATGATCACTAATGTTTGACTCTCCTTCCAAAACAGCATTATTTTATCATTACAGTACAGAAGCTTTTGGTGTTACTTGACAATAAGTTCTTCACTTGCTGCAACTTTTTGCTTGTCATTACATAGCAGCATAGAGTAAGAGTTTTCACTGTTAATCTGCAGGGAGCAAGCAAATCAGACAATACCAATATTTTATAGTTAATAATATCCCAAAGGTTCTTTCATGAAACAAAGTAGGATCAAATGTAGGTAATACTTGTATGTGATAATGGTTTTGTTGTTGTTGCTAATCATTTATCTCTGTTTAACCATATTCAGGGCTAAATTATAGCAGTTGCTCTATAGCAGTTGCTTCATAACCCTTTCCCAGTTGAGAGGGTAGATCAAGAAAAGAAGAGGAATCCCATGGGTTGAAATGAAAATAGACTTAATGAAACAGCAAAATTAATGTTAATGTCAATTTAAAGTATGCAAATTTATACTCAGCTCAGTGTATGTATGGTGGTCACCATAAATGGGAAAGCTGTCCTTGAGAGCAGAATGTTAAGCAAGCCCCTGTAGAAATGGGGAAGAGGAGGAGAAAGAAGAGGAGAAGGAAAAGCAGGACTAGTCACTGTCCTCAGAAAACTTTCCTCATTGTAATATGTGTGATGGTATGGGATATAGCTGTAGCTAGCTCAGGTCAGTTGCTGTGGCTGACTGGAAACTGCTAATGGGCAGCAAACCATGGCTGGCCTAGTTCTGTCTGTACCAGCAAACCCAGGACATTATTACAGGAATATTTCTCAGAACAAATTCTGTTTGTTACCATCACATAGATAAGTGTGATGTGGAGGCAATGTACCACTTTTCTTTTTTACTTTCTCAGACCTATGAAACTGTGAGATTCAACAAGTTAAAGGTCTAAATAAAATAAAACTGAACACTTGGATGCTATCACAGCATGTCATCCCACAGCTTTTCACAGGTATCCCCCTTCAAGTCTAGTTTAAATCTCTGTCAATGAGCCTCACAGTCTCCTAATCAAAGACCCTCTTCACCCTTTGAGAAAGGTCAATCCCATCTGACAACACCAAGCCTAGTGCTCAGTAGGCCATGCCATTGGTTTCTGCTTCTCGTTTCCCTGATACAAGAGGTATGTGGAACTACTGGGAAGAGCGTTAAATTCAGGGCCACTAAGGGACTGAAACATTCTACTCTGCACTGGTGAGACCCTACCTGGTGTACTGTGTCCAGTTCTGGAGCCCCTATTACAGCAAGGATCTGGAGGTGCTGGAGCATGTCCAGAGAAGAGCCACAAGGATGAGCAGAGGGCTGGAGCTCCTCTCCTATGAGGACAGATTGAGGGAGTTGGAGCTGTCCAGTCTGGAGAAGAGAAGGCTCTGAGGAGACCTTCTTGTGGCCTACCAGTGTCTGAAGGGGGCCCACAAGAAAGCTGGGGAGGGACTTTTTAGGGTGTCAGGTAGTGATAGGACTAGGGGGAATGGAGCAAAACTAGAAATGGGTAGATTCAGATTGGATGGTAGGAAGAAATTGTTCACCTTGAGGGTGGTAAGACACTGAACAGGTTGCCCAGGGAGGTGGTGGGAGCTTCATCCCTGGAGGGTCTTAAGGCCAGTCTGGATGTGGCTGTAAGCAACCTGATGTAGTGTGAGGTGTCCCTGCCCTAGATGATCCTTGAGATCCCTTCCAACCCTAACAATTCTATGATTCTATGATTCAGCCTGGAGGAGATAAGACTTAGTGAGGTATCTCATCAATGCACACCTGAAGGAGGGGTAAAAAGAGAACAGAGCCAGGCGCTTTTCAGTAGAGCCCAGTGCATGGTGAGACAATGTGTACACACTGAAACATGCAAGGATCCATCTGAACATTGGGAAACACTTTTTACTGTGATGATGCTGAGCACTGAACAGGGTGCTCAGAGAGGTTGTGACATCTCCATGTTTGGAGGTATTCCAAAGCTATCAGGACATGATCTTTTGCAGCTGGCTGTAGGTGGCCCCACTTGAGCAGGCATATTGAGCCACATGACTTTCAGAAGCCTCTTCCAGCCTCATCCATTCTGCTATTCTGTGTGGACTCTTTTTCTGTAGCTTTCCTATAAAAGATTGAGGACTGAGTAGTCATGTATTTAGCTATTGCCTTTTCTGACACTGATGTTTCTTTACCACATCTTTATTGAAACTACAAGAAGCCATCAGCATCACTGCAGTGAGATTGCTCATGCTGGTCATCTCAATTAAGAGTGAATGTAATATATACAACAATCAAGGAAAGGAACCAGGAACCAGAGTTTTTGTGCTAGTATTATCCTTTTGTCTGATGGCAAGCTACTTGCACTATTTGCAGCAGGAAGGAAATACAGAGTAACCAACAAGATGCTGCCACATACAGATTCTGAGGGGGGGGAGAAATAAAAAGTCATATTCAGTACTTTTTCAGTGTTTAATTTGTTCATCACCAGTATGTACAGAGAAGACAGGTTTCCCTTTTTACTGGAGAATCGTGCTTAACTTGTTATTTTAGTTTTTCATTATTTAAAGAGTAATTATAGTTATGCCTACAAGAACAGATCTATTACAATCCTTGTTATTCAAGAGTTTATGATTCAGTGAATTCTCACTGGAATGGAATTAAGCTGACAAGAGGTCAACCTGTTTGCAATTTGTTGCTAAAAGGCTTATTTAAATTGATTAAACTATATAATTTGACACTGCAATCCAAACCCAGGAAATTTGATACAACTTTAAGAAATTGTAAGCAATTAATGGCAAGGCTTCGAAGGACAAAATTCTTGTCATCTTCTGTGTTGAAAGACTTTAGGCAGCAGATTTATTTATCTTTAAAACCTACTGCAGATCCTGTTTTTAATAAGGTTACACATGCACTACACTTGTATGAGACAGCTGGTACATAGACACCAGAGAAACAGGTTATTTCTCAAATTAGAAATGGTTTGGTTTCCAGTGGTGGAACGCTGAGACACAGTTCACCTGATCACAGAGATATAGTAGAGATTAGGCCAGGTACAATAGGGTCAGCATGTTTACACTGTGTCTGGGGAAAACTTTTTCCACATTTCATCTGATTCAGTTTCATAGTAGATCTGGTTCATTAAGCAGAACCTGCCTTTCATAAATCCATGTTGACTGGGCCTGATCCCCTGGTTGTCCTGGATGTGCTGCATGATGGCCCTCAAGATTCTGCTCCATGGCCTTCCTCAACAAAGTGATCTGCTTAGCTGATGAGGGAAAGGCTGTGGATGTCCTGTACCTCAACTTTAGTAAAGCCTTCAAAGTAGTTTCCCACAGCATTCTCTTGGATAAACTGTCTACTTGTGGTCTGGTTTAAAAGACATTGGAATGAGGTGCTTGGGGTCATGGTTTAACATTTGTGTACAGGGAGTTACTAGGTTATGGTTATGAGGTCTTTTCCAATCAGGTTACTCTATGGTTCCCTGATGAGTCTCAACTCTTTGACATCTAGCTCTTGTACTTGTCAGATTAGAAGATTTTGTGTCTCTCAGTGAGACAGTTTTTTCACCACTGTTTCTCTGAAGTCAAATAGTTTAACATTGCTCAATATTTTGAAGTAATACCATCCTTGCTTATCAATGCAGTTCTTCCTTCCTTCCTAAGAGCCATTTCTTCCTTCCTAAGAGCCATTTCTTCCTTCCTTCCTAAGAGCACTCAGGTATCCTAACAGTGTAATGTAATCTACCAAGCCACAGTTAGCCACAGTTCAATTGTAGCCTCTAGGTTTTAATCATGCTGTTCAAATCTGTAGCCAAATTGAGTGAATACCAAAAAACTTTTGGTTTTGATGTGTGTGTTGTTTAAAATCATTAGATAGGTCAAAGCCTCTTCTTTAGTTACCTTAAATTTTCCAGGCTGCATTACATATTACATAAAAAAAAAAAAAAGGAATAAATATTGCTTCAAAAATATTGATTTCTCTAGAGATACTTTGATTAGGAAATCAAATATGAAGGAGTTCAGTGATCACCGTTGCTTAAAAACCATCTGATACAAAAATCATACTATCATACTGATTTATATAATAGTGTTCAAATAGTTGGAACTGAGTGAAAAGGAGCAGAAACTATATTAACCTGAAACCCATAGCTAATGAACAAGACAAAAATATAGAGTTCAATCTTAGTTTCATGCTCTCTCATAACTAAGGAACAAGGCTATATGAGGGTTACTTATCCTCAAACACTTCAGCTAAACTCTGACAAAAACAAATTAGAGTAGAATAGAATAGAATAGAATAGAATAGAATAGAACAGAATAGAATAGACCAGGTTGGAAGAGACCCATCATCCAACACCACCTAATCAACTAAACCATGCAACCAAGCACCACATCAAGTCTCTTCCTAAACACGTCCAATGATGATGACCCCACCACCTCCCTGGGCAGCCCATTCCAATGGGCAATCACTCTCTCTGTGTAGATTGCAGAATCACAGAATGTTAGGGGTTGGAAGGGACCTTGAAAGATCACCTAGTTCAATCCCCATGTGGAAAATATGGAAAAAAAAACCCAAAATAATATGGAAAACAAAAAATATCCAAAGCCAACTTCGAACTTCCTCCACCAGTACCAAGGCAAACCAACCATGTGCTCTGGTTTTTGTATTTTCAGTAAAATTATGGGACAAGATCCAGAATGCCTAAATTTAGAAAGATTTGGAAAATCTACCCTCCAGCATCAGCTAAAATTTGGTGTCTCCTAAGAATTGTGGTAGATGGATACTGCCTGGTGTTTGCATATCAGGCTGGTTATAACTGTGAACTAGATTCTGTACCTGAGCAAACACATCTTCAGGAATTCTATGAAAATGATGATGAGTCGGACCTCATCTTCTATGTGTATTTCTATTAATTTCTTTGATGAGTATCCAGTGAGTATCCAGGTTACATGGACGCCCCCAGGCCCAAAATTTATTTTGTCCATCTCTGAACTTGTCATCCATTAACTCTCTTATGCATGGTTTCACCTTCTCAATTAATTTCTTTTTGTGGGAAGTTTCTTCTCAGTAGTTTTTGCATTCTATAAAAACTCTCTTTGATTTCTATTTCAAGATCCCTGTGTTGAAGCTGGTATGGATAGGATTTGCAGATTTCAAGGCATAGTTATGTGAGTTACATTGCTTTTATTTATCTGCCAAAAGGGGAACTTTACTCAAAATTCTTGTTGTTAGTAGAATAGAATAGAATAGAATAGAATAGAATAGAATAGAATAGAATAGAATAGAATAGAATAGAATAGAATAGAATAGAATAGAATAGAATTCAATAAACCAGGTTGGAAGAGACCTTCAAGATCATCACATCCAACCTATCATCCAACACAACCTAATCAACTCAACCATACAACCAAGCACCCTATCAAGTCTCTTCCTAAACACCTCCAATGATGGTGACTCCACCATCTCCCCAGGCAGCCCATTCCAATGGCCAATCACTCTCTATATGAAAAATTTCTTCCTAACATCCACCCTAAACCTCCCCTGGTGCAGCTTGAGACTGTGTCCTCTTGTTCTGGTGCTGGGTGCCTGGGAGAAGAGACCAACCCCCTCCTAGCTACAACATCCCTTCAGGTAGTTGTAGACAGCAATAAGGTCTCCTCTGAGCCTCCTCTTCTCCAGCCTAAACAACCCCAGCTCTCTCAGCCTCTCCTTGTAGGGCTTGTGCTCGAGGCCTCTCACCAGCCTATTTGTCCTTCTCTAGACACGTTCAAGTGTCTCAATGTCCTTCTTAAATTGAGGGGCCCAGAACTGGACACAGGACTCAAGGTGTGGCCTAACCAGTGCAGAGCACAGGGGCACAATGACTTCCCTGCCCCTGCTGGCCACAGTATTCTAGCTGCAGGCCAGGATGTCATTGGCCTTCTTGGCCACTTGGGCTCACTGCTGGCTCATGTTCAGCCAGCTGTCAACCAGTACCCCCAGGTCCCTTTCCTTTTGGCAGCTTTCCAGCCACTCCGACCCCAGCCTGTAGCGCTGCCTGGGGTTGTTGTGACCAAAGTGCAGTCCATGGCACTTGGACTTGTTGAATGTCATCACGTTGGAATGAAGCATCAACACAGTAGGGGGTAAGATCCAGCAGCAGAGTGCAGAAAAGGCTATAATTTTATTTATCATTATATTTATAACTTTACTATGGAAAAAAGCAAGCAAACAAACAGAAAGCACAACAAAACAACAAACCACAAAAAAAATCTGTACTATTGTGTACTAATCATATTCTTGAGCACTGCCAATAAAACCCTTAAAAAAAAATAAATACACAAACCTCTTAGAATGTAACAAACAATTTTTATACTGGTGTAACATGAACAGTTTCTTGGTGATAACATTTTTATTTAATTATGTCTGTGAGCATCATAACTTATATTGATGAACATGGATTGGCATAGTTGTTTAAGCCTATAATGAACTAAATGTTACACAGAATACAATTTTCCTCTTCATTTACTTTAATTTATTCTGGTTGTAAATGCCATTGCCTTCTATGATTACGGAATAAATCTCACTGTAGGATCAATTACTACAGTTTAAGAATTAGACTTAAGAGTTGTTCTGTAATTATGTACAGTTTTCATTCAATTAGAGCTCAGGATTATTCTTTTTAAAATATTTTGAGACCTAATGGCACAAAACATTAGAGCCAACACCACAGAACACTTAGCTATTGAATTTTTGTCAGCACCTGACTGCTCAGTTGAACTACATTTTGTTAATTTGGCTACTTATAATGTTCTAAAATAAAATGCTGGTAAAAAAAATCAATTTTTGCTTGTTTGTGCCAAACAGTAAAAACATTGATGAACCCTGTGGTAACAGACCCATAAACACTACATAGTTGCATAGTTCTACCTTGCAGAAGAAAAGAATGAGATAAATATCTTTTAAGGAGGTTTCCGAGTTGCTCCTGTAGAAAACAGAATCATAGAATCAATAAGGTTGGAAAAGACCTCAAAGATCATCAAGTCCAACCTGTCACCCAAGACCTCATGACTACCAAACCATGGCACCAAGTGCCATGTCCAATCCCCTCTTGAACACCTCCAGGGAAGGTGACTCATATAACACTCCAGCATAAAGAAACAGTTCATTAAAAAACTGCTAACTGAATTTGGCACTTTGCTGACAAACGAAAGTTGTTACTCAAATTAAGGAAGTCACTAATATGCCATGATGATTCTCATTCAGCGTGAGAGACAGCCATACTGACATACATGCTAATACGCACTGCTATCCCTTTATGGCTATTCTGAGATTTAAATTTGCATTGCTTTCCCCCAAACTGATCTCTCATTTTGTTCTGTAGAATAAGAACAAGGGAAAATAACACTGCTCCCCTTCACGTCAGTTATCATAAACAAGCAAAATTTCAAGTGTGAAATAAAAACTAATGCATTAGCCATAGATGCCAAATTCCTAGGCAGAATTATAAATGAACAATTTGAATCAAAACTACTGAAAAATCCAAATTTGCATTTTTACATGTTTTTACATGGCACTAACTGAACAGGTCGTAACTGTTTAGACTCTCTCCAGGTTCGTTTAGTCTTTCCTGCGTCATGTTGATTTCCATAAACTAACTTACGAAAGACCTTAGAAGTGATTGGCAATCTCACTTACTGTGTTGTTTACACCAAATTGCTCTTGTTTACAAGATGTTTACCTTTGATGTTTCTTACTGTGAAAGGAGGGGGGGAGGAAATTCTCTCAGTAATTTGGAGTGCTTTTACATTTCTATCTTTCGCATCTCGTACCTACCAAATGTGAATTGTGAAATATTAGATTCTTTAGACACAAAGAGTATAGCTGTGTGTTGCCATATGGTTACTAAATTATCAGAAGCTATCCAAAGTTTACTCAGGGGCCAAGTAAACAGTGAATATTTTGTAAAATGTGATGGAACAAAATACAATAAAATACAACAAAACAAAACAAAATAAAATAAAATGAAATGAAATGAAATAAAATAAAATAAAATAAAATAAAATAAAATAAAATAAAATAAAATAACATACAACAAAACAAAATAAAATAAAATAAACCCAACATGGAACATATACAATTATGTGCAAGAAAATCCATTTTCCTTTTTTAACAGCTCATTCAAATAGACTAGACTAGACTAGACTAGAATAAACCAGGTTGGAAAAGACTTTCAGGATCATCGTGTCCAACCCATCATCTAACACCACGTAATCAACTAAACCATACAACCAAGTACCCTATCAAGTCTCCTCCTAAACACCTCCAACGATGGTGACTCCACCACCTCCCTGGGCATCACATTCCAATGGGCAATCACTCTCTCTGTGTAGAATTTCTTCCTAACATCCAGTCTGAACTACCCCTGGTGCAGCTTGAGACTGTGTCCTCTTGTTCTGGTGACGGCCACCTGGGAGAAGAGACCAGCCCCCGCCTGTCTACAACTTCCCCTCAGGTAGTTGTAGAGAGCAATAAGGTCTCCCCTGAGCCTCCTCATCTCCAGGCTAATCAACCCCAGCTCCCTCAGCCTCTCTTATCACTCTGCATGTGCTGGTGATGTGGTCTTGGTCCAGCCTATAGGTTAATTCATCACTTTGTGCAGCATACCTGATAGACTCGTATGTGATTGTAGTAATCACATATCCTGTGGAAGATCATATACACCTGGAAACATGATCAAAGTTTCTGATGAGCTCAGATGAATCTTCTGGCAGAACAGTGGTTCTAGGAGGATTTTAGGGTTTTTTTCTTACATATTTGCATTTTCTGTGGAAAGACTCATCTGAATATGTAAATTCCTACAATCAGATCTCTGTTCTTAAGGGGAAGGAGTAAAACAAACATCAGAAAACACCAAAAGCTACAAAGATGTATATTCTGTCTTCATAATTTTCAGTTTAATCCTGGTCTTATTTAGACAAAGAATGGCATTTTTCAGAGCTTTTTGAAGTCTCTAAGAAAATAACTGACAATGTGTTAGTGTCTGTATTCAGGGTAGAGTCTGCCACTGGGAAGTGGTAGAGATGGAACATGGCAAAATGCGTAGCACTAATGTGCTTGAAATGGTGGGGATAGTCTCTGAAACAGAGAAAATTCTGTACTCAGCATTTAAACATAGAATTATGTACTACCATGGAGCAAACAAAATGCAATAATCTCTCTTAGGAGTTATATACAATGGTTTAACAACATGTTTCCATATCTTCAGTAGCTGCTTAGATTGCCTTCTGCGTCACTAATGCAAAGCTTATTATGTCCATGACAGTGCTTCAGTTCGCAATATATCCTTTAATTTCACCAGCCATCTACAAATATCTTTCTTCAGTATGATTCCATGGAACAGTAAGATGTCAATGGAAAGTTATTCTAATGCACCAGTGACATTTGTAGATATTAGTGTAATTAAAATAGATAAACGAACAAACAAACCTCAATGAAACTGTCGTGGTTTGGGAGACCAATTCTCCCACCACAGGCAAAAGAAAAGACTCAGACAAAATGGATTGAAAAAAAAATGGTGGAATGTTTAAATGGAAAAACAATGAAAGTTTTACAGGAAACCACAAGCAGCGTGACAAAGAGAGAGAGATGTCCCAAAACATACCCAAGAATACATAGAATACATAGAATAAACCAGGTTGGAAGAGACCTTCAAGATCATCACGTCCAACCCATCAACCAATCCAACACCACCCAAACAACTAACCCACGGCACCAAGCACCCCATCAAGTCCTCTCCTGAAAGCCTCCAGTGATGGCGACTCCACCACCTCCCCAGGCAGCCCATTCCAATGGGCAATCACGCTTTCTGTATAGAACTTTTTCCTAACTTTTTCCCATCCCCACCTGGGGGTACACCCAAAACTCCCCCAGGGCTCTTTCTTTCCCCCCAACCCAGCCTTGGGCCTGGGCAGGCCCAAGGGAGGCAGCTCACACCACATTATCTAGGCAGCTGCGAGGGAGGAAAGAGAGGGAGGACTCCTGTGTGGATGTTTATAGAGGAGCAGGGAATTATGGGTTGAAATACCTGGCTTCCTGTGACCACCCACTGGGCTGGTCCCCCTTTTGGGACATCCCAGGGGTGGCCTGTGCAGTGGCATCCAGGCCGGCACCCAGCCTAAACCACCACAAAAACCTACCAGAATTTCCATTTGGGACTGATGGAAAAGAAATGTGTGGTAGGATAGGTTGACACTTTCACGGACTTGTGGAAGGAAAGAAAGTTGGGGTTTTTAAAATGTATTTTCCAGTTTGCTCCTGTAGAGTCTAGTGTCTGGCTGGGGCAGAATATGTTATTCATATGATGTTATTCACAGAATCACAGAATCACCAAGTTTGGAAGAGATCTCAAAGCCCATCAAGTCCAACCTGTCACCACAGACCTTATGACTAAACCATGGCACCAAGTGCCACGTCCAATCCCCCCTTGAACACTTCCAGGGATGGTGATTCGTATCACAAAAACTCTTCACCAACTCTGAAATACCTTCCAATCCATTGTGTGATCCAGGAACCAATATTCCCTCTGTATTTTGTGACAACAGAGAAAATTCCCATTTTGAACAGAGCCCAGCTAATGTATAGCATATGTAATAATGAAAACATTAATTTCCTACTGTGTCCAGTTCTGGGCCCCTCAGTTTAAGAAGGATGTTGACTTGCTGGAACAAGTCCAGAGAAGGGCAACAAAGTTGGTGAGGGGTTTGGAGCACAAGCCCTATGAGGAGAGACTGAGGGAGTTGGGGTTGCTTAGCCTGGAGAGAAGGAGACTCAGGGGGGACCTTCTTGCTCTCTACAACTACCTGAAGAGAGGTTGTAGCCAGGTGGGGGTTGGTCTCTTCTCCCAGGCAGCCAGCACCAGAACAAGAGGACACAATCTCAAGCTGTGCCAGGGGAGGTTTAGGTTGGATGTTAGGAAGAAGTTCTATACAGAGAGAGTGATTGCCCATTGGAATGGGCTGCCTGGGGAGGTGGTGGAGTCATCGTCATTGGAGGTGTTCAGGAGGAGACTAGATGGGGTGCTTGGTGCCGTGGGTTAGTTGTTTGGGTGGTGTTGGATTGGTTGATGGGTTGGACGCCATGATCTTGAAGGTCTCTTCCAACCTGGTTTATTATTATTATTAAGTTAAGTAGTGATTTCTATAAGCAGATAGAAATTGTCTCAAAGTATATAATTTGTTTATTTCCTCAGATATTTTCATAGATATTTGGTACATGCAATCTTCATCACTTTCTTTTGATCCTTGCCAATTTACTAGTATAAATCATTATAATACACAAAATTGAGTTCTAATGGAGAACAATGTTTCTATAAGACAAACATAATAATGTTGAGTTTTAATTATTTTTTTTTCCAAAGGACATCCATCTGAGAGTTCAAATAGTGATTGTAAATTAATTCTGAAGAAGTAGATTCATTTGAACCTGAACACAGAATCACAGAATGGTCTGTGACCTTAAGGTCATCTAGTCCAACACCCTTTGCATTAAGAAGGAGCATGCTCAACTAGATCAGGTTGCCCAGAGCCCTGTCAAGCCTCACTCTGAATATCTCCAGGGATGGGGCCCCAAACACCTCCCTGGGCAACCTGTTCCCATGTTCTACTACCCTCATGATGAAGAACTTGTTCCTGACATCCAATCTAAATCTGCTCTTCTCTAGTTTGAAGCCATTGCCTCTTGTTCTATCACTACAGACCTTTGTAAATACTCTTTCTCCATCCTTTTTGTGGGCCCACTTCAGGTACTGGAAGGCTGCTATTAGGTCTCTCCAGAGCCTCTTCTCCAGGCTGAACAACCCCAACTCTCAATCTCTCCTTGTAGTAGAAGTGCTCCAATCCCCTCATCATTTTCATGGCCCTCGTCTGGACCCACTCCATCAGGTCCATGTCCTTGCTGTATTGAAAACTCCAGACCTGGACACAGTACACCAGAACAAAGTGGAAGAGTCACCTCTCTGGATCTGCTGGCCACACTTCTTTTGATGCAGCTCAGAATGTGATTCGCCTTCTGGGCTGCAAGCACATACTTCCTGCTCATGTCCAGCTTCTTGTCCATCAGCACCCCTAAATCCTTTTCCACAGGGCTGCTTTCTATCACCTCATGCCCTAGTCTGTATTGATAGTGTGGATTTGGAGTCTAGGTGTCCCTGGCTCCAAATTGAGTCAGCAGCTGACATTCCACCAATCTCAATTACTCATAGACAAAAGCTTGTCTTTTGTCTACATTGACTGTAGAGGAAGATTAGAACTTCTATAGAAAGTAGAAGTTGAAATCTAGTTGCCCAAATGCTGCTGAAATTGGACTCTACAAGTGTTTTATATTATTGCATGATACTATTGATATCTGGATGAGTTGAGGACCTTTATGTACATTTCATATAGATATATATAAGCTTTGTCATGAAACTTATTTGGCTTCTTGTCTTTTTCTCTATTTCTTTGTTAGCTGCCTATTTGCATTCATGACACTTTCTCTCTAATTAATTGATTATTGGTTTTTTTGATTGCCACATCTGGTTCACTTTTTTGAACACCTCCAGGGACAGTGACCACCACTTCCCTGAGCAACCTATTCTTGTGTCTGGTCGAACTTGCAGTAAAGAAATTTTCCCTAATATCCAATCTAAGCTTCCCCTGGCAGAATTTCAGGATGTGTCCACTTGTCATTCCTTTCAGGTACTTGTAGAGAGCAACAAGGTCTTGCCTAAATCTCCTTCTCTCCAGTCTAAGCAAACCCAGTTATCTCAGATGCTCCTTATAAGACCTGTTCTCTAGACCCTCCAGCTTCATTGCCCTTCTTTGGACATATTCCAGAGCCTCAATGTCCTTCCTGTAGCAAGGGATCTAAAATGGAACACAGTACTCAAGCTGTGGCCACAACAGTGCCACATACAGGGGCACAAACACTTCCCTACACCTGCTGACCATACTTTTCCCTGATATAATCCATATTGTTGTTGTCCTTCTTGGCCACCTGAGCACATTGCTGGCTCAAACTCACTCAGCTGTCAAACAGCACGCCTAGGTCCTTTTCTGCCAAGCAACTTTTCTGCCACTCTTCCCTAAGCCTGTAGTATTGCATGGGGTTCTTGGTATCCCAGTGCAGTACTGACCACTTGGCCTTGTTAAATCTCATACAGCTGACCTCTGCTCATTGATCCGCCCTGTCCAAATCCCTTTGCAGAGCCTTCCTTCCCTCAAGCAGATCAACACTCCACCCAGTTTAGTATCATCTGCATTGATAATGTCATCCTCTCAGTTTTGTAGCAAAATACCATCTCTCACCTCATTCGTGAGCTGTGATTTGCTAGAGCAATATTGCCAAAAGCAATGTTGAATGCATTCTTTAGTTGAATACATTCCACAAAGTTCTCAAATTAATGGAATATCTTTGAGCAGTTTAAACTTGTGATGTAAAGCATCTCATCAGGGGAGGTTTAGGCTGGATGTTAGGAAGAAGTTCTTCACAGAAAAAGTGATAGGCCATTGGAATGTGCTGCCCAGGGAGGTGGTGGAGTCCCCATCACTGGAGGTGTTTAGGAAGAGACTGGATGGGGTGCTTGGTGCCATGGTTTAGTTGATTAGATGGTGTTGGGTGATAGGTTGGACTCGATGATCTCAAAGCTCTTTTCCAACCTATTCTATTCTATTCTATTCTATTCTATTCTATTCTATTCTATTCTATTCTATTCTATTCTATTCTATTCTACCATTTAACTGCCCCTAAGATGTTTGCTTTCTTAGACTAGGATTTAGGTGTTTTGTCCCACTGCAATAGTGAAAAATGGTCATGTACCCAGAATAACCTGGGGTGGACCATTTGGAAGGCACTGCTTACACATATGTGCATAATGATTGCTCTGCTGCCCGGTAGATAGACCTTAATAAAAAGTGCAAAACATTTCCTATCATTTTAAAATCCATTTCAGTGTCTGAGGGCAATAATAGGAACTACAAATATGTTCCAATGAATAATAGATTATGAAAGTGTATTGCATCATTTAATCTTCTTTCCCTTGAGGAAAAAAGGAAAAAAACCAAAACCACCACCACTACCAAAACACTCACTTGCACTTTTGAAATCCTTGTTTCCTGCTTATTTGAACAAAAAAGTTATGTAATCCCCAAGCATAGTGATCTTCCCTTTTTTGTTTTTGTTTTTTTCAAATTAGTAAACCATAGACTTCCTCTTTGAGACATAACCCTAGAATTCTGGAATGCTCCTCTCTGGTGAGACCCCACCTGGAGTACAGTATCCAGTTCTGGAGCCCCTATTACAGCAAGGATCTGGAGGTGCTGGAGCATGTAAAGAGAAGGGCCACAAGGATGAGCAGAGAATACACAGATTACATAGAATAAACCAGGTTGGAAGAGACCTTCAAGATCATCGCGTCCAACCCATCAACCAATCCAACACCACCTAAACAACTAACCCATGGCACCAAGCACCCCATCAAGTCTTCTCCTGAAAACCTCCAATGATGGTGACTCCACCACCTCCCCAGGCAGCCCATTCCAATGGGCAATCACTCTCTCTGTATAGAACTTTTTCCTAACATCCAGCCTGAACCTCCCCTGGCGCAGCCTGAGACTGTGTCCTCTTGTTCTGGTACTGGCTGCCTGGGAGAAGAGACCAACATCCCTCTGTCTACAACCTCCCTTCAGGTAGTTGTAGAGAGTAATAAGGTCACCCCTGAGTCTCCTCTTCTCCAGGCTAAAAACAACCCAGGCCACGGTAGTCCACAGTCAGTCTCCATTCCCCATTTGCCTTCCACACTGGCCATATCAGGCTGTTGAAGGGGGAGTGAGCCTTGCTGATCGCTTCTGGCTCTCCAGTCATCAAATCAGTTGGTGTATGGGGTGCAGAGAGTCTCTGTTGGTCCTGGTTACCTGCGATGTACTATGTGAGAGGCAAGAGGGAACTTCAAATCCTGCCTCTTATGGCTGCCCACTACGGAGGGCAGCTGTTCTTTGCCTGCAGTCTCTACAGCTGCTCCCCCAAACGCCCACTTGTGCCCCCTAGTGTCCTTGAAGCATCCCTCCCGCGGAAAGTCAATGCCAAGAATGCAAGGTGCATCTGGACCAGTCACTAGGTTGTGCTTTCCCCATTCATTCCCGGTTAGGCTTATCTCAGCCTGCAGAGGGCTGGAGCTCCTCTCCTATGAGGACAGACTGAGGGAGTTGGGGCTGTTCACTCTGGAGAAGAGAAGGCTCTGAGGACACCTTCTTGTGGCCTTCCAGTGTCTGAGGGGAGACTACAAGAAAGCTGGGGAGGGTCTATTAGGCTGTCAGGTAATGAGAGGACTAGGGGGAGTGGAACAAAACTAGAAATGGGTAGATTCAGATTGGATGTTAGGAAGAAGTTCTTCCCCATGAGGGTGGTGAGATGCTAAAACAGGTCACCCAGGGAGGTGGTGGAAGCCCTATCCCTGGAGATTTTTAAGGCCAGTCTGGATGTGGCTGTGAGCAACCTGATGCACTGTGAGCTGTCCCTGCCCATGGCAGGGGGCTTGGAACCGAATGATCCTTGAAGTCCCTTCCAACCCTAACAATTCCATGTTTCTGTGAGTCTGTGCTAAGCCTTTCCTATATGTCCCTATAAACCTCATACATCATTTTGATACTTCAGGATCATGTTTTAGAAAATTCTCTCATAGGGGAAATATTGCTGCTGGGTTTTAAGAAAAAAAATCTGAATGAGAATAATTTATGGAACATAAATGAAAAATATTCTTGCCATAAAGCTAGGCACACATGCAAAAGGTAAGAAGAATTTATCATTCACAATGACATTTTGGAAAGAATTCTTTAAAAAAGTCAAACTGTTTTCATGTGCATTGAGAGGCTTTGTTTATCAGTAAAAAATATCAGTGTAATAGTTTGTTCATGTAACAGTTCTGCTTTTCAGGATACCAAGTGGTAGTCTAGTATTGCCAGTACCTGAAAGTACAAAGATTTGTTTGCTCCAGCAGCCTTCAGCTTTTAGTTCCTAAATTTCAAATCTCCTAAATACCTCACCCAGTGGAATTCCCACTATGATGACAGAGAAAAAGAATTTCATGTAGCATGAAGAAACCTATAAGAGCCTGACATGTATTCATGGTGGTGCCAGATGAGATTGAGAGGGAATATTTACCTGTGGGAAATAATATTATCTGCATGATGCTGTTGTGCATCTACCTGAAGGGAGGTTGTAGCCAGGTGGGGGTTGGTCTCTTCTCCCAGGCAACCAGCACCAGAACAAGAGGACACAGTCTCAAGCTGCACCAGGGGAGGTTTAGGCTGGATGTTAGGAAGAAGTTCTTCACAGAAAGAGTGATTGCCCATTGGAATGTGCTGCCCAGGGAGGTGGTGGAGTCGCCATCACTGGAGTTGTTCAGGAAGAAACTTGATGGGGTGCTTGGTGCCATGGTTTAGTTGATTAGATGGTGTTGGACGATAGGTTGGACTTGATGATCTCAAAGGTCTTTTCCAACCTGGTTAATTCCATTCTATTCTATTCTATTCTATTCCCTATAGATTATGTTCTGATAAGCCTTGTCTCTCAAAAGACAACAAATTGAAAGTATTTGTGTTCAACGTAAGTTAGTGAATTGTGTTGTTTGAAATAGTCTCTCATAAAATGGGTAACATGTATTGTTCTATTATTCCCTTCACATGATCCCCATTAACTGCTTTAAATTATATATTTGCCAGTTGTGTTTATTTAGAGGTGATAGGAATGAGTGTGCTTACTATGATGGAGTGACTCCATCAGTGGAGAAGGGAAAGCTGTGGATGTCATCTATCTGCGCTTCTTTAAATCTTTTGACACAGTCCTCCACAATGTTCTTCTCTCCAAATTGAAGAGAGATGGCTCTGATGGGTGGACTGTTTGGGTGATAAGGAACTGGCTGTATAGTCATATCCAGAGGTAATGGTAAATGGCTCAATGTACAGATGGAGATGGGTGACAAATGGTGTCCTTCAGGGGTCTATACTAGGATCTATGATGTTTAATATCTTCATCAATTACATAGACAGCAGGATCGAGTGCACTCTCAGCATGTTTACAGATGACACCAAGCAGTTGACATGCCAGAGGGTTGGAATGTCATTCAGAGGGACCTGGACATGGTTGAGAGTTGGGCCTGTGTAAACCTCATGAGGTTCAACAACACCAAGTGCAAGGTCCTACACCTTGGTATGAATACAGGCTGGGGAATGACGTGATTAAGAGCAGTGCTTCAGAGAGGATTTGTGGACACTGGTAGAAGAAAAGCTGGACATAAGCCAGAAATGAGCACTTGGAGCCCAGAAGGCAAGTCACATCTTGGGCTATGTCAAAAGACCTGTGACTGGCAGATCAAGGGAGGTGACTCTGCTGAAGTACTCTGGTGAGACCTCACCTGAAGTACTGCATTCATTTCTAGGGCCCTTAGCACAAGAAGGACATTGATGTGTTGAGTTAGGTGTAATGGAGAGCCACCAAAAAAATTATGTGGCTGGAACATCTCTTCTTTGAAGAAAGGCTGAGAGACCTGGGGTTGTTCAGCCTGGAGAAGGCTCCAGGGAGACCTTTTTGCGACCCTGTAGTACTTAAAGGGGGCCTCGAAGAAAGACGGGGACACTCATTTTAGCAAGGCCTATTGTAACAGGAAAAAGGGTAACAGTTTTAAACTAAATTATGGTACATTTAGACTAGATACAAGGAAGAATATTGTTTTTTTACAATGAGAGTGGTAATACATTGGCACAGGTTGCCCAGAGATGTGGTAGATGCCCCATCTCTGGAAACATGTAAGGTCAAGTTGGATGGGGCTCCTAGCAACCTGATCTTGCTAAAGCTGTGCCTACTTACTGTAATAGGGTTGGACTAGAGAACCTTTAGAGATCACTTCCAACCTAAAGCACTCTATGATTCAAAAAATGCCAGTTTACAGATTGATCTATGAAATTCTACAGCACACATTCACAAGTGCACACATAATGCCAGCCTGTATCTTCCTGTACCCTTAATGATCAGGTCTGATGAGCTGATGGGTCTTTGCTAACCAGACAGTTAGGACTTAAATACTACTGTCTGCAGAAATCAACAAAACAGAAGCAATACATGTACATGATAACTGTTTATGGTCTTCCTTCCTTTTAAGTAGAATACAAGAGTTATGCCAGTTCATTTATCATGCTTTAAACATTGCAACTGTTAACTGCTGGTGAGGTAAAAAGTCAAAAGGGAGCAGACTGCATAATAGGGGAAGAAATACAGTTCTACAAAATAAACATAATAGGTAAGAGTAAAGAAAAAGGACTTTTGTATACAGAATTGATAAGCACCTTCCAAAGAAAGGATGAGACCCCTAATCTGCTGCTAGCTAACATAGGTGAGATGTCCAAAATGAGTCTATTTTCTCCCTTCTTCATTGTGTTTTTTTTGCAGCTTGTCCAGGAGTAATGACAACCATAACTTTAGTAAGCAACTGACTGCAGGTGAATAAATTACAGTCTAGAAGGGCGATGTAGAGGTGAGGCTCATGTGAAAAACCAGCTTCTCCTGTGAGGAAAACAAAGGTAGCTCAGTGGAAGGAAACCCTGATAGTATGAAGATAACAAATATATCCCCCTCTACTCATGTGTGAACATGAATATGTGTGTGACTGTACACTATTGCCCCTTGTGGGTATCATGTTTATTCTGCACTTCCAAATCCTATTGCAAAATTGGTAGGATCAGCCTCATACCCAATGCCTGCATATATTGGTTTTGGATGCCATACATCTCCCTGAGCCTTATCACTGTGCACTATTTACTTTTGATTTTCTATTAATAAACAGTCTATTGTGAAAGATGCAACATTAATCTTCCTGGAAATTTTGCAGTATCTCAGGATATTATCATTTTATCTACCTGCATAGGAAATAATGAAAGATAAATTTATATGGAAAAAATAATGCCATCTTAACTAACAGAAAACATTAGTAAAACATTTTTGCATTTACAATGAGAGCAAAAAAGCTTGGAATAGATTATGCATTCACCACCAAAGGCAATTGCTTCCTTAATTAGTATGCAGCACATATGAGCAATCACCAAGCAAAATAGCAATAGGTGCATACTAATTGTGCTAGAGCAACAGAGATGTTGTTTGGGAAGGTAGAACTTGGATAGGGACTACCAGAGACACAGCACTGAAATCCAAGTGGCTGTGTATGCATAGAAGCATAGAATTGCTAGGGTTGGAAGAGACCTCAAGGATCATCCAGTTCCAACCCCCCTGCCACAGGCAGGGACAGCTCACACTGCATCAGGTTGCTCACAGCCACATCCAGCCTGGCCTTAAAAACGTCCAGGGATGAAGCTTCTACCACCTCCCAGGGCAACCTGTTCCAGTGTCTCACCACCCTCATGGGGAAGAACTTCTTCCTAACATCCAATCTGAATCTACCCATTTCTATTTTTTTTCCATTCCCCCTAGTCCTATCACTACCTGACAGCCTAAAAAGTCCCTCCCCAGCTTTATTGTAGGCCCCCTTCAGACACTGGAAGGACACAATAAGATGTCCTTGGAGCCTTCTCTTCTTCAGACTGAATAGTCCCAACTCTCTCAGTCTATCTGGTTTTGGTTTGGTTTTGTATTTTATTTATTTTATTTTATTTTATTTTATTTTATCTCTTTTATCTCCTTTTCTTTTCTTTTCCTTTCTTTTATCTTCTTTTCTTTTCTTTTTTCTTTTCTTTTCTTTTCTTTTTTCTTTTCTTTTCTTTTTTCTTTTCTTTTCTTTTCTTTTCTTTTCTTTTCTTTTCTTTTCTTTTCTTTTCTTCTTTTCTTTTCTTTTCTTTTCTTTTCTTTTCTTTTCTTTTCTTTTCTTTTCTTTCCTTTTCTTTCCTTTTCTTTTCTTTTCTTTCATTTTATTTTTTCACTTTTTTCTTTCCTTTTCCTTTTTTCCCCTTCATTTTGCTTTTCCTCCCTTTCTTGTCATTTTTGTTTGTTTGTTTTCACTAATAGAAATTACATCAACATGGCACAACTGAAAATTCCTTTTCTCTTGCTTCCAAACATTTATATCGGATAATGGAGCCTTCAAAATAGCAAATGTAATCTTGGAATTCAAGTTGCCTCCAGATTTCAACCAGCTGCAGAGATTTGTCTTTGCCTTTATAGGCTTACAAGTTGTAAACCTCCTTTAAGGAAATAGACATGACAGAATTTTGGTGTCCTCATCAGGGCAGTCCTCTCTCGCAAGAACTCTTCTTGAATGAGAAAGAATGTCTTGCATATTCACATGACACCAAGAAAGAATTTAGGATTTGCAAATTCATGATCCACTTGTGGCCTGAGAAAAAGTGTCCCTAGGTCTGAAGTCACAGTTGAATACAAAATTGGTGTTGATTTTGCTACAATTGAAACATTTTCTGTAACTTTTCTGAGTCCTCTCTCTAAGACACACATACTACCAAATTTCTGTTTAAGAGTTCCCTCCTTCCTCAAAACAAGATTTAAATAAATGCATTCTAATGCAATAAATCGCCTAAATACATGTGTCTCTCTGGAAAGAAACCAGCAACATTGATGTAAGTTGAAAGCCATTCACAGAGAGAGTGATTGGCCATTGGAATGGACTGCCCGGGGAGGTAGTGGAGTCACCATCATTGGAGGTGTTTAGGAGGAGGCTTAATAGGGTGCTTGGTTGCATGGTTTAGTTGATTAGGTGGTGTTGGATGATGGGTTGGACACGATGATCTTGAAGGTCTCTTCCAACCTGGTCTATTCTATTCTATTCTATTCTATTCTATTCTATTCTATTCTATTCTATTCTATTCTATTCTATTCTATTCTATTCTATTCCAGTGTAAAAGAAATTGTAAACAATGTGTTACAGCCCAGGGAAAAAAGACAATGCAAATCTTAAAAGAGCCAGGTACAGGAAGTATGATTTCCTTAGATATAAAAGAGATACCAGAGAAAAGATGTTGCTGTGAGTTTGCTTCTGAAATAAGTCAGCTCCATACATACATAGAATACATAGAATAAACCAGGTTGGAAGAGACCTTCAAGATCATCGCGTCCAACCCATCAACCAATCCAACACCACCTAAACAACTAACCCATGGCACCAAGCACCCTATCAAGTTTCCTCCTAAACACCTCCAATGATGGCGACTCTACCACCTCCCCGGGCAGCCCATTCCAATGTGCAATCACTCTTTCTGTATAGAACTTTTTCCTAACATCCAACCTGAACCTCCCCTGGCGCAGCCTGAGACTATTCATGGTCTTAACTTCGAATAGACTTGGAACAGAATTTGCTTACTGTAATCAAGAGCAAATGTCCTATTGTTTGTTTGGTTTTCAGAAAGCAAAATGGGATCTTAAAACAATGAGAAGAGGACCTGAAGGTAACAGCACTATATTTCTAGATTAGAAAATTCTGGTCCAGGTTTTCGTTGAATTACTGTGACGAGGTTTAAGCAGAGTAAAACAATTTTCTGTACCGAACACATTCTCAGAACATTTGACAGCCCAAATGTGCTACTTCTTGAAAATTAGGAGTACTGCTGTGAATGAGTAATTAGATTTAATTGGATAGCAAATTAATGAGCTGAAGAGCTTAAGAGTAATAAAGAAAAAATATGGCCCAAATGAATTACAGTAAAACAGTCAGATGACAAAATGAAGTATGCAATATTTAATCATCTGCAAATATTTTAAAATAAAAGTACAGATATTTTGATTCTATAGAATGTTCCTTTTTCACTTGGTAGGCAACCACAATTTTCAAACTGCTACTGTTTTTTGTGACGGCTTCTCAGCTGAAAGTTATAGTCTATTCTCCTTGTGGGACATGCATGAAAAATGTGGGATATTTCTTGTAAATGCTAGAGCACTTATGTCTCTGTGTGTGCCTGTCCACTTGCATGCACTCACATGGTGGCCTCCTATGACAAGGTCACGACATTAATAGACTAGACTAGACTAGACTAGAATAGAATAGAATAGAATAAACCAGGTTGGAAGAGACCTTTGCAATCATCAAATCCAACTTATCAGCCAACACCATCTAATCAACTAAACCATGGCACCAAGCACCCCATCAAGTCTCTTCCTAAACACCTCCAGTGATGGCAACTACACCACCTCCCTGGGCAGCACATTCCAATAGTAAATCACTCTTTCTATGAAGAACTTCTTCCTAACATCCAGCCTAAACCTCCCCTGGAACAGCTTGAGACTGTGTCCTCTTGTTGGTTGCCTGGGAGAAGAGACCAACCCCCATCTGGTTAGAGCCTCCCTTCAGGTAGTTGTAGAGAGCAAGAAGGTCTCCTCTGAGCCTCCTCTTCTCCAGGCTAAGCAACTCCAGCTCCCTCAGCCTCTCCTCATAAGGTTTGTGCTCCAAGCCCCTGCCCAGCTTTGTTGCCCTTCTCTGGACACACTCCAGCAAGTCAACATCTTTCCTAAACTGAGGGGCCCAGAACTGGACACAGGACTCAGGGTGTGTCCTAACCAGTGCTGAGTATAGGGGCAGAATGAGTTCCATGCTCCTGCTGGCCACACTATTCCTGATGCAGGCCAGGATGCCATTGGCCTTCTTGGCCACCTAGACACACTGCTGGCTCATGTTCAGCCTACTATCAACCACTACCCTCAGGTCCCTTTCTGCCTGGCCACTCTCCAGCCACTCTGACCCCAGCCTGTAGCACTCCATGGGGTTGTTGTGGACAATGTGTATAACCGGGCACTTGGATGTGCTAAATGTCATACTGTTGGATTCTGCCCATCTGTCCAGCCTGTCAAGGTCCCTCAGCAGAGCTCTCCTACCATCTAACAGATCAACTCCTGCCCCCAGCTTGGTGTCATCTGCAAATTTACTGATGATGAACTCAATGCCCTCATCCAGGTATCAGCAAAGATATTAAAGAGCATGGGGCCCAGCACTGATCCCTGGGGGACACCACTAGTGACTGGCTGGCAGCTGAAGGCTGAGCAATTGACATCATTTACGTGGACCTGAGCAAAGCCTTTGACTCTGTCCCACAGCACATCCTGGTCTCCAAGCTGGTGACACATGGGTTTGATGGATGGACATTCTTTGGATACAGAACTGGCTTGAGGGCTGCACCCAAAGAGTGGCTGTCAACAGGCCCATGTCCAAGTGGAGGCCAGTGACAAATGGAGTCCCTCAGGGATCAGTCCTGGGACAAGTCTTATATAACAACTTTATTGGTGACATGGACAGTGGCATTGAGTGCACCCTTAGCAGGTTTGCTGATGACACCAAGCTGTGTGGTGCAGCAGACACGCTGCAGGGAAGGGATGCCATCCAGAGGGACCTTGACAGGCTGGAGAGGTGGGCACAAGCCAACCTCATGAGGTTCAACAAGACCAAGTGCAGGGTCCTGCATCTGGGTCGAGGCAATCCCAGGCACAAATCCAGGCTGGGCAGTGACTGCCTGGAAAGCAGCCCTGAGGAGAGAGACTTGGGGGTGCTGGTGGAGGAGAAGCTCAACAGGAGCCATCATTGTGCACTTGCAGCCCAGAAAGCCAATCAGATCCTGGGCTGCATCAAGAGAAGCATAGCTAGCAGGTTGAGGGAGGTGATTTTCCCCTTCTAATCAACTCTTGTGAGACCCCACCTGCAGTACTGCCTCCAGCTCTGGAGCCCCTATTACAGGAAAGATCTGGAGGTGCTGTAACGTATCCAGAGAAGGGCCCTGAGGACGATTAGAGGGCTGCAGCACCTCTGCTATGTGCTTAAGAATGGAATTTCACCAGCTATATCCCAGAATATTAGCCTTCTTTTTTGTTGTCTAGGTTGTTGGTTTGTTTTCAAGTAGAAATTGCAATAATTTATTGGAAAGTCTCTCAGAAAGTTTACTATTTGAACATCTTCATGATTCAACTGATTAGTCACAGAATGTTTTACAGAAGTGTTGGCCAGAGCAAAAGGCTTCCTGTTTGTCTCAGGCACTGATATCTCTAAAAATAGCAGAGGAAAAGAAGGAAACAAGTTATAATGGATGTATGTTGCTGAGGCATCTCAGATTGGAAGTACACAAAGGATTGCTTTTAGCAGTTTTCATGGATCTGGAATCAGGGTTCAGACATCAGGGCTACAGTTGTCTGGATAGAAGTTCCCATGCAGAGCTATAGGCTGGGGTGAGAGTGGCTGGAGAGCTCCCAAACGGAGAGTGACCTAGGGGTACTGATTGACAGCCACCTAAACATGAGCCAGCAGTGTGCCCAGTGTGCCCAGGTGGCCAAGAGGGCCAATGGCATTCTGGCCTGCATTAGGAATAGTGTGCCCCTGTACTCTGCACTGGTTAGGCCGCACCTTGAGTAGTGTCCAGTTCTGGGCCCCTCAGTTTAAGAAGGACATCGAGACACTTGAACGTGTCCAGAGAAGGGCAACAAGGCTGGGGAGAGGCCTTGAGCACAGCCCTGTGAGGAGAGGCTGAGGGAGCTGGGGTTGTTTAGCCTGGAGAAGAGGAGGATCAGGAGTGACCTAATTGCCCTCTACAACTACCTGAAGGGTGGTTGTAGCCAGGAAGGGGTTGGTCTCTTCTCCCAGGCAACCAGCACCAGAACAAGGGGACACAGTCTCAAGCTGTGCCAGGGGAGGTTTAGACTCGAAGTGAGGAGAAAGGTCTTCACTGAGCGAGTCGTTCGTCATTGGAATGTGCTGCCCAGGGAGGTGGTGGAGTCACCGTCCCTGGAGGTGTTCAAGAGGGGATTGGACGTGGCACTTGGTGCCATGGTCTAACATGAGGTCTGTGGAGACAGGTTTGACTCAATGATCCTGTGATACT
This sequence comes from Dryobates pubescens, assembly GCF_014839835.1. Taxonomy (NCBI): domain Eukaryota; kingdom Metazoa; phylum Chordata; class Aves; order Piciformes; family Picidae; genus Dryobates; species Dryobates pubescens. The sequence continues at coordinate 4,718,567 of NC_071638.1, read as the reverse complement.
GTGATATGTTTACAGGTAAGATCCCAATGTCTGCCTGTCTCAGAGCCCCAAGGCACTCACTGAAACTGTTTGGCAAAATTAATGTTTGCCTCTTTTCCAGTGCCCCAGTAAGGACTTCCACTGAAACAGCTTCAGAAATTCAAAATGACAGATACAACAGATTTGGGATTTCTGGTGATAAATGCACTAACTGCAAGTAATCAAGCTCGAGTTAGTAAATCCCAGGTAATGCATGACAAACTCAGCGATACAAATCTTTGTGACAGCACTAATATAATAGTAATGGTAATGTTAGGAAAAGTTAAGCTACGTTAAGGTATTGTCAGGAAAAGTTGGAGCACAAGCCCTGTGATGAGAGGCTGAGAGAGCTGGGGTTGTTTAGCCTGGAGAAGAGGAGGCTCAGGGAAGACCTTATTGCTCTCTACAACTACCTGAAGGGGGGCTGTAGACAGGCAGAGGTTGGTCTCTTCTCCCAGGGAACCAGCACCAGAACAAGAGGACACAGTCTCAAGCTGCACCAGAGGAGGTTTAGGCTGGATGTTAGGAGGAAGTTGTTCATAGAAAGAGTGATTGGCCATTGGAATGTGCTGCCCAGGGAGGTGGTGGAGTCACCATCACTGGAGGTGTTTAGGAAGAGACTGGATGGGGTGCTTGGTGCCATGGTTTAGTTACAATCAGAAAGAGAGAAATGGAGCAAACAGAACAGAGAAATAAAGAAAAGGGAGAGAGAGAGAGAGGAGAAAGAGAGAGCAGGAGAGGTAGAGAGTGATAATTGCCACCCCAGGGTTTTTTTCTGTCTTGGGCAGGGAGGACAGGAGAGGCATCCAAGGAGGGTGTTGCTGAAGTCCCTTCAGCTTGTGATGTCTTGGGTGGCATCACTCCAGCTTGTAGTGTTTCCAGTGATGTTTCTCTCTCTGCTCATGCAGGCATAACTCAGAGGTTTTTGGACTGTTCATTTATCATATCTTCACCTGGCTCATGTCAACAATGCATAAGTGGATTTCCAGGAGGCCTTCTGTGTGTCTGCAGGGGTCAGCACCAGGTGGCCTCAGCCCCTCTTTGCCTTCCACTGTTCACCACACCCCCTAGGCAATTGCTGTCTTGCTGGGCAGAGATGACACAGCAGGTGGGGGTTCGGGATGATCTTATCTTTTTTGAGACATTCATCAGTTCTTAATGTATTCATCACATCCTCAGGTAACTTACATATTCAAGAGAGGATTCTCTCAAGTATCAATTAGGATTTTCTAAATTTTCTGATGAATATATTTTTTTCTTTCTTAAGTGATAATGCTCACTATTTGATGCATAAATACAATGTCCTTCTTGCACCTCAAGTTAAGGACATTGAGATACTTGGACACGTCCAGCGAAGGGCAATGAGGCTGCTAAGAGGCCTCGAGCACAAGTCCTGCAAGAAGAGGCTGAGGGAGCTAGGATTGTTTAGCCTGGAGAAGAGAAGGCTCAGGGGAGACCTTGTTGCTCTCTACAACAACCTGAAGGGAGATTGTAGATAGGTGGGGGTTGGTCTCTTCTCCCAGGCAACCAGCACCAGAACAAGAGGACACAGACTCAAGCTGTGCCAGGGGAAGTTTAGGCTTGAGGTGAGGAGAAAGGTTTTCACTGAGAGAGTCATTGAGAGAGAGCACATTGGAATGTGCTGCCCAGGGAGGTGGTAGAGTCACTGTCCCTGGAGGGGATCAAGAGGGGATGGGACGTGGCACTTGGTGCCATGGTCAAGTCATGAGATCTGTAGTGACAGGTTGGACTTGATGATCTTTGAGGTCTCTTCCTACCTTGGTGATACTGAGATACTGTGATACTGTGACTTTATTGGTCTCTACAACTACCTGAAGGGAAGTTGTAGACAGGCAGGGGCTGGTCTCTTCTCCCATGCAACCAGCACCAGAACAAGAGGACACAGTCTCAAGCTGTGCCAGGAGAGGTTTATATGGGACCTTAGGAAGAAACTCAGACAGAGTGATTGCCCATTGGAATGGGCTGCTAAGGGAGGTGGTGGAGTCACCGTCACTGGAGGTGTTCAGGAGGAGACTTGATAGGGTGCTTGGTGCCATGGTTTAGTTGATTAAATGGTGTTGGATGATGGGTTTGATGTTATGGTCTTGAAGTTCTCTTCCAACCTGGTCTATTCCATTCCATTCCGTTCCGTTCCATTCCATTCCATTCCATTGTATTCTAAGCTCCATACTGAATGTTCATTTTTTATCAAGAAGGCATCTCTTTCTTGAGCAGATGAAAATGCACAGCCCTTCAAACACCCTCACCTCTGTTAAATCCAGTCTTTTCTCCCAGAGCAGGGTGCTCCTCTCATGTATTTGTCCATCCTAACCCCAGCTGTCTGTGCCTTTTAAGCGATTTTTGCCATGACTTGGGTGGAGAGTTGAGTAACGGTCACACATGTTGAACATGTGATTAATTTGGCTTGTTATCATACTGAGGAGTATCAGTTTTAATATTAAAATTGCACTTGGTTAGGCAAAAGTCTTTATTTGGACATTGGCCTGTAAAATGTGTTTTCAAGCTGCATGTTTTTCTTAGTTTAGCCTTGCTTATTACTTATAGTTGAAAAAAAATTATTTAACATCTTTGTCAGTGCTGTTTAACAGCCTTGTCAGCAACATGAACAGTGGGATCAAAGACTCTCAGCAAGTTTGCCGATGACACCAAGCTGTGTGGTGTGGTCAACATGGTAAAGGGAAGAGATGCCATTCAGAAGGACCTTGACAGGCTGGAGACATGGGCCAATGCCAACCTCATGAAGTTCATCAAGGTCAACTACAAGGTCCTGCACCTGGGCCAGGGCAATCCCAAGCACAAACACAGACTTGGTGATAAATGGACTGACAGTAGCCCTGCAGAGAAGGACTTGGGGTGCTGATTGATGAGCCTCTTGACATGGGCTGGCAATGTGCACTGGCAGCCCAAAAAATCATGTGCTGCACCAAAAGATGCATGGCTAACAGGTCAAGGAAGATGATTCTGTCGCTCTACTCTGTTAGAATAGAATAGAATAGAATAGAATAGAATAGAATAGAATAGAATAGAATAGAATAGAATAGAATAGAATAGAATAGAATAGGCTTTGTCTGCCAGCTTCATGGACCTTCTTTCCCAGAGATAACAAACTTCTCTTGGTTGCAAGCATCTCAACCTTTCTTGACCTGCATTCCTGCCCCATAGTAAACTGTGCAATTATCCCCCATAGATTTTGCTACAATTTTGGATGCTCTGCAACTTTTTACCTAACCATCATCTCTGGATCCAGAAAACTAAGCCTGCTGAAGGCCTTAGCATCATATTTTCCAGCCCTGTGCAAATCTTTAAAACACCTAAGGTGGTTTAAGAAATCCAAGTTTGTGTGCTGAATCTTACCCTGCTTAACAGGTAGCATTCTATTATACAGTTACCATTTGAAGGTTGCTTGTAAAAGCAAACAAATTGTATACTGTTTCAAACATTAGACAACCTCTAAACATGAAATCTGGATTATTGAGGCCACTGGTAGATGTCTCTACTGTGAAAGAGGTTATAGCCATTACTCTAGTAATATATTGCAGGTAGATAACGAATGGCTAGGTAACAGAAGTCAGCAAGAGGCTTTGCTAATTTATTTGTTACCAAGATCTTTCAGTCCAGGCTGTAGTTAAGCTTTGGCACCACCATACAGTCATATTGCTGCCTGTCAGACATGCAATGGGCTGTACTAGCAGATTCTTAACAGCAGTTCAAGTTTCATCCATTGTTGTGATATTTGAGTCTGAGACTCTGGAAAGGAAGGGCCCTAGTCTGAAATGTCCACCCCTTGTCAGCCACATAATAAAGTCCTGACACAGACAGAACCTGTCCTGTTGTTTCTGCAGGTTTGTAAACCCATTGATGTATCCAAAGCCTACATTCAATGGCTCTGCTAAAATTTGCCTAATTTGTCTTATTGGCCCCATAACTCTATGATCAAAGAATTACTTCAAAAAGTATGAGACAAGGAGGAAGACCCTCCCAGTCTGTATGAAGTGAAGAGAGTTGCTGATCTCTAAGAGATATCTGGTGATTCACAACAAGGCAAATTCCAGGAGGCATTTGTCTTGCCATTTCCCAAGAAACATGGAAACTCTCAGGAAGCCAACGGAACGAGAAACCCAAGATTACCAAGCAACAAACACACTTGATGACAGGTGGAAGCTTTAAAAATAATATGATAACTTCATAAGGTTAGTTGATTTTCACATTAGGAGTTTATCATTCTGCCTCCCTGTGGAATATGTGGAAGACTACAACAGAATGAAGATGCTGTGTCACATAGTGGGGTAACATTGTCAGTGTTCCTATCAATAGGACAGAATGATATTATTGTAGGAGGATGAGCTTGTAAAATGAGGATGTTAAGTTTTATCCTTTCCAGAAGCAGAGTCCTTGTCAATTATGCTGGCTAATCAAGGATGAAATAGAGCTGCCTTCCTTCAAAAGTCTTCGTTCTTCTATATGCTTATCTGACAAAATGGGCAACACTGATCCGTCTTTCCAGTCCAGCATAACTATCAGTGGCAGACAGGGTTAAAAATGTGCCTGTAGGTATTAGTAAATGAGTATTCACTGTAACCACTGCAGTTTATTCAGAATTTTAGAATCCTCCTGAATTAGATAGGGTAATTAATTACTCAATCTCCAAATGACTGAAAATCCTTAGGACAGTGCAGGCTTTGGGGTTATTCTTTTATCTCTTACTGTATGACTGCAGAGATAAACATTTTGATTCTAGACTTTTCTACAGATTTAGCACTTAAGTGGGAAAAGCCTCACACACATATAAAATACTTTCTTTGATGTATAGACATCAGTGTCATTGACTGCGTGTTTTGGAAGCTCTGCTCACATCTCTATATCCCAGTGAAACAATCTATAACTTACTCATTCTGGTGACTTTTATCTCTCCAAGGATTTTGCTCAAAGAGTTTCTGTGTGAGAGAATAAAAACACACAGTTGCAATGATAAATATAATACATTAACTAGCCTCTCACATTACATTGGAGGAAAAATTAAGTCTCAGAGGTGTTTCTGGTATTTGGAATAAGAGTTCTCATCACTTTTTGACATGAGATTACTCCTCTGGGCCTCCTTTTCAGACCAACATTTCTCATTATGGTGCAGTGGTGATGGTAAATACCCAGTAGTGGGTGTATGCTCCTCTACACATGCCTGAAGGAGTTTAACTACTGTCTTGTTAATGTCATGCTGTATATCCACCATAACTCTTCTGCAGAATTCTCAAGTTTCTTTTCTCCCAAAAGACAAGAACCCATGCACTATGTCATTTTATGGGGGAAAAAAAAAAAGAAAGGAAAAAAGAAAGAAGAAAATAGTCAAGGTGCTTCAGGCAGACAGTTCCTTTGACTGAGAAGAGGCTGGAGCACTAACAAGAAACTAGATGTGTGAATTATAACAACACACATTTGAACATGTAACCTACTCAGTAAGGACACTCAAGCACCCCAGTAAGGACACTTCAAAGGAGCAGCCCAAGCCTCTGCCCCATATCTGCAAGCTTCTAATCTACATACCCAAGATCAACAGGGTTCCCAAACAAATGGCAATCTGCAGAATAGTTTTGCCAAGCTATGTTAAGCCATGTGAGAATACAGAATCAGCAGTGCAAATGGTGGTGGTATACAATCATAGAATCAATAAGGTTGGAAAAGACCTCAAAGATCATCAAGTCCAACCTGTCACCCAACACCTCATGACTACTAAACTATGGCACCAAGTGCCATGTCCAATCCCCTCTTGAACACCTCCAGGGATGGTGAATTCACCAGCTTCCTGGGCAGCACATTCCAAGAGCTAACAACTCTCTGTGAAGAACTTTCTCCTCACCTCGAGCCTAAACTTCCCCTGGCCCAGTTTGAGACTGTGTCCTCTGTGGTACAGGCACAGCTGTGAAGGAGTAAGAGATAGGAGACAATTCTAGGCCATGTTCAGCATGAGAGACAAGACAGCTCTTCGTCTTTGAGCTCTGGAACCTCCGAAAACCATAGACAGGAAAACTTTCCCATAACATAACAATTTATTCCAGATACAGACAGTCTGATGTCAGAGAAGACCATTTGGGAGCTAGACATATTCATCATAGAGAAAAAAAGCCTTAGTAAATGCAAGGCAATCGTATGGAAAGTGAAATGAAGGTGTCACACAGTAACCTTTCAGAAATAAAATACTGCATGGTTCCTTCTCACCATACTGTGAAAGATAAAAAGTTAATTATTAAGTAAGTTAATAAACAACTACAGACAGAACAAGAGGACACAGTCTCAAGCTGTGCCAGGAGAGGTTTAGGCTGGATGTTAGGAAGAAGTTCTTCATGGAAAGAGTGATTGGCCATTGGAATGGGCTGCCCAGGGAGGTGGTGGAGTCACCATCACTGGAGGTGTTTAGGAAGAGACTGGATGGGGTGCTTGGCGCCATGGTTTAGTTGATTAGATGGTGTTGGGTGATAGGTTGGACTCAATGATCTTGAAGGTCTTTTCCAACCTGGTTAATTCAATTCAACTCAATTCAATGCAATTCAATTCAATGCAATTCTATTCTATTACATAGAATACATACATAGAATAAACCAGGTTGGAAGAGACCTTCAAGATCACCGCGTCCAACCCATCAACCAATCAAACACCACCCAAACAACTAACCCACGGCACCAAGCACCCCATCAAGTCTCCTCCTGAAAACCTCCAGTGATGGCGACTCCACCACGTCCCCAGGCAGCCCATTCCAATGTGCAATCACTCTTTCTGTATAGAACTTTTTCCTAACATCTAGCCTGAACCTCCCCTGGTGCAGCCTGAAACTGTGTCCTCTTGTTCTGGTACTGGCTGCCTGGGAGAAGAGACCAACATCCGTCTGTCTACAACCTCCCTTCAGGTAGTTGTAGAGAGTAATAAGGTCACCCCTCAGTCTCCTCTTCTCCAGGCTAAGCAACCCCAGCTCCCTCAGCCTCTCCTCGTAGGGCTTGTGTTCCAAACCCCTCACCAACTTTGTTGCTCTTCTCTGGACTCGTTCCAGCAAGTCAACATCCTTCCTAAACCATTCCATTCCATTCCATTCCATTCCATTCCATTCTATTCTATTCTATTCTTTTTCACTCCACTTCCACTGACATGCTTAGTCATGATGAGATATGAATCTAGAAAAGAATGCTGTATTGACTCCTGTTACACCACCAAAAAATAATAATTGTGGATTCCTGTGTAAAAGAGAAATAGTTTTCATTGTCTTTGGGCCAGATCTTTAGCATGCATAAAATAGTGTGAACCCTATCTGCATGGGCCTCCATGACTGTGTACAAGCAGAAAATCTGACTTTTAATCTCAGATGACAAAAGTTACAATTAATGGTTCATTGAGAAGGGTGCTATTATTGGGTCACATCTTGCTGAATCCTCAAAGCTCTTTACCAGATTAACAATCAAATGATAAATTAATGCTCAGTACCTATGACCTTTGAGAAACTGTGAGAAGCAAAATTGGTTTTTTCTTAATATTTTTTATATACTGCTTGATTTAATATCCCAACTAATAAAAAACCAGCCTTTGGAAATGTAAATACCTGAAAATATTCAGAAAAACTGGCATCAATATTTAGAACCCCACCAACTTATCAGGAGGAGTTTTGTTCTTTCAAAACACAGATTTGAATCAACATGTCTATTTCCTGTAACTCTTAGAATGCAAATTATTTCATTGCCACATTTTCCCTGTATTTATGAATGTAATTTTTCATGCTATGGGCACCACAATATCAAAAGGTCATAGAAATATATCTAACTTCAATGGAAACACATACATTGATGATGTATCTCAAGCTATACTGAAAGCTGATAATGATCAGAGCAAGAGATGATATAAAGTGGATAAAATTCAACATGTGTTTCATGTACACTTCCTTGTCTTTTGGGTTGTTGATGAGTTTCTTTGGAAGAAACTCAGAGGAATAGTGTTGTTCACTGGGAACGAAGAACAGATGTGTGTAATGAGTGTCTGGGGTGAGGCAGAAATCTGTGCAGCTATATATTATATCAGATTGGTTTTGCTATCATTCTCAATTAACTTTTGTAGAGCAATGACTACAATGTCACCAGCTGCTCTTTCAACGGACTGTATAATTTTTACTAAGTAAAATGGACCTTACGTAGTGGATTTTATTCCACTGCCTAGTTAAAAATGAAAGGACAGATAATAGTGAATAAAGCTATTTATCCTCTATATCTTATAATTTTTTAACCTCTCTTTTCCTGTTATTTTTACCCTCAGCTGACCAAAAGTGAAGTAAATATGCACTAATTAATGCATCTTCTATTGGTTTTTACCTCTGAAGCTCTACAATTTCATTTTCTTGAAGTCTAAATGTGTAATGAAATTATAGGACATGGAATATATAATTCATTTGCTGGGCATTGAGCTACAAATGAGTTTGCTTACCCTAAGTTATATGAACCATTACAGTGATATTCCTCATACAGGAAACCACTTCCTTTATTAAAGTACTGTATTGGAAAACACTGAATATAGAATAGAATAGAATAGAATAGAATAGAATAGAATAGAATAGAATAGAATAGAATAGACCTGGTTGGAAGAGACCTTCAAGATCATCGTGTCCAACCTATCATCCAACACCATCTAATCAACTAAACCATGGCATCAAGCAACCCATCAAGTCTCATCCTAAACAGTTCCAGTGATGGCGACTCCACCACCTCCCTGGACAGCCCATTCCAATGGGTAATCACTCCCTCTATGAAGAATTTCTTCCTAACATCCAGTCTAAACCTTCCCTGGTGCAGCTTGAGACTGTGTCCTCTTCTTCTGGTGCTGTCATACATATCTACATGGTTTGATATACTTTATCAGGTTGATCAAGTCAGATCTCATTTGTAAGTGAATATTTTGCTTCAAAGGCAAAGTCCATGACTGCTTCCTACAACTTAGTTTCTTATCAGTCAATACATAGAATACATAGAATAAACCAGGTTGGAAGAGACCTTCAAGATCATCGCGTCCAACCCATCAACCAATCCAACCCACCCAAACAACTAAACCATGGCACCAAGCACCCCATCAAGTCTCCTCCTGAACACCTTCAATGATGGCGACTCCACATACTTGTACTTAGCTTAGCTTGCACTCTAGAGACAGAAAACAAGATCCACCAAACTTTGATCTCTAACTGTTTGAAACTAGGTAAGAGTTAGATCTTGCTAAAAATATATTGCAAATACAGAGACATTATTCCTTCAGAAGTTGCATTTAGAAAAAAAAGTATTTGTTTTTTGAATCGTTTATATTATTAAAGATAAGATATCACTTTAATATGGGCAGTAAATATTCTACAAGGATATGTAGTGATAGATCCAGACCAAATACAGTCTACTTTGGGTTCCTTTGTCAAGGAACCTTTGGTGCCATGGTTTAGTTGATTAGATAGTGTTGGATGATAGGTTAGACTCGATGATCTCAAAGGTCTCTTCCAACCTGGTTTATCCTCTCCTTTTCTTTTCTTTCCTTTTCTTTCCTTTTCTTTTCTTTTCTTTTCTTTTCTTTTCTTTTCTTTTCTTTTCTTTTCTTTTCTTTTCTTTTCTTTTCTTTTCTTTTCTTTTCTTTTCTTTTCTTTTCTTTTCTTTTCTTTTCTTTTCTTTTCTTTTCTTTTTTCTTCTTTTCTTCTCTTCTCTTCTCTTGTCTTCTCTTCTCTTCTCTTTTCTTCTCTTTTCTTTCCTTCTCTTCTCTTTCCTTCTCTTCTCTTTTCTCTCTTTCTCTTCCCTTCCCTTCCCTTTCCTTCCCTTCCCTTCCCTTTCCTTTCCTTTCCTTTCCTTTCCTTTCCTTTCCTTTCCTTTCCTTTCCTTTCCTTTCCTTTCCTTTCCTTTCCTTTCCTTTCCTTTCCTTTCCTTTCCTTTCCTTTCCTTTCCTTTCCTTTCCTTTCCTTTCCTTTCCTTTCCTTTCCTTTCCTTTCCTTTCCTTTCCTTTCCTTTCCTTTCCTTTCCTTTCCTTTCCTTTCCTTTCCTTTCCTTCTCTTTTCCTTCTCTTTTCCTTCTCTTTTCCTTCTCTTTTCCTTCTCTTTTCCTTCTCTTTTCCTTTTCTTTTCTTTCCTTTTTTCTTCCCTTCTCTTCCCTTCCCTTCCCAAACCTTTCCTTCCCTTCTGAAACATTCTTTTATATACCAGCCCAAGTGGGAACACTTGAAACTATATGACTCCTTTATTTTCAAACTATAGTGCATGGAGTGTACCTAAACAAAGACTTCCATTCATTTTAGCAAGGGCAAACTGAAAGTTCTGTGATGACTTTAAACTGAACAGAGCCACATAAGTGTGCCATACATTGTCAAGCCAAGTCTGAACAAGTTTGCCAGCTGTTTGGTGCAGTGGGCAAGAGAAAATAGCTCATAGAGATTAGAAAAAAGTGTTTCTTGTAGACATTAGTTCATTCTTTCCTTCCTGCAGAGATGTAATGTCTTTGAAGCAGGTAGTATGAACATGCTCTACATAGGTGTGTTGTTTCAGAGACTATGAAAGAGAGGAAAGATTTATCTAGTGCAAAAAACCCTAGGGCCCAGGGAAACTCTAAGAGGTTATAGCATTAACAATTATTTTGTGTTTCCTTTAATCAGGGCAGCCAGACCTCAGCAAATATCTGCTTGGTATTTCTGTGGCAACACAGATACACATTGCATGCATCATTTATCTAAGAACTAGTGGCAGCCAAGTTTTATTGTGAGGCTGGAAAGAACACTTATGAAAGGGCATCTGGTGGCTTGAATAATGTCCCTGAGTATTGAACTGAGTATTGAAACTTCCTCTAGAAGTAAACATCTTTTAACAAGTTGCATGAGGTGTTTCTGAAATTAAAATGTGAAACAACCCAAGAAGCTTAAAAAATGTATCTAAACTAATTTAGATCAACAATAGAGAGAGAGTTTGGGGAAACAAACAAACCAACCAACAAACCCAAACAAAACCAAAACCAATAAAATTATTTGTCTTTAATTTGTTACTTTTAAGTAATTTACACTGCAGTAATTACCAACAGCCTTATCCTTCTTTAATTTTCCCTCTGATTAAAATAACAAATTCTTCAGTTATAAGGGCTGGATTTTATGACAGCATGTTAATAATCACCTACAGTTCCTGAAAGTGCCTCATCTAATGCAATCAGTAGGTTTTTTTCCCTTATTTCAGATGTCATGTTCATGATAAAAATCTTTCATGTTGCTGCAAAATGATCACAGGTCATGAAATGACAGGTCATTAAAATGTAGGAAGTAGTTAAATGGCCAGCAATTCAAGAGAGGTGATTCTTCCCCTTTACTCTGCTCATGTGATACCCCCTCCTCAAATACTGTGTCAAGTTCTGGTGTCCCCATCATTAGAAGGAGTCCAGAGGAGGGCCACAAATATGACACAAGGGCTGGAACAACTCTGCTATGATGACAGGCTGAGGGAGCTGATGTGGTTCAGCCTGGAGAATAGAAGACTTTGGGGGAACCACATAAAAAAAATCAGACCCTACTAGGTCTGTAGGTTTCCAGAGCTTCTTCATAGGAAATGCTTATGTACCATCATTTCTTGCCCTGCTGGATCTTCCTATTTTTGAGACCACAGCCATCAACCCGTTCTTAAAACAAGCTTCAGAGATGAGTCAGTGAGATAACACACCACCTTGTATTCTGCAAGCTGCCAGCTAGAGACTGCCATGGGAGACAGAAGATCTGAGTTGTTCTCTCACTGACAAGAATGCCAGTGGACAACATCCAGAAGAGCACAAAACTGATAGGTTTTCTGTTGCAGACCTATTGCAGTCCTTTCAGCTGAAAGATTTTGATTTTGAACATATAAATGTAAAGACAAATAAAGGAACTATCTGACAAAAGGAACTAACTGTGAATCTAGAGTTGAATGACTTAATCATCACCCCTGGAGGTGTTCAAAAAGGGATTGGATGTGGCACTTGAAGCCTTGGTTTAATAGTCACAAGGTGTTGGGTGACAGGTTGGATTTGATGATCTTTGAGGTCTTTTCCAACCTTATTGATTCTATGATTCTGTGATTCTATGATTCAATGAATACATATGTCTAAGCTTAAGCATCTAACAATTATGCATCTAAGTCTGTTGCACCCACAAGTTTCTTTTTGAAGTCAGTGAAGAGCATTTGGCACCCCAAAGGCATCTGTCTTGTGCTGCTATAGCCATATAAGACAGGTCAGATGAATTGCCCGCTGGAGCTGCATGTTTCAGTCTATTGACCATGAGTGGAGGACAGGTGACTGTCTCATACATAGATGTAAAAATTATTAGATCTTTGAAGTTGGCTGATATAAATTCCTCCCCCAGAGTTTAACACAGGATGCTAGGACACAGTATCACAGTATCACAGTATAACTAAGGTTGGAAGAGACCTCGAGGATCATCGAGTCCAACCTGTCTCCACAGACCTCATGTTAGACCATGGCACCAAGTGCCACGTCCAATCCCCTCTTGAACACCTCCAGGGACGGTGACTCCACCACCTCCCTGGGCAGCACATTCCAATGACGAACGACTCGCTCAGTGAAGAACTTTCTCCTCACCTCAAGTCTAAACCTCCCCTGGCGCAGCATGAGACTGTGTCCCCTTGTTCTGGTGCTGGTTGCCTGGGAGATGTGACCAACCCCTTCCTGGCTACAACCACCTTTCAGGTAGTTGTAGAGGGCAATGAGGTCACCCCTGATCCTTCTCTTCTCCAGGCTAAACAATCCCAGCTCCCTCGGCCTCTCCTCATAGGGCTTGTATGAGATCATGGTAAAAACAGCTGTTGCTCCAACTATGTATAAAAAATTTTTACTAACTGGACAGACCACTGTGCCACCATAATGTATGAAATGCATTTTGAATGTCTCGAGAAAATACTTTGAAAATCCATAAGATTAACCAGATAATCCAGCAGGGGTTAAAGATAAAGACAAGAATACATTTCTTCTGTGAAAAAAAAATGCTGTAATTTATTTGGGTGCACATATACATTTACCTTTTGTGCTGTCAGTGCTGCTTTCTTAAAAAGGAGTCTCAACTTACTGAATGTAATATTCAGCTAATGTAAACCACTTTTTTTTTGGATAAGATTCTCCTGATGTAAGTTTTCAATTTCTTTATGTGACATTCATAACTAGCAATTAAAAAATTAAATAGTTAATCCTGTAAGGCCTTCCCATTAAGCAGTTACTACTTCAGCAAATTGGCAGCTTTGTTAATGGCCACTCATTAAGACATATCTTTCATTTGTTTCATTGCCAAGAAGGCAAGGTCCCTTTGGACAGTCTCTTACCCCACAACTTCAGAACATGATGACACAGTCTCAAGCTGCACCAGAGGAAGTTTAGGCTGGAGGTGAGGAGAAAGTTCTTCACAGAGAGAGTTGTTAGCCATTGGAATGTGATGCCCAGGGAGGTGGTGGAGTCACCATCCCTGGAGGTGTTCAAGAGGGGATTGGACGTGGCACTTGGTGCCATGGTTTAGTCATGAGGTCTTGAGTGACAGGTTGGACTTGATGATCTTTGAGGTCTCTTCCAACCTTGGTGATTCTATGATTCTGTGAACTTATAAACTTTACATCTGGTGAATTATATACTAAAATATTCAAATCTGTACTGGTTTGCCATGCTGTCATGCACATACTGAATTATAACAACTGCTGTACAGTGTAGGTTATTTACACACTTTGTGAGTTGTATTTAATCAGCATTGAAATGAAGGCGATAAATCATTAACTTTGTCTGAAGAGTATTTTAAGGAGCCAAAATATAAATTACTGGATACAGCATTTTAGTTTTGGATGTGGCATTTGTATAGTCACATACTTCTGGATTCACAAGTGTTCTGCATGTCAAAGAAGCCAATTTTATTCACCAAATCAGAAGTGTATTACAGAATCACAGAATATATGTGGTTGGAAGGGATCTCAGGGATCATCCAATCCAATTCAATTCTTTGACCCAGCACTGAAGGGTCAACACTAGAACGTGTCCTTAAGCTCCAGGTCCACACAGCACTTGAACAGCCCCATGGATGGTGACTCCACCACTGCCCTGGGCAGATCATTTCAATATTTGATAACACTTTCAATGAAGATGTATTTCTTAATATCAAGCCTAAACCTTCCCTGGTGCAGCTTGTAACCATTTCCTCTAGTCCTGTCACCTGTCATCAAGCAGAAGAGGCTGCCTCCTCCTCATTCCAACTTCCCTTCAGGTAGTTGTACAGAGCAGTGAAGTCTCTCCTCAGCCTTATCTTCTCTAGACAGGACAACTCCACCTCCCTCAAATGCTTCTTGTAGGTCATGTGCTCCAGGCCCTTCACAATCCCTGCTGCCCTTCTTTAGACTTGCTCCAGCACTTCAAATATTCTTCCTGTAGTGAGTGACCCCAGAACTGAGCACAGTACTCAAGGCATGGTGTCACCTCCCTGTTCCTGCTGGCCAGAGTGTTTCTAATAGAAGCCAGGATGCCATTGGCTTTCTTGGCTACCTGGGCACACTGCTGACTCATGTTCAGTTGACTATCAACCAATAACCCCAGGTCCTTCTCCAAGTTGCAGTATATTGGAATTATATAGCAGTATATTAGAAGTATAAAACCAAACTGACATACTCATCTCTACAAATCTCATTTGTTTTCCTGCATCTGGTAATGAGTGAAGTTGTGGAGGATTTTGTTTGAGCAACATGTAGTGCTGAATGGAAATAGTGGTTAAAGTGGTGCTTAACCTGCTTCATGGAATTTTATTTTTCTTGCTGCAAGAGCCAATTTATCAGCTTTCCTGCCTGTTGTCTAGCATAAAAATGAGCACAGAAAATATTACTTGAGGATTACGTAGCACAAACAATTTTGGCTCTCCTAGGGTCCTCAGGTAGTTCAGAATACTGGATAAAAGTTCCTCCATTTTCTCACCTAGCTCATCTTCTTCAAACAGCATACCTGGCTCAGGTATTCACATGACCTCCTGTCATGGACAAAATAAAGAAGTTTATTAAACTTGTGTGGTGGGTTGAAGGGCTGATCCTTCCCTTCCCTCCCACCACGGGCAAAAAATGAGACTCAGACAAACGGATTGCCAAAGCGGTGCAAAGTTTAAATGGAAAAGCAGTGAATATTTTACAGAGAACCACAAGCACAGTGACAAAAGAGAGAGATCCCAAAACATACCCAGAAACATCCCAACACTTCCCTCTCCCCACCTGAGGATACACCCAAAACCTCCAGGGCTCTTTCTTCATTCCCTCTTCCACTGTTAGGCTAATCTCAGCTGGCCAGACCAGAAACTGCCCTTCCCCCTGGCCTTGGGCCTAGCCAGGCCCAAGAGGCTGTGAGATGAGTCCCCCCATTACCAGATAGGGACCAATCTCCATAGGAATGGTGAGGGAAGAAAGAGGAAGTGCAGGACCCCACTGATGGTTTTATAAGGGAGCAGGGCATTATGGGATGAAATACATAGCTTCCCGTGTCTACCCCCTGGGCTGACCCTCAGGACAGCGCAGGTGTGACTTGTGTGGTGGCATCAGGGGGGGCACCCAGCCTGAACCACCACAACTTGTCAGTGCGAATCTGCTTTGTCATTAAAACAGAGGGAAGTTACAGTTGCCATTGTAAGAACATTTTCTTTAAATTGCTAACAAAAATATTTTTAGCAATGTATTTTGTTCTTCTTTTTCTCCTATGGTCATTACCAGCATCTGCTGCCAGCTGCGTGCAGTAATTAATGTAAGCAGCTTCTCAGGAGCAAGCAAAACGTTCCAACACACAATGCATGCTACATCTTAACCAACTCTTATCAGAGCTGATGGTTTATTTTTCTTAGAATGACTTGATTAGAAAGACTAAAACAGTCTGTAGTCAATGTAAGGAAGCAAATATCTTCTCCTGCAATTTACGTATTACTCAGCTTCTTGAAGGTTTGTGACAGTTTAGGCTGCACCTTTGAGAAAGTATAGCTGCATGTTTGGGTGTAAAAAGGAAAACAAAAGGAAGATAATGCTAAACTAATTTCATTGGTAGATGAGTGGGATGTAGTTTTATGAGCGTATATTCTGTCTCAGCCTGTCTTCTGTTGGCCAGAATGCATGCATGCTGACCCTGGACTGAAACTGATAAGATAAGCATCTAACTTCTTCACAACTGCTTTGAACTAACTGAACTTCTCCTAGTATTTTTCTCCTTTTTTTCTTCTAATTAACTAGAGAGAGAGGTTGGGGGAAACCCAAGGTGGGATCCTCCACAGGAGGATTTCTGTGTTGCTTCTTTTCTTGTAAATTCTTGTACAATATTGTAAATACTGTATATTTTGTATATATTCATTGCATTTCATTATTGCTTGTAAAATACATCTTCATTTGCTTCTCTGGCTGGGCTTAGCTGAGCTTTTTGTGGGTGTGGTTGGGCTAAACACCACAACAAGCTTGTATCTGATTTTTAAAAGAAAAGTAAAAGCAAATGAAGTTTTTAACAGTCTGCAAAGGTTTTACAGTTAATTACTTGCCCAAATAAACATATTTTATCCATTTTCATGGGGTAAACGTGTCAGCTTGTCATACATGGTGCACTTGCAGAGCAAATTGTTAGTGTTTCCTCACATTTTATTCACTTATTTAACATGCTGTCATGGGTTACATCTAAATCTGCTGCTGTTGCTCAAAACCATCCTGCTTCATGCCAGCTTCAAAATGTAAGTGTGTCAGATTGCATGCAAGGACTCCCTTCTGGGTGTAGCAGGAATCATTTATTGGTACAGAACAAGCAGCTTATGTAGGAAAAATTGAGCAGGCTAAGCAATTCCCTAACATCTTTGCACCCATGTTGCTAATTGAGTTTTCTTCTTTGATATGCAGCTGTCCATTGTTATCTTCATCCCATATCGGGTTGAGCTGGTCTTGCATGGAGGCAAGCATCCTTCTGTCTCACACTTCAGGTTGTTTACTGCAGTCAGCTCCTCTTTACCATCAGGCCATTTTTCCATTGTCAGTGGCCCGTTCCTGTTGTTCTTTCTTGTCCTGAAACCTCCCATAGATACTTTCTGCTTTCCCACAACAGTGCTGTCTAGAGCAAAGTACGATGGGGCTTGATGTTCAGATTATAACGAGAGGCTTCCTGTTCCAGTTGTTACTTTTGAGTTCCAGGTTTTGGGTGTTGGTTCTCTTCCACAGGGGAGACAGCAAGGCAGGTGGGAATTGATTAGTTCCTCTGGTTTCCACTTTATGCTAAGGAGGGTTTTTCCCTTCATTTTGTTGTGCTTTTTCAGCAAATAGGCTAAGCTAATTTAATTGTGCATTATGTTCATAAAATCATAGAATCATAGAATCAATAAGGTTAGAAAAGACCTCAAAGATCATCAAGTCCAACCTGTCACCCAACACCTCATGACTACTAAGCCATGGCACCAAGTGCCACGTCCAATCCCTTCTTGAACACCTCCAGGGATGGTGACTCCACCACCTCCCTGGGCAGCACATTCCAATGGCTAACAACTCTCTCTGTGAAGAACTTTCTCCTCACCTCCAGCCTAAACTTCCTCTGGTGCAGCTTGAGACTGTGTCCTCTTGTTCTGGTGCTGGTTACCTGGGAGACCAAGCCCCTCCTGGCTACAACCACCCTTCAGCTAGTTGTAGAGAGCAGTAAGGTCTCCCCTGAGCCTCCTCTTCTCCAGGCTAAACAATCCCAGCTCCCTCAGCCTCTCCTCATAGGGCTTGTGCTCAAGGCCTCTCCCCAGCCTCATTGCCCTTCTCTGGACACATTCAAGAGTCTCAATGTCCTTCTTAAATTGAGGGGCCCAGAACTGGACACAGGACTCAAGGTGTGGCCTAACCACTGCTGAGTACGGGGGCACAATGACTTCCCTGATACTGCTGGCCACGCTATTTCTGATGCAGGCCAGGATGCCATTGGCCTTCTTGGCAACCTAGGCACACTGCTGGCTCATGTTCAGCCAGCTGTCAATCAGTACCCTCAGGTCCCTTTCTGTTTGGCAGTTCTCCAGCCACTCTGACCCCAGCCTGTAGCTCTGCATGGGGTTGTTTTGGCCAAAGTACAGCACCTGGCACTTGGATTTGTTGAATGCCATCATGTTGGACTCCGCCCATCAGTCCAGCCAGTCAAGGTCCCCCTGGTGAGCCCTTCTAACCTCTAACCAATCAACATCTGCTATCAACCTGGTGTCATCTACAAATTTACAGATGACTGACTCAATCCCCTCTTCCAGATCTTTTAACTTAACTCTTTATCTCAACCTAGTGTTTTCCTCTGTGTGTGTTACTTTTCCCTCACTTGGAGAGAAACAGGCAGGTTAACCCATTCACAGTGCTTTAACCTGTTACACCTGTCAAAAAAACCCCACCAACCCAAAAAACCCCAATAAGAGTATTTCATATGTGCATTTCTTGCAATACTCTCTGATTGCTTTTTCATATTTGATTGTACTTGTCATGTGTTCTAGTATCTTATCTATGCACCCACAACATCAGTTACAAGCTTAAAAAGAAACATTTTAGACACTTCAAGATTTTGCTTTTGTTTTTAATTTATGGAAATTATCTTTTCACCACACAGGAACACAAACCCAAACCAAAACACCCCACAAACAAACACCAAACAAAAACCCCTACCAAAACAAACCAACCGATTGAGCCCTATTAAAATACACAAATTAAAAGGTCATTACAGAATCACAAAATTTCAGGAGCTGGAAGGGACCTCAAAAGGTCATCTAGTCCAACCCCTCAGCCAGAGCAGGATCACCTGCACCAGATCACACGGGAACACATCCAGGCAAGGTTTGAATATGTCCAGAGAGCGAGACTCCACAGCCTCCCTGGGCAGCCTGTGTCCAGTGCTCTGTCACCCTCTCAGAGAAATAAAATTTCCTCATATTTATGTGAAACTTTCTATGCCTCAACTTCCACCCATTGCCCCTTGTGCTGTCATTGGGCACCACTGAGCAGAGCCTGGCTGCATCCTCTCAGGACTCACCCTTTACATATTTATAAACATTGATGAGGTCACATCTCAGTCTCCTCTTCTCCAAGCTCAAGAGCTCCAGCTCCCTCAGTCTCTCCTCATATGGAAGATGTTCCACTCTCTCAATCATCCTTGTGGCTCTGCCCTGGACTCTTTCAAGTAGCTCACTGTCTTTCTTGAACTGAAGGGCCCAGAACTGGACACAATATTCCATATGCAGCCTCACCAGTGCAGAGTAGAGGGATAGGAGAATCTCTCTTGACCTACTGGTAACATCCCTTCTAATCCAGCCTAGAATAGCATTGGCCTTCCTGGCCACAGAAGCACATTGCTGGCTCATGGTCATCCTTCCATCCATCAGGACCCTTGGGTCCCTTTCACCTTCACTGCTCTCCAGCAGGTCCATCCCCAGCCTATACTGGTGCATGGAGTTGTTCCTTCCCAGGTGCAAGACTCTACATTTGCCCTTGTTGAAGCTCATCAAATTTCTCCCTGCCCAGATTTCCAGCCTGTCCAAGTCTCATTGAATGGCAACACAACCTTCTGGTGTGTCAGCCACTCCACCCAGCTTGGTGTCATCAGCAAACTTGCTCACAGCACACTCTGTTCCCTCATCCAGGTCATTGAAAAATGTATTGAACAGTACTGGTCCCAGTACTGATGCCTGAAGGACTCCACTAGACACAGCCCTCAAACTAGACTCCATCCCATTGACCACAACTCTTTGACTCCTTCCCTTCAATCAGTTCACTGTCCACCTCACTACCTGATCATCCAGACCACACTGCCTAAGTTTCAATTGTAAGGATATCACATTATCCTACTAAAATCTATTACATACATGAGTAAAAGTGGACAGACACAGATAAATTACAAGATATGCCTTGTGTTTGCTTTTCAAAATGTCACATTTTAACTGAAGGTCAGATATTTAAAATTGTTGGGGGTTTTTTAATCCATATTTACTTTGACATTGGTATGATTGCAGTAATTAGTTCACCTATTGTTCAATAAGTCAGACTAATTTTTGTTCAATATAATTGAAGGTAAACATCCAAATTATTGGCTTCATTGTCAATACAGACAAGTAAACACACAAGCACTAACTCAAAGAATGCAGATGAATTTTCTGGGTAATATATTTCCATGAATGATTAATCTTCAAAGACTGTGGGACCTAAGATGAGAAATGCTGTATTTAGTGTCACTTGTCTTCAGACTAATTATTCATTGTCTTCTCCTTTCCTATCAATCTCTCAAATCATTGCAATAAGTATTATTAAGATAGCTTTGCTAAGTTGTCATAGATCTAGACACGCTGTGAAAACCAAAGATACCGTTATTTGGAAAGCCTTTCTTAATGTGACCTAGATGTGCTTAAAATTTCTCAGCTGACTGGCATAGAATGTTGATGAGCCACTCATGACCCTGGCACCTTGATTAGTCAGGAAGAAAACAGCAAGAAATACATTCATATGCTATTGAGCACCAAGAGCTGCTATGGGATGACTTCTGCATCCCTGAGTGTCCACAACTGCAGTTCACTAATGAGAAACTTGGCATCTCCAGCCACATGGACTCTTCTTGTAAAACAATCTGAGTACTTATGCTAAAGAAAAAAATAATCAAATTACATCAAATTAAAAACTTGTATTTATCACCAGTTATTTTGTAGAAAACATTGAAATCTTCAGTGAGCATTAGTTATGTGCATCATCATAGAGATGATATTCCGCTGCTAGAATCCTGGAGAGCAGTTGCCTCATTTGGAGAAAGTTTTCTGGTCAGGAATACAGGTTGCAAAGTTTCATATTCTACTTACTAGGATGAGTTTAATCACCTGCAGAAATAAGATGGGAAACAATTGGTTTTGCACAGAAAACTGGTTTTGTACAGGAGTGTGCAGAAAGTTTCTGGAAGAGTTGATGAGTGCAAGCCAATAATGTCATATGATTGCCAGCAGAAATCAAACCATTATTGTAAGGGAATGCATAAGTAGGAGTTTGTATGCAATGTACATGAAGCCTTCTTTCCTCAGGGTCATCAGGCCTCTGTAGGTTCAAAGTTTCATTTCTTTCCATCTCTAAATACTACCACCCATTTTTAAAAAGAAAGATGTAAACAGTACAAATAATTAAAGGAACAGAAAAGCTGGAGAGGAAAAGTTTTCTCACTGGTTCTAGTTCGAGTGAATATGAGCTTACTGGCGGGAAGAACTGTCCTCAAGTACATCAAAGATCACTGTACAGAGGATAATAAAAAACTCTTCCTCTACAGATAAAACAAGCAATGATCTTAAACAGTGAGAGAAATCCTAAGACATGATCACAAAGAGTAAGTTAAAGTTATTACAGTAACCTGGCTTTGAGTACTCACCTCTTTGAAATATTGATGTTCTTTTTGTACATTTAGAAAAAGCCCTACACATGTGAATGTTTGAAAGAAAACACATCAACTCATTCATTATATTTCCATTAGTCTTCTCGAAAGAAGTGGGCATATCTATCACCGCTCTAAGAGGCATGAACTATTTTTCCCTTAAAATGCTTCATTAATCTCATCCCAAAATTCTAATTAGGCACTTTGAAGTGTTTCTAAGTGGCACTTTGAAGTGTTTGAAGGAGATCAGCTACCCTTAAAAAACAATCTTTTTTATTTCTTTTCAGCAGCCCCAGAGGTGAGTGTTATCTCATAGCGACACACATTTTGTGTTGTATCTCACTGCCTAAACAACAAAGTCATTTCATGAATAGATTCATTTTTTAATTTTTTTTTAAATCTTGGTCTCCATTTTGCTTCTACATTCAAAATACATTAACCTAAGCAAGGTGATTTTCCTCCTTTGTATTTCTCATTGTGGTGGTTTGTCCCTGGCTGGGGGCCGGATGTCCACCAAAGCCACTCTATCCCTCCCCTTCTTAGATGGACAGGGGAAACAGAAAATATAACCAATAACTAGACTAGACTAGACTAGACTAGACTGGAACAGAACAGAATAGAATAGAATAGAATAGAATAGAACAGAATAGAATAGAATAGAATAGAATAGAATAGAATAGAATAGAATAGAATAGAATAGAATAGACCAGGTAGGAAAAGACCTTCAAGATCATTGCATCCGACCCATCATACAACACCATCTAATCAACTAAACCATGGCACCAAGCACCCCATCAAGTCTCCTCCTAAACACCCCCAATGATGGCAACTCCACCACCTCCCCAGGCAGCCCATTCCAATGGGGCAAAGGCTCATGAATCAAGATGGAAGCAATTTAATAGGATGAAAAGCCAAAGCAAAGACCACACAAGAGTACAAGAGTACTCAAAGATGTTATTCTCTACTTATCATTAGCAGACAATAATTGTTCTCTTTCTGGGAAGCAGGGCTTCAATAGTTGTAGCAATTGTTCGGGGGGACAGACACCACCAATGGATGTCCCTCACAGTTGCTTCATTCCATTAGTTTTATAGCTGAGCTGACATCATATGGTATGGAATACCCCTTTGGTCAGTTTGGGTCAGATGGCCCAGATGTGTCCCATTCCAAGATCTTGCCCATCCCTGAGTCTGCTGCAGGATGGGGGGAAGCTGGAAAAGCACATCCTTGGTAGTTGGCTCAGCAGTAGCCAAAACACTGGTGTGTTATCAACCCCCAGCTACACCACTGTAAAACACAGCACTGAAAAGATGCCCTGAGGAGAATTAACTTCAAGTCAACCAAACAAAAAATGCTCACAAATAGAATAGAATAGAATAGAATAGAATAGAATAGAATAGAATAGAATAGAATAGAATAGAATAGAATAGAATAGAATAGAATAGAATACTCCAGGTTGGAAGATACCTTTGAGAGCATCAAGTCCAACCTATCATCCAACACTATCTAATCAACTAAACCATGTCACCAGAGCACCCCATCAAGTCTCTTCCTAAACACCTCCAGTGATGGTGACTACACCACCTCCCCAGACAGCCCATTCCAATGGTCAATCACTCTTTCTGTGAAGAACTTCTTACTAACATCCAGCCTAAACCTCCCCCTGGCACAGCTTGAGACTGTGTCCTCTTGTTCTGGTGCTGGTTGCCTGGGAGAAGAGACCAGCCCCTGCCTGTCTACAGCCTTCCTTCAGGTAGTTGTAGAGAGCAATAAGGTCTCCTCTGAGCCTTCCCTTCTCCAGACTAAGCAACCCCAGCTCCCTCAGCCTCTTCTCATAGGGCTTGTGTTCCAAACCCCTCACAAGCTTTGTTGCCCTCCTCTGGACACCTTCCAGCAAGTCAACATCTTTCCTAAACTGAGAGGCCCAGAACTGGACACAAGACTCAAGGTGTGACCTAACCAGTGCCAAGTACAGAGGCACAATGACTTCCCTGCTCCCTGCTGGCCACACCATTCCTGATCCAGGCCAGGATGCCATTGGTCTTCTTGGCTGCCTGGGCACACTTCTGGCTCATGTTTAGCCTACTATCAACCAGTAAGTATCTATTTCCTCTTCAGTGGAATATGACCCTTCATTATTTTGACATGAGCAATATTATAAAAACTAGAGCATATCTCACAAGTTTACATGGGCTGCCCCGACTCTCTCAGCAGCAGCAAGGTATTTTGTCAATAATGCACAACATGAACAACAACAGTTACAACAGTAACAAGCAGCTATCTTTTCTGCCACAAGACAGGGTGTTGCATCTTGTTACATTAGCTTCACAAAAACTTAACTGCCCGCTCACTGATCTCCAAGGAGCCTGGATCAGTGGAGAAGAATAGCATACCTCTTTCATTTGGTATCCCTGAATGGACCTCTGTAGTGATTCACAGCTTGCTTTTAACAACCTAACGCTGACAGTTTATTAACCTGGCTTGAATAGTGCTTCATTCTGGCAGTGTGATAAAATTCCTTTGGTAATTCAAACATCAGCCTTTTCTACTGCATTATAATTTACAAATTGATGACTACTCTGGATTTTTGGTGGAAGAGAAAGTTGCAAATATTTTGTCAGTATTCTGTCATTTCTTCCCCATTTGCTTCTGTGTAAGCATGTTTTATTCTGTAACTTACAATGGAGTATAAATTGTTCTTTGTACAAAAACTACACTGGAATAAAGAGTATGCTGTAATGATTCAATTTCCAATCTATGCTTTGTCCTCCTAGAAACAGATGCAAGTCTCTTTGCACTTACACAACATTAACTGCAAACAAAGGGTACAATTTCAGCTTCCATTTTTTTCCTTTATTTTTTTTTCTTTTTCACATGTTCAGAATTTATATTCTGACAGTTTATATCAAGAAACTTTCTCTAGACAATATTAAATTTATGGATAGCCTAATTAATACCATATTAAGTGGCCCAAACTAGCACTTTGTAGCAGCTGGGCAGGAAAAAAAAATGCCTAGACATGATTTCCTTCAATGAATGAGACCAGCATGACAAATTCACATCTCACTTGACAGCCTTAAAGTGCAATAGCAGAAGTTCAGCCTCCCTCAGACAATCTTAAGATAAGGTTGTATTATCACTCTTCTCAATTTTCTTTTGATAGTTTTCCTATTAGTAGTTCCTTTTAAACAGATATAAAATCACTGAACATACAATATAACCAAATGACCAATTAGATTAGAAGCAGTAAAACTTTAATATAACATTCTAGTTTGAAAAGGATCAAACAGAGACTCATTAAAATTCAGAGATTAAAGTTTGAGGGAAAAGATTAGAAAAAAATTAGTATTCCCCATGGTAGTCTAATTATTTTTCCCCCCACCTACGGTGGAGTTAAAAAAGATCATTCATCCAGTAGATAATACATGAAGGTGAGAAACAGAAAAAGTGAGAAATACAAAGCCAGAATGCTAGAAATATTACAATTAAAAGGAGGAGCATCAAGGGATAGCTTGCTTTTTTATTTTAAGGAAACACTTCATACAAGATCTTGTCACAGTTTAACCCCAGCTGGCAACTAAGCACTACACAGACGTTTGCTTACTCCTCCCCTCCTCCCTGTACCCTGTAGGGGTTGAACTCAATGATCTCTGCAGGTCCCTTCCAACCTCTCTAATGTGCTGTGATACTGTGTGATACCTCCTTCCCCACCATGGACTGAGATAAAACAGTCTGCAAAACTAAAGAGAGAAATAAAACTCAAGAAAGACAAATAATGCACAAAGTAATTGCATACCACCTCTGATCTTTGCCCAGAAAGTCCCTGAACAGTGATCACTCCTCCTGGATCATGGTGCCCTTTAGTATGGAATATCCTTTTTGCTAGTTCAGGTCAGCTGTCCTAGTTCTGCTGCCCCTAGCTTCTTATGCACCTCTTTTCCATCAGAAACTGAAAAGTCCTTGGCTTAGTATAAGTGCTACTTAGCAACAACTAAAATACCAGCCTGCTGTCAAGAATATTTTCAAACTTTATCCAAAATACAGCA
Source organism: Dryobates pubescens (assembly GCF_014839835.1). Lineage (NCBI taxonomy): Eukaryota > Metazoa > Chordata > Aves > Piciformes > Picidae > Dryobates > Dryobates pubescens. The sequence continues at coordinate 4,693,099 of NC_071638.1, read as the reverse complement.
CTGTACCAGCTACTAAAAACAAAATCCTTTCCCACCCAAAGCCAAAGCAAATCTGAACTTACAACATGACCTGAGCATCTTGTGTTGTCATAAAGGACCTTCGGCTTGCATGCATCTCAGTGGGAACTCAGGTTTTCAGCTATCCTGAAGAAAAGCTCAGAATTTGGCAGAAATAGTTACGTACTGTGAACATTCAGGTATAAAACTTTTGAGGAGAGTAACAGCAGCCATCTTGAAGTTCTTTGAAAAACTACAAAACAAACTGGTTTGAGGTCCCATCCAGAGACTGCAAAGGTAAGGATCTTCACTGCAAATCCTTAAAAGACCATATGTCTCCCACTCATAATCAGGAAGTTTGTTCAATATAAAAGAAGCTTTGGAGCAAAGAGAATCACAAGAAAACAAAGTAACAGCAGTCCCAAGAGCATGTCCACTTCCACAGTGCTTTGGGTAAAAGTTCTGCACTTCAACTAAATAAACATTCCATCTCCAAAGAGTACCCACCCATTTCTTCCAATAGCAACATCAAACTAATGGTCTGTTATGGAATTCAACCAAGAGCCAGGGTCAAATTTTCATCTCAGGTATGTTCATCTTCAGTCTAACGAGAAAATGAATGAAAGATGTGCCTTGACTCTCTCAAAATTTCTCTCAACTTCCACTGTATGCCATCTCCTGTCACCACTCCACCATCTTTGTGCTAATGGCAAACATTTTATGTTTGTCTCTGATCATTGAAGTGATTACATGATACAACTGAAACTCATGCATGGGTTAATATTCTTTATTACTAAATAAAACATTTAATTTCCATTAAAGTGTGAGACAAAGTTATACAGCAAGACATAATTCAGGCTTTATTTATGAACATAGTTGCAACTTACCTTAAACCTTCTTAGTAAAGCAGAACTAAGAGTCAGTAAGCAATATGTGAGAAAAACTGAAATGAACCATCTCTTTCAACAGTACTTTCATATAGAATATTAGTTTTATGTAGATGCAATCTTTCAAACATTCCCTAAGTCATTTTGGTAAATGCAATAAGCTAACACATAGATTATCATAGAATCATAGAATCAATAAGGTTAGAAAGACCTCAAAGATCATCAAGTCCAACCTGTCATCCAACACCTCACGACTACTAAATCATGGCACCAAGTGCCATGTCCAATTCTCTTTTGAACACCTCCAGGGATGGTGACTCCACCACCACCCTGGGCAGCACATTCCAATGGCTAACAACTCTCTCTGTGAAGAACTTTCTCCCCACCTCGAGTCTAAACTTCTACTGGCACACCTTGAGACTGTGTCCTCTTGTTCTGGTGCTGGTTGCCTGGGAGAAGAGACCAACCCCTTCCTGGCTACAACCTCCCTTTCAGGTAGTCGTAGACAGCAAGGAGGTCTCCCCTGAGCATCCTCTTCTCCAGGCTAAACAACCCCATCTCCCTCAACCTCTCCTTGTAGGGCTTGTGCTCGAGGCCTCTCCCCAGCCTCGTTGCCCTTATTCAGATCAGCATCAAACCTCAGCCAGAATTTATGATCAAAATGTTATGTTGTTTATACCATGCAGCTCTTGTGCTATCAAGACAACAAATACCAAAATAAACCTTGGGGTTTTTTTTTGTTTCGGATCAGAACCATTCATGGGATTATATTTGTAAGTTCTGTTCCCTACTACACCCTATGCAAATACAAATATTTTTTTGTGTAAGGAAAACATAATAAAAATCTGTGAGGTATGTCATCATACCTGCAATTCCTTCATATAAATCAAATAAGGTTTGTCAGCTCCAAGTATTCCCTCACTGATTGTTCATTTTTAGCATATATAACATTTTTGTCAATGAACAATATCATCTTCCAACTACATTATGACTTAGGTATTCCACTTGCTCTGTTTCTTCTCATCCAGGTTTACTATTACCTACCACTTTGCTTAACTGTTGCAAGAATAGATATAGAGTTCTAGAGGAATGAAGTGGAACAAAAATGATGTGGACAATCGTGTCTCATTGTTGCTTAGTTCTGTGTTAAATCAAAATTCCACCACCTACATTGGTTCACATTTTCCCTTAACAGTGAGTCCAGTGGACAGTGCAGCCTGATCACTGCTAACTGTTTTGTGCCATTGCTGATCACATAACTATCAGTTCCAGTCCGTGTCACAAGCACAACCGGTGATCAGAGCTCTAATAATTGTGAAATGAGGTAAGAACTCTCAGCAGAGACCTCCTGTAAAACATGAACTCCTATCAAAGAATTGCATGTTCCAAGTTTTCTTTTCGAATCTAACAGGTAGTCCTGGTTTCCAAGTAAAAGCAACCAGACCATATTGGATTTTCAAGTACCAGCCTGATATTCAAAGTCTACCTTCAGGGCTCAAAGGAAAAGCTTGTTGTTCGAGTAAATCATTCAGAGGAGGAAAATGGCTACAACTATGGAAAAATACAACTGTGGAAATTAATTTCATTCCTTTGAGCAGCTGGAATATTTTGGCACTGAGGTCCATCCCAGTTTAGTCTGAGCATATTTATTTGCAGTTAATTTGCTTTTCTGGAATGATGAACACGTGGGATTAAAATTAGGCTTCATTGCTTCTTCACCTTTCATGAAGGAAAGCACCACCCTGCTGTCAGCAAATAAAGACAAGACATATGCAAACTGTAAGCTGACATTGTGTACATACTATACATATATAACAGAAGCCCCAGAAAAATTACTATACCTCACTGTGTCTGAAAGCCCTAAGAAAGTAAGCAGGTTATAAAGATGCTGATAGAGTGTACCATGGAACAAGCTTTCCAGGCAACATATTTATTGCTTGGTAGTGTTCAAACTTCGACAGAGTTTGAAGCACAGTAGACATACAGCCATACTAGAAGCATACAGGGCTGAACTCAGCCTGGCCTAATGACTGTGACTGAGGCAGCTTTTCCTGAGGTGAATGAGACCTGCTTTCTCAGTACACATGAATCATTTAGGCTATACTGTCTTTCAGATTACTTGCTGCTGCCAAATAAATTACATCCAGAATACTCTGTATTTATTTCACCAAGCCTGACAGTTCCACAGCTTATTATTGTTGTATGAGCTTGGTGCAACCCTGATTTTTACTGTTCTAGAAAAAGGTACTACAAATGTATCTTTTTGGTGTTGAGATTTAAATTGTTATCTTCTTAGCTCACTTATTTGCAATTTATATGTATTTGTACAGATTAACTCCAAACAAAAAGGTATATTCATTTCCCTTGGCTTTAACCCCCCTGTTTGTCTGAATTATTTATTACAAATAAGCACATACATATATTAAATATGGACATATATATGTAAGGCCAGCTAAAATGATCACCCACTCTGACTGTTTAGGGTGGAAGCCTGTTAGTGAAGAATACATACATAGGTATGTACATCTATGCATATAGATCCTTTTGCTTCCTAGCTTTACACTGTTCAGTAGTTGGCCCTGGTTGCCCTAGTCTTCCAGCTGCTTCACATACATGTTCAACCATGCGTTGCACCAGCAGCTGGTACAGATGTAAGGCCCTTCCAGTAGCCCACCCCAAACCCCATGGTTTCACCATTATCTGGCTTGAAGTGCACCAGTGATGGCACATTGACATAAATACCTACACAAAATTCACACATATTCTGGTCTCTCTAGTTGCTCCCACCACAGGCACAAAAGCCTCTGAGATCCCTGGTCCTATTCCAGCTGCTGCACTCAAATCCACAGGCACACACAGGAACAGAGGTATAAATGGAATTTAATGAAAAGACAGAAGAGACTGTGGGGATCAGGAACAGGGAATGACCAGACATGCTTGCTGACCAGGAACTTGCCTGTACACATCTGGTTCTTTTCAATCCCTTCTTCCCATGCATGTAGCTCCCCAGTCCGCCCCTTTCTCTATGCCTTTGGTCCCCGCTCTAAATATCCCAGAATAAGTCTGGATCAATACCAAAAAGTTCTTCCTTGTGTCCCTTACTGAATGTCATGTCCCCTGGGGTAGTAATTCCCCTCTTCAATCTGTAAAGTGACCAAAGGAGACTCTTGCTGGCTGGGTTTGGTAGATGTTATCCCAGGGCCCTGGTCTGAGGGTCTCCTGGAACTGCCAGGGAAGAAGCCACGTGGGGGGCTCCCTTTGCTCTGATGAAGTTGTTTGGGTATCTCTGCAGTCATTGTTCCTCTGAGCCCATTTGGAGTGGAGGAAATGAGCTTTTGATTATATAAACCAGAAAAATGCAAACAAATTAAACATGAATTGCAATGAAACCAGCATGAATGCTCATAATTTGGTGAAAAAATATGTCAAATTACCTACTAGCTCACATCTACCAATACCGAGCTCTAAGACAAGTAATGAATAATTATTTCTTTATTAATCTGAATTTCCTGAGAATTAATAATTCTAGGCAGCTGAAAGTTTTTATAGGCAAGTTAACTGAGTAAAAACATATATATATGAAGTGATGTCAGGAAACTGGTAGGGAGGTATGGTAAGATTAATTGCATGTAACATATTCATGAAAATTAAGGGCACAAAATATGTTTCTAAGGAAGGTAAATCAAGACTGTTGCCACATCTACTTAATAACCTGTGTACTAGGACATGGTTTAGATGAATGCAAGCAGAAATCTTAGAGAAGGGGATATTTCACTTGCTGAGTTTGTACCTAAGCAAGTAAGCTCTTATAAGAAGAAAACCAACTGTTCATCCACTGCCACATCTGCTTTTAAGGGAGAGGAAGAAATAGCTGATATCTCTTGTTCTGGTATGTTTCAAAGTACTCTAAAATTTAAGCAGTTTAGGGGAGTAAGGTGAAAAAATGTCTTGTTTATGCATAAGAGTTGTGTGAGCACAGCAATGTGCGAAGAACCAAATAAAGACTCTTCATGACCATGCGCATGTCCATAAAAAATCCATAGACAAAGCAAGGACAAAACAATTATTTACTCTCACGCTCTGATGGAGTTTTAATGATACTTTCAAAGTGTCTTAGAGGCTATGCCCTGGAAGACAGCTATTTATTTCACTAAAAATATCCTCATAATAAACAGTCTTTTTGGGTGGTCCTCTAGAAAGAGTGACAAAGGAGGAAATAGTCTCGGAGACAGCTACATTTGCCTCCAAGTCAGTAGTGTCACAGTGTTATTGGTAGGGTCTGAAAGCTTGCCAGTCTACTCCTTTAGCTCTTCATATTGTCTAGTTTGATAGGGGATTTTAATCACATATGTTTGGCATCTTAGAAACTCCAAATTCACTTTAAAGATGTGAAAAGTAATTACCATGTATTGTGTGGCACCCAAAAATAATAGATAAGAAAGAGCTTGAAAACAGTTCTTGACATGCTTATATTGCACATTTATCACAGACTTAACGCTTGAAACACTATAAACCAATTAATCAAATAAAAAGTTTAATTTCCTGTATCTATTTTTCACCAGATTCTGGGATGTTTGTCTTGCTAAGAGTATTTTAAAATAGAATCATAGAATCAATAAGGCTGGAAAAGACCTCAAAGATCATCAAGTCCAACCTGTCACCCAACACCTCATGACTACTAAACCATGGCACCAAGTGCCACATCCAGTCCCCTCTTGAACACTTCCAGGGATGGTGACTCCACCACCTCCCTGGGCAGCACATTCCAATGGCCAACAGCTCTCTCTGTGAAGAACTTTCTCCTCACCTCCAGCCTAACCCCCCCTGGTGCAGCTTGAGACTGTGTCCTCTTGTTCTGGTACTGGTTGCCTAGGAGAAGAGACCAACCCCTTCCTGGCTACAACCTCTCTTCAGGTAGTTGTAGACAGCAATAAGGTCTCCCTTGAGCCTCCTCTTCTCCAGGCTAAACAACCCCATCTCCCTCAGCCTCTCCTCATAGGGCTTGTGCTCAAGGCCTCTCCCCAGCCTTGTTGCCCTTCTCTGGACAAGTTCAAGAGTCTCATTGTCCTTCTTAAATTGAGGGGCCCAGAACTGGACACGGTCCACAAGGCCTAGTGTAACCAGTGCAGAGTACAGGGGCACAATGACTTCCCTGCTCCTGCTGGCCACACTGTTCTTGATGCAGGCCAGGATGCCATTGGCCTTCCTGTTCACCTGGGCACACTGCTGGTTCATGTTCAGCCAGCTTTCAATCAATGTCTGGCTAACGTGTTATGCTAACTTTAATCAATCAACATGCAGAGGATGCTGGGTTATGTGATTGCCCAGCTTCTATATGTTTTATGTTGTCCTTGGTGTAAGAATCCTTTCAGCAAATTGTTGATCAAATCTGCAAAGTCAGTTTTCCTAATTTGCACACATTAGCAATGGGTTGTCTTTACATTTGGCCAGCATCCATTCACAAACAACATGAGGTTACTAGCATCAAAACACACATTTAAAGCAATACAAAATTTTGTGAGATTTTTCTAACTTAAAAAGAGGAGTAGAAAAATTCAATGAACAGGCAAAATTACATGACTGAGTGGCTCCCAAAGATGCACCTTCTCTCAGTAAGGACAAATAATTTTCTACACAAATAAAGAATAGTAAGCAAGGAACAACTCTCAGACATAGTACATGTTCTTTCAAATGGCTATATCTTCACTGGAGGCTGTTTGGAAAGTAATTAGCCCCATGTTTTGCTGTTTCAAAATTATCTTATGAATAGGGATGAACTATAAATGCAAAAGTAACAGTTATGATATACACAACTGACGATTAACTGTACCTTTTCTATCTTTGGATCTCTGTGTTTGCATGCTCACTGAAAGAGCTTTAAACTAGATTTGAAGAGGGAAGAGCACAAACCCAGGCTTGCTAGAAATAACACACCAGTGCTGGAAGGATGATGTAATAACAAAGTTTTTTTGATCTGCTGTTTCAGTAGAGGTAAGGAATGAAGCCCTTAACAGACCAAGCAGCTAACAGAAGTACAAGTCCTGAGTATATTCCTTGCAGCATCCCTACATCAAAGCCCTAGCCAGAAGTATCTAACTGACAGAAGTATCTAACTGACAAGCAGCCCCAACTGAAGCCATTCCTAACCCAAGTCTCTTTCAGTATCACTAACGTTGGAAGAGACTTCAAAGATCATCGAGTCCAACCTGTCACCACAGACCTCATGACTAGAGTAGGGAGGACACTACGGCCCACTGCAGGCTTGAACTCACAACGTTCCCATTAGGGGTCTTATGTGCTACCAACCCCTAACCCAAGGTCCTTGAGAAACCCTAAACAAAGTGCCTGTTGCTCAGAGTGGCTGTTTTTCACACTCTTTCTTATGGACCCCTTAACCAGTAAAACCTAACCACATATATAAAGTAAAATCTTTTCCCAGTGAGAAGTGCCAGCATGTCAAGGAGGTGGATTCTGCAGCATGTTCCAACCAAAGGGTTCCAATGTGAGGATGTTGCCCTTGGCACACATGGAATGTTATTGTCTTGCTCTATTCAGGGTCCTAAGGAATTGGTCAGCTAAAGAATCAGGCACTCCACACATGCCCAGCAGCTGCTCTCAGAACAGTGGCTGCAACACTTTTCATTTGCCTCTCTCCTGGCAGCCCCTCGTGTCCAGAAACCATTGCTGTCCTCAACTGCCAAGCAGATGAGACACTTGGAGTTGTCACTTCCCATTTCCTGGTCTCTTCTCACAGGCAACCTGTGACAGAACAAGAGGACACAGTCTCAAGCTGTGCTAGGGAAGGTTTAGGCTGGATGTTAGGAAGAAGTTCTTCCCAGCAAGAGAGATTGGCCATTGGGATGTGCTGCCAGGGAGGTGATGGAGTCACCATCCCTGGAGGTGTTTAGGAAGAGCCTGGATGAGGCACTTGGTGCCATGGTTTAGTTGATTAGATGGTGTGGGGTGATAGGTTGGACTCAATGCTCTCCAAGGTCTTTTCCAACCTGGTTAATTCTGTATTCTGAACATAAACTCTTCCCCCCCGCCAAGTTCTGGCCAAAGCTTACTGTTCAGCCAGGACAATCATCATCGCTGATGGCTCATCTTTCATTGTATGGGGATGGTCTGCACCTGTGCCTTTGAGAGTTCCTTCTTGAACAATGTCCAGCCTTCCTGGACTACTTTGCCGTTTAGGACTGCCTCCCAAGGGACTCTGTTGACCAGCCTTTCAATCAGACCAAAGTCTGCCCACTGAAAGTCTAAGTAGTATTGTGCTAACCTTCCTCCTGACTTCTCCAAGGATCAAAAAACTCCATATTATTCCATCCTTTGTTTCAGGTATTGCTAAAGAAAAACAACAGCTGCCTCACATTTCCATTTTACCTAGCATTTTTCATGTAACTGTTTGAGTACTTGACATTCCATAACTAAGAAATAAACATCTGAGCATGTAAGACTAAGCAGTTCAGACATCTCAGAAGAAAATATTTGTTAAAAAAGAAATTCTAAAAATATTTAAATGCCTCAATTTGAAAGGCTTTTTTTTATCAACTCTTGACAATTTAATATTACATCTATGGTGCAAGAGGGGAAACAATATCAGATCGAAACACTTTGGTGGAAACCTTCACCTGAATTAAATGAAACTAAAATTGGAATTTTTAAAATTATCTTGATAACATTGAAGTGTTTTGTTTTTTTTATAACACTGCTAATAGTTATGCTTCCATTTCTCATTTTTGACAAAATGTGCTTTTTCTGTCAGGATAGTTTTCTGTCGAGCTCTTATGGTGCTTCCTAGCATATGTACAAGCAAATAACAGAATATACACACACATGAATAAAAATACCTGAGCCAAACAATGACTGCAGTGAAATGAATAAGTCTATCCTGCCTGGAGTGAAATAGCTTGCTGCCACATGATGCCAGCAGGAAAGATATTCTTCTTTTGTGAGACTGCATAGCAAATACTAAGTTTGCTACATGCCTCCCTGTTAGTCCAACCAGTCTTCATTGTGTGATTATATTACTTGGCTATGAAGCCAAATAATAATAACATGCTTTAAAATGCATGTATTGTATTCCCTACTGTTATAAATTACTCAGCATTTACTGCTACAATATTGTCATGGAAATTTCACAAACCTGCTTCTGAATTTAGTTAACATTGCTGCAGAAATTAGTCCTGAAGTGCTAGAGATTTCTACAACCCTGATGATAGTCTGAATGCAAATGTAATAGATGCCTTTCTTCACCCAGCTGTTACCTTTAAGCACTTGACATTATGTCAGTAATGAGAATCATATCTGAAATAAGAACTTCTATCACTTTCACAGAATGATAGGAAAAGCATGATGAGAGAGTCTCAAGGCTAAGATACCAGAAAATGTTAAATTTTTTTTCCCTTTTGCTCAGTCAATTAACATACAACCCTTTCTTGCCTAAAGAGAACCAGCAGGATGATTAAAAAGGTTTCTGGAGGCAGCTTGCTGCTGACTTATAAAAAAGCAAGTGACCACCTGAACCAGTAGCCTAGTCTGCTAAGCCCAGTCTCAGGCCTCTGGCAGTGGAAAACACTAGTTACTTCAGAGTCAAGGAAAAAAAAGATTTTGGTCATGTCAATAGAATAGAATAGAATAGAATAGAATAGAATAGAATAGAATAGAATAGAATAGAGTAGGAGTAGGAGTAGGAGTAGAATAGAATAGAACAGAATAGAATTAACCAGGTTGGAAAAGACCTTCAAGATCATCGAGTCCACCCTATTATCCAACACTGTCTAATCAACCAAACCATAGCACCAAGTGCCTCATCCAGTCCCTTCTTAAACACCTCCAGTGATGGTGATCCACCACCTCCCTGGGCAGCACATTCCAATGGCAAATCACTCTTTCTGTAAAGAACTTCATCCAGCCTAAACCTCCCCTGGCACAGCCTGAGACTGTGTCCTCTTGTTCTGCTGCTGGTTGCCTGGGAGATGAGACCAACCCCCACCTGGCTATAACCTCCCTTCAGGTATTTGTAGAGAGCAATAAGGTCTCCCTTGAGCCTCCTCTTCTCCAGGCTAAGCAACCCCACCTCCCTCAGTCTCTCCTCACAGGGCTTGTGCTCCAAAGCCCTCCCCAGCTTTATTGCCCTTCTCTGGACACGTTCCAGCAAGTCAACATCTTTCCTAAACTGAGGGGCCCAGAACTGCACTATCAAAGCTGCAATCATTGATTCAAGTTCATTTTAAGGAAGTTGCTTTATGAGCCCATTTGTCTCTAGGATCTAGAAGAGGTGACATCGAAATATCCTGCCCTGCTTCCCTCGCACCTTGTACAGGTAGAGACCAACAGGAATAAAGGAGTGACAGGAAATACTGGTGTATTACACTGAGAAATTGTATATAATACGGAGATTTCAAATTCAAGTGTGTGTTTTGATCTCAATTTGACTGCAACCTAGCAGTACACTTCAGCTTGTGTCTCACCGTATCTTTTATTGATAGTGTCTTCACACAGAGAATTCCTCAAAATGAATGCATAAATAAATCCATTATTGTTAACAACTTATCACTGATGAATGTGCTCTGGTTAATCTGCTGTCATATTTGATCTTGGTGGGAGGTCACCGAGTACCACAGCTTCTGCCATCTGAACTCTCCTCTATGAAGGAGGACGTGGCCTTTTTTTTGTAAGACATATCTGGGCCACCTTGAAGTTGGAAGGCTTACTCCATAGAAACAGAGAAACCTACTTCTCTAGTTTAATAAGTTGAAGAGCAGAAGATTATCACTTAAAATGAAAATTTAAAAAATAATTCAGATGATTCTTTATTAATAAACTTGTATTCATCTAATGCTTCAGCATGTGGCTAGCCAGCTGTAGCTATTCTTGAAGCAGACATTGCATTGTATTTAACCAGAATTTGAAACTATCACCTTATGTTATGTAGTATAGACTGCTTTCCTGAAAAGAAATATCTGAAGTGCTGAGATAACATTCCCCTCCTGTAACATTTCACTAACATCTATGTAGATAGCCATAGTCATCTATTGCTCTTCTGGTAAATTTAGTTGCCTCCTTAAATCTCCCTCCAAGCTCAACACTCAATTTCCTTTCAGTGACCTGGAGGCTGGAAAGACAAATAGCATATTTATATTCTTACACTTGGAGATTTATATGGAGATTGTGTAGACTCTTTGCAGTAAGGTATTTATCCTGATTCTATGACATTTCTTAGATAACAAGTTGTATTACCTGTTCTGTATCTGAATGTTTCCTGAAACAGGCTTGATTTCAGATATTTTATTATTTTCAAGATTGCCTGTTGTCTCAGGATCGCCATTCTTCAGCTGACATGCTAGCTCATTTAGATCTGGGGTTGGTGTGAAATTCTATGCACTGAATCTTAAGTGGAAAGTACTTTATCTTTTTCTCATCCACTAAGCATTGTGAATGGGATTTGTCTGTTCTAATAAAGCAGCAGAAGTTAGATGACTTGAGTTTGATGCAGATATGTAGGCTCCCATCCTTTATGGCCAGTATCTTTTAGTCAGCGATTCAAGTCAAATCAATTAATCTCTCCATGTCTCTACTTTTCTCCATTGAAAACAGTAATTAACTTAGAGATGTATTTTTAACTCGTGCATCTACAACTGGATCGGATCAATACATATGTACGCACTGCGGTCTCACATGGTGGTACTGCTGCTTTTGTAAACATACATTAGTTTGAACACAGCTACTTGCAGCAGTATAGTTATGACAAGGCATTCAATACAAGCTGTAAAATTTTTATTCATTTGTTTCAGTTGCTGAAGCATGTATTGTAGCATGCAACATGGCTACAAATACCTAGTTGAATGCTGGCCGTATACAAACTGCAGCCATTGCAGAAATTCTCAAAGATACAGCCTGTTACACTTCCATAGATTTACAGTTCATCACATATCTTTTAAATTCATCCTGCTGAGTCTGAGAGAAGCAAGAGAAGTAATTTCCATGCTAATGAAAAATAGCTTTCTTTAGTTCAGGGAATATCTTAGGATATGGATTCTCTGGTTAACCGGGAATCACAGCAGAGGAAGTCATTGCAACAGAGACTCTTGTCTATTTGGTCCTTGGATATTCTTTGAGACAATCTAAAATGGAAATTGATATAAATCTCTAGAGATCTTTCAGTCTGAAATGGATGGCTACCAATATTGAGTCTCCTAGAAAATTGCATCCTAACCTTTAACTCAGCAGTGGAGTTTTTAGATAAACATTAACAAGAGAAACCCTGAAGAATTTTCTGGCGAACCTTTTCCCAAGTGAAACTCAGTGAAATACTACAGCTTTAAGTTTCCATGTCACCTTTTTCTAGGAAAAATAGTCAGTCTCTTAGAGACTGGCTCTTTTTTCTACATACAATTAAGGAAGCCATCTTTCAAAAGAAATGTGATTTAGTAAAAAAATAAGTTTGTCTTAATAGTAGAATGAAGCAATCTTGAAATGCAATTACAAGCATGTCAGAAACCACTAATACAAATATATAGATGTCTATATTTGCAGTCTTGCCTACTATTTCTAGTTATTATTATTATCATTATTATCACCATTACTATCATCATTATCATTATCATTGCCACTACTATTTTGTACTTATCAAGCCTCATTTATCTGGTGACCTCAAGGAGGTTTCAAAGTATCACTTTAGCATACTAGAGTTCTCTATATAATAACACTGTAAAAACATAGTTATGCTGAAGGAAATATAATAACAGTGAACTCCATTTATTAGAAGGGGAAAATGAGTTTATAATAAACCAATTAATATGTGTGAGGTTAGATATGCTAATTGTACCTGGAACTGAATACACTATAAACACTGCAATGACTATACAACCACGACTCTGGTAATAACCTTGGTTTTCACATGGCAGCAAAGAGCCCTTTTGATTCTTCCACTGTAATTTCTTCCTACCTAATCCAGATTTCAGTTGTGGCATAAAGAGGCTGAGAAATACAGTAGTGAAGTCACTGTACCAATTTAGACAAATCGTACATCCTAATGTTATTGAGAGAATTACATATGTTGTTTTTAATACAAAACATATACATATAGAAAAATATTGATTCAGATTTTAAATCATTAGTGTCTTCCCTTATTTGGATGCATTAATTAAATCTAATATGCTATAAATTTTAAAACATCTTAAATAGCTCTGTCTATTATATAGATTTTACAATTACTCAGTTACTATTAGCAACAAATCTCATTTAAAACCATAACAACCTCCTTAATAAGTATTAAGAAACTAAATTCAATTGAAATCTCAGCAAAAAGTCATGAATCTCTGACACATCTTCTAATGTAGAAATCTCATGCTTTAAGCCCAGCCAGCAACTAAGCACCACTCAGCCAATCCCTCACTTCCCCTCAGTGAGAAGGGAAAGGGAAAAGTGAGAAAACTCAGGAGTTGAGATAAAAACAGCTGAACACATAAAGCAAAACACATGCATGCAAGAAAAAATAATCAAGCAATTAATTCTCTGCTTCCTATCAACAGGCAGGTGTGCAGCCACCTCCAGGAAAGCAGGGCTGTACCACATGTAATAGTTACATGGGAAGGCAAAAATCATCACCCTGAATGTCACTCCTTCCTTCTTCCTCTGGCTATTAATGCTGAGCATGACATCATATGGTATAGTATATAATTCTGATCAGTTAGGATCAGAAACCATACTCCAGGTAAGGTCTCACCAGAGCAGACTGGCAGAATCTCTCAATCTGCTGGCTACGCTTGTTTTGATGCAGTCCAGGATGCAATTTGCCTTGTGGGCTGCAAGTGTGCATTGTTGGCTTGTGTCCAGCTTCTCATCCACTAGTACTCCCAAGTCCTTTCCCACAAGTCTGTTTTCCATCACGTCCTCCCCCAGCCTGTATCAATAATGGGGATTGTTTCAACTCAGGTGCACAGCATTGCGCTTGGCTTTGTTCACCTCAAGAACTTTGATAAGTAGTCTGAATTTTAACCAGACTTATTTTCTTCTCTACCTCCTTGCATTTTGGTAATCCATACTTTCCATTACCAAGGCACAAAAGTGGAGAAGGGAGTAAACTTCTTTTTTGTAGGCCCAAGAGAGAGAATTTCTTCCTGTATTCTTCTAAGAAGGGTTCCACTGAGACTGTCTGTTCATACACCCCACTGGGTTGCCAGCCTACTATGTGTATCCAAAACAGAGATCCTATTCCTTTCATTTTCCAGGCCTGCTTCCAAAAGCAGGCCTGGAAATCCTGAAGACTGCAGAGGCCAATGTAATATAATTACATATAGTGACTTGAAATTCTCTCTCACCTCAGTAAGGGTGAGTTTTACTATTGTGCTGCCATCATAAAGAAGTCACAGTGGAGCTGGAAGTGAACACCTTGCTCTTTGAGATGCCTTGTTTCCTGCAAATTCTATATAATTTACTGCTTTCATTAGCCTTCTCTGAAATCCTACTATTAAATTGAAGTGATACTATAAAAATGTGGGACTCAGCACCTATCCAGCTCATAGCATCACTGCATAGAACAGGATTAGGCCATTTTTCAATCCCTGTAATTCATCCGAGCAACCTGTTTGAAGTAATACACTGAGAAACTATCTTCCCTGAGCAACAGTCAGTTAGATTCTTCTTAAGGAAGGGCAAAGTTCAATGCTAAGGTCTTTGCATAGCTGATTGAATAGAATGAGAATCCTGAGCTCCTGACAAGGAAGTTAAAGGTCTTTATTCTCTCAGGAGCACTCGAATGTTCATCGAATCAGGTCATCTTTGAGTACTCACAAGAAATTCAGACAGTTTTTTGCAAGTATGAATGAGCTTACATTTATTCAAATTGAATTCTGTCCATCCTCACGCACTACTTATATTGAACACTTCTGAAAAAAAATAATTTAAAGTCCTGTATCTTGCATATCCTTTCAGAGTGGGAAAAATGACATGGGAAAGTGAAGATGATGAGAGAGGTTACAACTAAACAAAAGAAAATGTGGCAAAAGTACAGCAGTTTGACAGATGAAAAGTCCCCCAATTAAGAAAGGTACTGAGCCTGGCTAACTGCAGATTTTTGCTCATATCAACATATCTGTGGCCACACTCATTGAGTTCAGCAGATTACACAGCTAGTTTTACTGACAGTAGCACTATCTGCTGTTCCTGAACCTTATGCAGAGAACGCTCACAGAATCACAGAATCACCAGGGTTGGAAGAGACCTCAAAGATCCTCAAGTCCAGCTTCCCCTGGTGCAGCTTGAGACTGTGTCCCCTTGATCTGGTGCTGGGTGCCTGGGAGAAGACACCAACCCCTTCCTGGCTATAACCACCCTTCAGGTAGCTGTAGACAGCAATAAGGTCTCCCTTGAGCCTCCTCTTCTCCAGGCTAAACAATCCCAGCTCCCTCAGCCTCTCCTCATAGGGCTTGTGCTCGAGGCCTCTCCCCAGCCTCATTGCCCTTCTCTGGACACATTCAAGTGTCTCAATGTCCTTCTTAAACTGAGGGGCCCAGAACTGGGCACAGTACTCAAGGTGTGGCCTAACCAGTGCTAACACCATCCATGAAAAAAAATGCACACCTTAAAGCTTCCTTTTATTACCCAATACTGGAAAATGGCTCATGACTTAAATAATAATTATTATAATAAAATTATCTATTCCATCCAAATTGTTGTTTTGTTGTGGGTTTTGCTTTGGTTGGTTGGTTTGTTTGTTTGTTTGCTTATTTATTTGTTTTGGTTTGTGTTTCTTTTTGTTTGGTTGGTTGGTTGCTTTTTTGTGTTTTTTTTTTTCCTATTTCTTTTGGTTTAGATAGTTCTCATTAATGTCTGTCTTCTTACCTCAGCTAACCATAAAGAAGTTCATCCATTTTTCAAATCCTCCTGAGGTCACGAGGCCTGATTCACAAAAGTAATAAATACGTTAGCATAATGATTTCTACTATCGACTGAACTTTTTGCTTTAGATATTACAGCCCACTCCACTCTTTGATTTACATATTGGAGCCCGCCTTCATTGCTGCTGATTGAGCATTCAAGCTGGATGCCAATGTTGACCAGAGAACAACCCTTAAAAAAATAAGGATCCCTCGTGACAGGGCACGCCTTGGGTGTTTGTGTGTTGCTGAATACACCAGGCTCGCTCACAGTCTCTGCACCAGGCTCTCTCACAGTCTCTGCACCAGGCTCTCTCACAGTCTCTGTTGCTTGTGTTTCTGTAAGGAAGATTGGAGACAGATAGCATAGCTCATCATGTGTGAAGCTGTGTTACAGAGATCATACATTCAGAGCACTGTAAACAAAACCAGTGGGGATTTACTACATAATCTCTGTGTTCCTTTTGTGACTCCCGTCGGAGTGGAGCTTCATTTTTAAGCACCTGACTGCTTTATTAACCACTGACCTTACTCTTGCTGATATTGAGGGTAATTGAGTATTGCAGGCTAATTATATGCTGTGGAAAATAATTATGTTTTTAACTTTCCCATCATGCAGTTTTATTCAGTGTCCTTTTATATTTGTGTGAGAAAAGGTGAAGTGTTCATGAAGTGTCTTTCCTGTGCCTTTTAGCTTCTTCCTGTATCATCATATCTTTTTAAAGGTATTCCTGAATATTTCTACCCACTGTGCTTTATTGTGCCTGCCTACAATACAGTGCCTGCAGTACAACACAATGCACCACACAGTCAATTAAAAATACTCATCTGACTTGGTCACTCTTACTGGATTTGCAGGAATCTGTTTCTGGTCCCTTCATTTGGCTACCAGTGTATTTGGGCAAACAAAGGCTCTTTACTTGTTTCTAAAGAATGTGACTCTTAGTTACAAATTCACATAATTCTATTTGTGTTTTCCTTCCTTTCTTCTTTTTTTGTTTGTTAAAAAAACTTCGTGTCCTTTAAGTTTCTTCTATCTTTATGTCAGAATCTTAGTGCAGAGAACTGAACAAAGGAGTTATACTGGAGAATACTGATTTTTCACAGCTTCAGCCAGATACATGTTTACAACTTTCTCATTTAAATTATGAATTAAAATTAATAAATTATAAGAAACTTGGCTTTATGTGATATGACATGCAAACCTATGCAGAATACTTCACTAAGATTTTTAAACTGCTTTTCAATTCCATCAATCAAACCTATGTAATAACTAGCAGATAAGGACTGGATTTTCACAGCTTCTTAGATTCCCGGAGGCCATGCAGATGATTTGCACTTCATGTATTCACTCCTCTTGCCTCTACTTATATACTGCTCTCCCTTACCAGTACTATACAAATGCAGATTAGAGGAAAATGCAAAGCATTTGCAATGGAGGAAATGTCCTTTCTCTGCACTAATCCTGCCAGTCATATTTCGTTAGTGAAACACATTAAAACCATCCTGGAACAAACTCATCTTCTACAGGGTCAGCTGAACCATACTGTGTGATACCCATCCTTGCTGCACACAGGATATCTTCAGAAAATAATCTGGGCAATAAAAAGGCCTAGAGCATTCACTGCTGTAAATTTATCTGCCTCCATTGAAATCAATGGACTTTAGAAGATTTATATTTAGTAAGGGACTGTTATATGTCATTTCTGGCATCATTCTCTTTGGCCTGTAACTAGTACTTCCAGTTACAGCTGTGCAAAGTAAATGCAAGCCCTTCCATTCTGCACTGGTTGTGCTTTGTCTGCTGTTTTCAATTACTGCTTATCCTTTCATTCTGCAACTAGCAGACTGTGAAAAAGTTTCAGTTGTACATGTATATCATGTAGTTGCTAGGACTTTAAGGGCAGAGCAGTTGCCAGAACCTTTTAATATTACAAGTCTGAGTGCATGTAAACAACTTTGTAGCTTATATGAACAAATCTACATCTTGCAAGGATAAGGAACCTCTATTCTTATATTCAATTCCAGGTATAACTAGTCTGAGTGAATAGATTAGACAAAAATATAAACCAATGCTTTCTGTGCAATAGAATAGATTTATAGTGGCTCTGAAGTCCACATTTTAAATAGCTACTTTGTAAAAGAATAGAATAGGATAGGATAGGATAGGATAGGATAGGATAGGATAGGATAGGATAGGATAGGATAGACCAGACCAGGTTGGAAGACCTTCATGATCATCTCATCCAACCCATCATCCAACACCACCTAATCAATTAAACCATGCAACCAAGCACCCCATCAAGTCTCCTCCTAAACACCTCCAATGATGGTGACTCCACCACCTCCCCCGGTACCACATTCCAATGGCAAATCACTCTTTCTAGGAAGAACTTCCTCCTAAGATCCAGCCTAAACCTCCCCTGGCACAGCTTGAGACTGTGTCCTCCTGTTTTGGTGCTGGTTGCCTGGAAGAAGAGACCAGACCCCACCTGTCTACAACCTCCCTTCCGGTAGTTGTAGAGAGCAATAAGGTCTCCCCTGAGCCTCCTCTTCTCCAGGCTAAGCAACCCCAGCTCCCTCAGCCTCTCCTCATAGGGCTTGTGCTTCAAACCCCTCACCAGCTTTGTTGCCCTTCTCTGGACACATTCCAGCAAGTCAACATCTTTCCTAAACTGAGGGGCCCAGAACTGGACACAGTACTCATGGTGTGGCCTAGCCAGTGCAGTGTACAGGGGCAGAACTGTATTTATTTAGATACTGTCATGGATGCACAAAAGCTTCTAATCTAAGACTGAACAATAATATTGACTAAAAATATAATTCAAAGCTAAAAAAAAGGTGTTTGCTCCAGGGATTTTTCTTCCTTCTTAGGACTGAGGCTTTTGAATTAAGACATGAGGCCATAAAAATCAGAATTAAAAGTAAAAGTATAACAAATACAGTAAATATTGTGCTGTGACAGGTGAAGTGGTAAACACTAAAGTTTCTTCAAACTTTTTGCAGATTATCTCTAATTCCAGGACTGAAACATTCCAGAACTGATGAGATTATATATTTAGGAAAGAATGTGATTAAATTTATATAGTTGTTTCAGGGCAAATACTGCTGCTCCTTCACCTAGCTCTTTTAGCTATGGTTCATTGTGTCTGGCAATTATATATCTTTTAGTTTGTGGCAGTGTCTCAGTCTTTCCATGAACATTATTTAATCCCTTTTTTATTTCAGTGAAAAAGGTATTTTAGTAATATATGTAATGAATTTTGCATTTGAAAGAACTCATTTAAATATCTTAATATAGTTACTGTGTACCTTTGGGGTCTCTAAAATGATTTTATCTGAACAGATGTCCTTTTTTGAAGTGTCTGTCTCTGGTAGCAAATTATTTAGTCATTCTGTAGTATAGAAGTCTTCTACACCATGACGGTTTTCCTTTTTCCCTTTTCCTTTCCCTATGAAAGAAATAATGAGGAACCTGTTAAGAAGGACTCACAGCTCAAAAAGAAATGACAGAAGGAGAATCCTATCTTCAGTGCCACCTCAGGAATACTGAGGAGTGCAGCAACGAGAGGCTCACAATCAATTAAAAGACTTCAGGACCTTGGGGCAACTGGTAAAGGGATCAGGGGTTCAAGGTGTTTTCTCCTCCATCCCTCTGACATCTGTGGTAGACAAGGGAATATTTAGGAAGAGCCAAGAGGTCAATTCATGGCTTCAGGATAGGTGTCATTGACATGGATTTGGATTTTATGATCTCAGCTCAGTTTACAAGGCACCAGAGCTGCAAGAAATCAATGGGATACACCTGCCCCAGAGGGGCAAAAGAGTTCTAGGGCAGAAGCTGTCAGGGCTCATTGATAGGGCTTTAAACTAGATTCAAAGGGGGAAGGGGTTATTAATCTCCTGTCTGCCTGTGACAAACACTGGGGCAACTCACCAGAGGCAGAGGGATGGAGTGCTAGCAAGGACTTTCAACTTTTTGCCCTGAGGCAAGCCAAGGATGAAGCACTGGGACACCCCAATGGAATCAAGGGGGATTCACCTAAAAGGGTGGCAGTGTCAGCCCAGCTGAAGTGCCTCTATACCAATTCATGAAGCTTGGGCAGCAAACAGGATGAATTAAGGGCCACTGTGCTGCTGAAAAGCCATGACATAGTGGCTATTACTGAAACTTGGTGGGATGATTACCATGACTGGAATGTAGGGATAGATGGGTACAAGCTCTTTAGGAAGGACAGGCAGAATAGGAGGGGAGGAGATGTTGCTCCCTATATCAGTGACCAGCTCGAATCAGTGGAGCTCCACCTGGGTAAGGATGGTGGATTGGTTGAGTCCATATGGGTGAAGATTAAGGGGAAGACAGGGGGAAGGTCATGCTACCATAGGGGTCTGCTACAGGCCGGGCCAGCAGATCAGCAGAACCAAGCAGATGAAGCTCTCCACTGGCAAATAGAAGTGGCTTCATGTTCACAAGCCCTGGTCCTCATGGGGGATTTCAACCACCCTGACATCTGCTGGAGGGACAGCACAGATATGCACCAGCAATCCAGGATGTTTCTGGAATGCATAGATGACAACTTCCTCCTCCAAATGGTAGAGGAACCAATGAGAAAAGGTGATATGCTGGACCTTGTTCTCACCAATAGGGAAGGGCTGGTCACCAATGTGAGGCTCAGGAACAACCTTGGCTGGAGTGACCACATGGCTGGAGTCATGGAAGATAATGTCAGGGGCAGGAAGGGATACACCCACAGGTTCTGAAGAAACTGGCAAATGAGGTTTCTAAGGAGTTCTCTATTATATTCCAAAAGTTGTGGCAGTTTGGAGAAGTCCACACTGACTGGAAAAGGGGAAATATAACCCTCATTTTCAAAAAGGGAAAGAAGGATGACCAATGGAGCAGGTCCTCCTGGAGGCACTGCTGAAACAGAATAATGAAGAGGAGATTGGGTACAATCAGCACGGCTTCACCAAGGGCAAATCCTGCCTGACAGACTTGGTGGCCTTCTATGACAAGGTCACAACATTAATAAGTGAAGGCTGAGCAACTAACTTCATTTACCTGGACCTGAGCAAAGCCTTCGACACTGTCCCGCAGCACATCCTGGTCTCCAAGCTGGTGCAGTATGGGTTTGATGGATGGACATTCAGTGGATAAAGAACTGGCTTGATGGCTGCACCCAAAGGGTGGCTGTCAGTGGGTCCATGTCCAAGTGGAGGCCAGTGACAAGTGGAGTCCCTCAGGGATCAGTCCTGGGACCAGGCTTGTGTAACATCTTTGTTGGCAGCATGGACAGTGGCATTGAGTGCACCCTCAGCAAGTTTGCTGATGACACCAAGCTCTGTGGTGCAGCAGACACACTGCAGGGAAGGGATGCCCTCCAGAGGGACCTTGACAGGCTGGAGAGGTGGGCACAAGCCAACCTCATGAGGTTCAACATGACCAAATGTAAGGTCCTGTATCTGGGTCAGGGCAATCCCAGGTGCCGATATAGGCTGGGCAGTGACTGGCTTGAGAGCAGCCCTGAAGAAAAGGTCTTGGAGGTGTTGGATGGGAAGCTCAACAGGAGCCAGCAATGTGCACTTACAGTCCAGAAAGCAAATCACATCCTGGGCTCCATCAAGAGAAGTCTAACCAGCAGCTTGAGGGAGGTGATTCTCCCCCTCTACTCCACTCTGGTGAGACCCCACCTGGAGTAGTGCATCCAGTTCTGGAGCCCCTAGTACAGGAAGGATCTGGAGGTGCTGAAGCATGTCCAGAGAAGGGCCCTGAAGATGATTAGAGGGCTGGAGCACCTCTTCTGTAAGGACAGACTGAGGGAGTTGAGGCTGCCCAGTCTGGAGAAGAGAAGGCTCTGAGGAGACCTAATTGCGGCCTTCCAGTATCTGAAGGGGGCTACAAGAAAGCTGGGAAGGGACTTTTCAGGGTTTTGGGCAGTGATAGAACTAGGGGGAGTGCAGCAAAAAAAGAAATGGTTTGATTCAGATTGGACATTAGGAAAAAAATGTCACCATGAGGGTGGTGAGACAGTGGAACAGGTTGCCCAGGGAGGTGGTGGAAGCCCCATCCCTGCAAGATTTTAAAGCCAGGATGGGTGGGGGTCTGGGCAACCTGATCTAGTGTGAGGTGTCCTTGACCATGGCCGGGTGGTTGGAACTAGATAATCCTTGAAGTCCAACCCTGACAATTCCATGATTCTATGGAATGCGTTCAGAGTCACATCCTTTTCAGAGTTCCATCTCAAAAACATCTAATGTCTTTTCAGAGGGGGCTTGAAAGTTGATATGAAGAAAGATTTTAAACTGTGCTGAGTTAAAACAACAAATTAATTCACCCAAGAAATTGCCAATCAAGTTTTGTATCCGTTGGTTTGTTATAATAAAACATGGTAGTCTCAGCATGATGAATTATACCAGTTACAAAATACTAGCTTTGAGATCTTGGTTAATGAAGAAGGAAAACTAGAATTGTATATTAGAATAGGTGAGCTACTTTGGATTTTCCAAATTGTATATTCACATGCCTCTGGCTCAACTGCCTTCAATCACTATTTAAATGGAGGAGCAGGATTACTTTCTTTCATCCTGCTATCTTGTGTCAGTCAGTGTAGAGATAGATTTAAACCCTACCAATAAAGGAGAGTTTGCAAAATAATAATTCTCTGACATCCTGCAATTGATAAGTATCAACAAGCTGAAATACTGGTTTATTTTCATAACTCACTGAATTTATTTTGGGTGATTAAATAGCAAAGAGGTGACACAGTAACAGCACAACATATTTGTGATGGTACCTCTCTCTCTGTGCTGTGTTAGGAACTGGCTGGAGGGCCGAGCCCAGAGAGTGGTGGTGAATGGTGCCACATCCAGCTTGAGGCCAGTCACTAGTGGTGTGCCCCGAGGATCAGTGCTGGGCCCCATGCTCTTTAATATCTTTATCGATGATCTATATGAGGGGATTGAGTCAGTCATCAGTAAATTTGCAGATGACAACAAGGTGGGGGCAGGTGTAGATCTGTTAGAGGGTAGGAAAGATCTGCAGAGGGACCTTGACAGGCTGGACACATGCGCAGAGTCCAAGAGTATGAGATTTAACACATCTAAGTGCCAGGTTCTAAACATTGGCCACAACAACCCCAAGCAGTGCTATAGGCTGGGGTCAGAGTGGCTGGAGAGCGGCCAGGCAGAAAGGGACCGGTGGGTAGTGGTTGATAGTAGGCTGAACATGAGCCTGCAGTGTGCTCAGGTGGCCAAGAAGGCCAATGGCATCCTGGCCTGTATCAGGAGGAGAATACTGTGGCCAGCAGGAGCAGGGAAGTCATTCTCCCCTGTACTCAGCACTGGTTAGGCCACACCTTGAGTCCTGTGTCCAGTTCTGGGCCCCTAAGTTTAGGAAAGATATTGACTTGCTGGAACTTGTCCAGAGAAGGGCAACAAAGCTGGGGAGGGGTTTGGAGCACAAGCCTTATGAGGAGAGGATGAAGGAGCTGAGGTTGCTTAGCCTAGAGAAGAGGAGGCTCAGGGGAGACCTTATTGCTGTCTACAACTACCTGAGGGGAAGTTGTAGCCAGGTGGGGGCTGGTCTCTTCTCCCAGGCAACCAGCACCAGAACAAGAGGACACAGTCTCAAGCTGCACCAGGGGAGGTTTAGGCTGGATGTTAGGAAGAAATTCTACACAGACAGAGGGACTGGCCATTGGAATGTACTGCCCAGGGAAGTGGTGGAGTCTCGATCACTGGAGGTGTTTAAAAGGAGACTGGATGAGGCACTTGGTGCCATGGTTTAGTTGATAAAATGGTGTTGGGTGATGGGTTGGACTTGTTTATCTCAAAGGTCTCTTCCAACCTGGTCTATTCTATTCTACCCTATTCTACTCTATTCTATTCTATTCTATTCTAAATGTTGAAATCTGGGCTTTGATATTCATATATCTTAAGAACTCTAACAAAAGTCCCTTGTTGGCCATGCTTTTTGGAAAGTAATCGAAATATTTGCATAAATTTTCCTTCATAGTCTAACCAAGAATGCAATTTCTCTGGAAACACTGCTGCTGTAAGCTAGAACTTTGACCAGCTGATGTTAAAATAAGTTCCTTGAAAATCTCGTTATAGCAATTATTAAATCTAAGCTGTAAAATGGCTGTAACAGGAGACTCGATTATTCTAATTTTAGAGCTCAAGGAATACTTTAAGACTACTTCAAGAATTATAGATGACAATGAGTAGTCTCTAAGTAGTCAGTTGTTATTATTTGGCCTGGCTAAAGTCCTAACAAATATTTGCTAATAATGGTCTAAATAAGATGCCTTGTTTTCCACTGGATCCTCTTAAAAATGACAGTTTTTCTCACACAGCTTTCTTATCTTTTCCTAATCTATTTTTACTTGCTAGTATTTTTCTGGTGGTGGTGATTAATTCCCCATGTCATGTATGTTGAGCAAAGAAATTATGTCTAAGCCCATTAAGAAGGAGCTTTTCCTTGGTTTAAAAACCCCTTTTTTATTGAACATTAATTTCAGCAGCCCTGCCTGATTTCTGCCCTAGCGTTTTATTATTATCTTGCCTGTAGTTCATCGTATACCCAAAACTGAATTTAACTCAGTTTTGATTCTTTTGTAGAACTTATTTCAGTCTTCCAAAAGTGAATAAAGTGCCCTGAAGATTGCTGCCCATAGAAAAACTATGGGAATACAAAATCTAGATTTCAATGTAGGTATTTGGCATTGGTACTATAATAGGGTAACACAAAGTGGCAGGAAAGCAGACTGAACGAGTTAGCAGTCTCTTCAGTGAGGACAGTTCTTTAGTTCTTGTTTAATGAACCTGAAGCATCAATTGCCATTTCAACTCAAAAGATGCTCCATCTTCCTTCCTTCCTTCAGCAACACAGTGTGGAGAAACTTGGACTTGACCAGCTGCTCTACCGTACCCGTTCTGAAGGAAAAGTCAACACTTGCCTTTGTTTGCTGTAGGTCAGATCAACTGATGCCATAAAATAAAGAAAAATCATAGAATCACAGAATCACCAAGGTTGAAAGAGACCTCAAAGATCAGCAAGTCCAACCTGTCACCCAACACCTCATGACTACTAAAGGAAGGATGTTGACTTGCTGGAGCGTGTCCAGAGAAGGGCAACAAGGTTGGTGAGGGGCTTGGAGCACAAGCCCTATGAGGAGAGATTGAGGGAGCTGGGGTTGCTTAGTCTGGAGAGGAGGAGACTCAGGGGTGACCTTATTGCTCTCTACAACTACCTGAAGGGGGGTTGTAGTGAGGCGGAGGTTGGTCTCTTCTCCCAGGCAACCAGTACCAGAACAAGAGGGCACAGTCTCAGGCTGCG